>NC_134430.1:10616188-10924282 GCF_030867145.1 Opisthocomus hoazin | reverse complement strand
GTTCCAGCCACGAGTCCGAAGCACAGCAGCATGTGGGCTGCCATGGGGAAGTGAACTTCATCCCAGCCACACCCACTACAAAGGTGTTCAGGGGTCTCTTCCAGCCTGTGTTCCTCTGTGATTCAATGAATCTTTTCCTTGGAGAGTTCTCTGAAGACAGAACACAGAGGAAGAAGAAACAGTAGAAAGGAAGCAGTGGAGACAGAAAATGCACAAGTATAAATACAGCAGCTACTCCGAACATCATTCCTCCACTCAAACTGTTGGTAGAAAAACTATGAGATAAATTTAATGAAACAGACTTAATTTTATCAGTTCAGGTACTGGGCCCGAAGGAGGGTGATGGTCGGGTATGGTATAATGTGGTCAGTTGTGCCTCGAGAAATCATAACCCCGTAGGAGTTCAATGGCTGTGAAGGGGGCTGTGAAGTCACTTACGCCTCTGGAGGTCACTGACCAACAGCAGGCACGTGGCTGAGAAAGGGACTGTGAGGTCAGTGTCCATGAAAGGCCAGCAGCAGGCACCTGGCTGGCACATTGACTGCGAGATCCCCTCTGCCGAAGGACCCAGGCTCACTGCAGGAAGGGGGCTGATATTTTGGGTGTCGTGTCTTTTCTGCGTGAGCACATGATGGGACACCAGCTGACACAGAGCTTTGGCTTGTCTACCCAAGAAGCTGAACAGGCACACAGCCTGGGCGTGTCTATCCGAGAAGGTGATAGGCTGGCAGCCTTGGGAGATGATGGGGAGGCTACTTCTGGGTGGTCAGGTGAAAGGCCACAAGAAGGCTGGTGGGTTGGAATGCTTCCTTGAAGGGTCGTTTCTGAGATGTGGAGCTTTCCTTGGAGGTAGGAAACAGCAGCAGAGAGAAACACCGCCGCACAGTGCAGCTTGGACATGCCAAAGAAATGTCATTCAAAGTGTTGAATGACCCTGTGTGGTCACCCAGAAGGAGGATGAGATCAGTCCATTCCTTTGTGTTTCAAGGAACAGAGCGAGAGGGCAGACAGACGCCAGTGACTGGATGCAAATGGCAGGGTGGGAGCAAGGTGAGGAAGCGAGCTGTGTGTCTGCAGCCTGCAGGGAAACACAAGCAGCTGTGGGACAGCGTAGGACAGGCTGTGGTGGAGATGGCAAAGGGCCTTGGCAAGGCTGGCAGTTGTCAAGAGAACCCGAGGCTCTGTGTCCTTGGCTGAGGCATGCGTCTCTGCTGCCAAGGGCTCTGAGGAGACCTGTTGTTCTAAGGCACTGGGGGGGCTCATTGCCTCCCTGCACATCCCCAGGAAGGCTGGTAACTGTCACCCCGTTGGCCTTCCCTCAGCATCACCCACCCCACATCCCACTGCCCCAGGAAGAGCCCTGAGCGAGGCCTGAGGGACAGGATCTGCCTTGCCAGTGTCTGGGGCTCGGGTCTGCACCTTTCTCCTTTGCCAAGCACACCTAGAGTTTTCTCAGCATCTGAGAAACATTCCCTTTGCTACGTGCCATCATGGCCTCCAATTCTCTGCTCTAACGACTCCCTGGGAAGGCTTTGCTCCTAAAGGCCCTCAGTGGGCCTCAACAATGCTTCAAGGCACTCAGGATGTTTTTCTTCTAATTTTCGCATTTGGATAGGTTTGTACAATCTCCTCTCAGTACCTGAGCTTCAAGGATTCAGCTCAAACACACCATGGGGCTCACTACATTGAAGAAAGCCCTAAAAGAACTATGACTCTTCTGGAAATTTTCTTCTAGTCTGGTACTGTTGAGTGGTTTCCTAATGTGGTTATGGAGAAAGATTTCAAAAAGCTTCGTACAAAAATAAATTTGTGATTTATTAGAGTGTAGTTTATCATCTTGGAGTTTCGAGAAGAGGTGACAGCAGTATTCTCTGACGGATGTTGACCCGGAGTCTCTCCTCAGGAGGTCTGGCCTGGTAGCAGACACTGTCCCTTGAGGTCTGACAAGTATGCACAACCTTGCTCCATACCTCCCCAACCCACCATTTCTCTCATCAGCCACCTGGGACTCGCATCCCTTTTCCTTACATCATACTTCTCCACTGAGCTCTGCAGCTGCCTGTTACAGCTCCTTTGTAGCAGCTCCCACATGCTTTACTTAGCGAACTGGCTGCACACAGGCACAGAGGGACCCTTCTGCTTTTTGAACAATCAGAGCAAAATTGATAAGAATCACCATTTACACAAAACACACTTCTCTGCTGTATGCCAATAACACTCTGCCACCCGTGATGTTAATCTTCCACAAGGCATAACCATGCAAGGACTGTTTTAGACAGAAAGACAAGTATAAATTAAACATGATTAAAGAGTTGGGTAAAAGCAGAGAATTACACAGACTACTGAAAGATGGCCAAGATTTCAAACCCCTGACACTCAAAGCAGCAACTGTATTCTTGAGAGGCGTCTGAAGAATCAAAGAGTTGACTGTCACGGTCTGCACAAGGAGAGAGGATGAGCAGGGCTGGCCGTTTTCCCCATGGAGGCACTGAGTGCAGGAGCAGGAGGGAAGTGGCTGTGCAGCAAATCTCACCCATAAATCTGTGGTGAGTGGCCAGTGCTGTAAATGACCAAACAGGGAGGCCACCAGTGAAAGCTCACTCAGCTCCCTTTCTCCAATACATCACCACTTGCCCTCCTCCCCTCAGACCATGGAGAATTCCAACACAGCAGAATGAACTAACAGGGTTAAAATCTTCCAGCTGTTCCTGACCCCAGCTTTGAAGGAAGAGCCCAACCTCCAGACACCAGCACTGAGAAAGTCACCTTTTATTACAGAGATGTGGCACAGGAGTCCACCTGCACCATCGGGCCAGACACATGTGCAAAGACGTCTGGGTCAGACAGTCTGGGTTCGTGTCTCTGAGAAAGTTGAGTGGCTGCAGACATTCCTAGAGAAACAGGTTTATCACAGGCAAAATGTCCAAAGCACAGGAGGTTTCCCCAGATACACTGGAAAGGTCTTGCAAAGACACATGGGCAACTCATTGCTGCTGAAATACTACTGGTAGCATGAGCTTCTTCAGGGCGTCTTTCAGCTCCTGGTTCCTCATGCTGTAGATGAGGGGTTTCACTACTGGAGAAACCACTGAGTACAGGACAGCTATCACCGCGTCCAAGGATGGGGAGGAGATGGGTGGGGGCTTCAGGTAGGAAATCATCACAGTGCTGATAAACAGGGAGACCACGGCCAGGTGAGGGAGGCACATGGAAAAGGCTTTGTGCTGTCCCTGCTCAGAGGGGATCCTCAGCACGGCCCTGAAGATCTGCGCATAGGACAGCACAATGAAAACAAAACACCCAAAAGCTATAGAACGACTGACCCCAAGGACCACAACTTCCCTGGGGTAGGAGTGTGAGCAGGAGAGCTTGAGGATCTGAGGGATTTCAGAGAAGAAGTGGTCCAGGGCCCTGCCTTTGCAGAGAGGAATTGAAAATGTATTGGCAGTGTGCAAGACAGCGTAGAGAACACCACTGCCCCAGGCAGCTGCTGCCGTGTGGACACAAGCTCTGCTGCCCATCATCAGTTCATAGTGCAGAGGTTTGCAGATGGCAATGTTGCGGTCATAGGCCATGATGATGAGAAGACAGTACTCCCCTACAATCAAGAAGAGAAAGAAAAATAGCTGCACAGCGCATCCTGCATAGGAAATGGCCCTGATGTACCAGAGGGAATTGGCCATGGATTTGGGGATAGCGGTGGAGATGGAGCCCAGGTCGAGGAGAGAGAGGTTGAGGAGGAGGAAGTAAATGGGGCTGTGGATGCGGTGGTCACAGGCTATGGCGATGATGATGAGTCCATTGCCCAGGATGGCAGCCAGGAAGATGCCCAGGAAGAGCCAGAAGTGCAGGAGTTGCAGCTCCCGTGAGTCTGCGAATGCCAGCAGGAGGAAGTGGGTGATGGAGCTGCCGTTGGACGTTTGCTTCCTCTACGCAAGGGGTCCTGTTCCTAGAGGAATAATCAATTAAGGGTTAGGAGAGACTTCTCAGAGGAAATCAAAGCTTTTCTCCTAGAAGCTCACCCTGCTTCCTACACATCCCGTTCCTTTTCCAGGAGCCCATCCTTCAGCTCTGTGGCTGCAGCTCTGGTTGATGCTGGCAGAGTGTACCAGGAGGAGCAGGATCTCTTCCCACCAGCTGTCAAGGAGCCAGCCCTGCTCTGCAGCGGTGGGTTCATGGCCGCTGATGGCCAAGGTCCAGACCTGGTGTGTGACTTTGCCAGAGGAACCCGCTGTTATTGCAGAAGGGATTTTCAGCATCTGCACTGCCAGTGCTAAGGAACGGGGATGGCAGAAGGCAGTCTCAGAGGTTTTGGGTTCCTACAGCTTCCCTCATGTCACCTTGGGGGTGTGTTTTGATGTCAGAAACTTTCAGCAATTCTGCTGCACTTGGGGGGAAGAGAGGGAGTCTTGTGAGGTGTAAAAATTGCTTGTGGCTTAGTGCAGAAGGAGGGCAGCTGGTCTGTCCCTCTGAGTTGTTCTGAGCTGCCCTGGGCTTGTTCTTCATGAGATGGAAGATGATCACACTCTTGTGTTACCTTGAAAAGAAAAAACACAGGTGCTACTGAGAACAGACAGATCCAGTGCAGACTGCTAAAATGTCTCCCCCTTTCTCAAGGTCTCAGCACCTCACTTTGAGCCAGGGACATGCATGGGCCACTTCACCATCGCAACAGCATTTCCTCCTTTGTAGCCGCTCTGAGTTTCTCCATGGGGCTTTCAGATGAAAAAAGGATGCGAGGGTCAGGTTTGCATTTTGGAGGGAAACTCACAGCTTGGAACGACACCTCAAAAAGACAGCCAAGTGTCCTAGAGGATAGCATCTGATGAAGGGAAAAGCAGCTGATCCTCCGGCCCCACAGACTGCAGTGCCCACAGCCCCACATGCCAGATGAAAGCTGGGACACTTGGTGCCATGGACACACGTACATGCAAGGACCCACAAGATCAGCCTGTGACACTGCAGGCAAATCTCCCCCTCCCCCGAGAATCTGACAGCAAGAATGAAATAACAATAGCAAGAACACAGACAAGTGGAGAAACAACCAAATATCCATTGAAGGTCTGGCTGAGAGAAGCCAGAGCAGAGGCAGCTGGGCCCTCAGCACAGCGTTCCCCTTACCCAGCTGTGCACGCCGCCTCCCAGACACCAACATTGCTGGGAAGTTGAGCTCTGAGCCCCTATGACTTGCAGAAGAGAAATAGACACGAGGCTGGAGAGCTGCCCCATGGCTCTGCTGGAGCACTTGCTGCAGAGGAGGTGGTTCATGGCTTGGAGCCCACAGCCCTGAGGGCAGAGGCTTTGGTGGGTGGGAGAGGAGGCAAAGGGGCTTGCTCAGAGAAAGGACTCTGCACTGGAAGAGATCACATGGAGTTTTCTAAACTCCTCTTGCCATAACATTTCTGGTTTTCCTTTCCTGTCATTTCCTAATCATATTCCTGCTGCCTGGAGATTTTCCTCCTGGGAGATATTTCCCTGTCCCATGTCTTTTCCATTCCAATTCTCACAGACTCCATCCGAACCTCTGTGCGCTCACCCTGGCCTTACAGAAACCTGCCTGTTTGCAGGGCACTGCCTGGGCGCATGTTCGTGTTTGAAGGTTGAAGAAAGGCCAGGGGAGATTCAGCCTGATGGGTCTAGCAAAGGTGATACTGATTCTGTCCATAGGCAGAGGAGTGGCTGAAAGCACATTAGGAGACTCCTGGAAGACCAGCTGATCACTGAAAGGTACACTTCCGGAGTCTCAGTGACTTGTGAAAATAATGAACTCCTTCATCATGTATCCCGTCCCTTTTCCCAAGTGTCAGAATTTGAAAAGCACAGAGTCAATCCTTGTCTTGACCGTCTCCTTGAAATCTTCTATTGGAACTATTCTGGAAGTGAGCTGAAGCTCTGAGCAGCCCCGACCCACACAGCACCATCTCACCAGCAGAAGGACCCCACCTTGCTGGGGATCACGCTTTCCACCCAAAGCTTCTCCCCACAGCACCACAGGAGCTCCCTGGGCAGGCTGAGTGCTGACCCTGGCAGGCGGCAGAGTCCCTGCCCCAGCACACAGCCCCAGGATGCTGCAGCAGGCAATCCCTGCTCTGCAGCACGTCCTCCTCCCCTACACCAGAGTAGCTCTGAGAGTTGTACTTACAGAGCCCGCAGGCTGTGCGATGGGCCAGCTTGAGGAGATCCCCTCAGGATCTGCAGATGCAATGCCCTGCAGCCACAGACTGACTGGCTGGGAACATTCCTCCCCACAGTGAGCTCTCCGTGTCCTCCAACACCAGGCAGATGTTAACCTCTCTGCCTCGCTCCTCTCCCCTCGCTGCCTGCAGGCATTCCCTCAGCCCTGCTGGGCTCTTCAGAGGAGCTCCTCCTGGGCACAGCTGTCTCTCTGCAGCACTGCCCACTTGCCATGAGATCCCTCCGTCCCAGGAGCCCAGCCCAGCTCAGCAGCACAGGACCAGCCCAAGGCAGCACTTTCTCTAGCCACCTGGGACTCCCTGAGGTGTCATTTGGTCTCCAGGACAACTTGCTGTGAAACATGCTGATGCAATCACTGATATTTGCTCACTCAGCTGAGGAGAGATGCTTAATTTCAGCAGTGGCATTTCTCCTGTCACCAAAAGAGTTAGCTCCAAGAATCACCTGTTCTTTTCCCATCGTTAGGTAGGACAGCAAGATTAGGACAGGCTTAGCCTTATATAAACCAAGTGGAACCAAGATGAGCTTTTGCTACATCAGAAACTGTTAAAGAAGAAAGAGATAGAATGTGGGAACACTGCTGAACTGAGTCAGAGGAAGTGTAGATAGCTGTGAGATATTCTATGTCCTCTTTGTCTCTGTTACCACCTGCAAGGTCTCCCAGGCCTCTGAGATTTGACACAGGACTCTGGACAAGAACAGCCAGCAGTAGATGAGATCAAGTCAGGGGTTACTTAGCAAACTACCCCCTTACCACCCCTTTGGATTGGACAGTCTGCAGCGAAGGGTGCTGGTCAGCAAGGTCAGCTCGTGTGGATGACTGAGCTCAGCCACCCCCAGCAGTGAGCATTCCCCTTCTCCTAGGCTGTGGCATGCGCACCAGATGGAAATGTCTGTATCATCCTTGATGGGCACAGGAGGGAACGTCCCTGCTGCTGAGTTCTCAGCAGAATCTTCCTCCTCCTCTACCTGCAGGCATCATCTATTTGTTTACCATTTCTAGGCTCAGACATGGTTGTAAGGATTTGCTAAGGCCAGCAGCCTGCAGCCTCTGCCAGTCTCTGGAGAGGGAAACCAGCAGCGGCCATGCCTCCCGGGGACAGAAAGAGTGACTTTTCCAAGGTCACCTTTCATCTGAGCCCCTTCAGACATGTAATTCTGCAGAACTAGAGGACTACCACCTGGCTTTCTAGTGAAGCGGTTCCTCTTTGCCATTGCCTCACTGTCACTGTCCAAAGTGTGTTGTGATCAGTGACTTGATCTCCATCCACTTCTGGGTTTCGCCTCTTAGGCACCTAGAATGGGGAGCCATTGCTCGTGGAGTGTGAGGCAAAGAGGACACAAAGAATCACAGACCTACCAACCTCTGCTCTTACTGAATTCAGCAGCGGCCACAAACTTTGCTTCTTTTTTAACTGTTCCTGAAGAAGTAACAGCTCATCGTTATGGCCTTGAACTCCCATGCAAGTGTCAACTCTAGCAGAACTCCGGCTTTTCTAAAACCAAGCACATTTCTGAATTCCTTCTTTGTTTCAGTCCTTGCAGCCACCTCTTGTATGCTTCCTTTTTTCTGTGGAGCTTTCCCGTAAGTTTTCTGTTTCCCCAAGATTCTCTCCTGCTAGCTCTGCTTGTTGTCCTGACTATTGAAATGCACAGTCTCGTACTGAAAAGACACTGTCCTTGAAGACCATCTGTACTGAGATCTGCTGCCCGTCTGTGCTGCTCACATGGGCTCCCCCACTATAAGTCACAAGACGTGTCCAAAGCCTGATCCTCTGAACTCTAACATCTGCACTCTTCTCTTTTCCTTCCCCTTGGAATGTGAGACCCCCCACTATTTCATGGTCACGGCATCCAAGGCTAACACTGGTTTTCACATCCATGTCCAGCTCTTACTACTTTGTGAGCAACAGATGCATATGAATATCATCATTGTTGATCAGTCTGGCAACTGAGCTATGACTGACATCCCAAGCTGTGTCTTGAGCAAGACTCTACAGAAACCTCCAGGACAATTTTGCTTGCTGTTGTGGTCCCCTTCCAGTAAATGCCAAGGTAATTAAAGTCAGCAAAGGGCCATTAACTGGTTCTTTATCACCACCAGACTGTCACCCTTACCAGTCTCTAACTCTCACCTGCAAGTGCTCATCCAGCCTGTTCATCCCATAGAGGAGCTCCAAACATACAAGAAGCTCTTTCACACATGGGAAACCTCCTTCCTGATCTTTCTTGTCTGTCTCTCCTGATCAACCTGTAGTCACCCACCACAGCACGCCAATCATGTCAGCTGTCCCAATATGCCTCAACTGTTCTTCTCTCCAAGTGGGATGAAGAGATGGCCTGCAGGGCTCCAGCTCCTCCTCTCTGTGCCCCAGGCTGAGGCCATTGGTGCATGGCTGGGCTGCAGCACCTCAGCTGTGGCCCATCTGGGCTGAGAGCAGACTTGCAAAAAGAAACCTGCTACCAATTGCCCAAGGCCTTGTGTGTGCAAAGGCTTTGCTTCAGACCAGAGACATGCTGGAGGGGATGGCAGACGGCAATGTAAAGGAGAAATGAGGTGCCCACCAAGAGAGCAAACCCTGCCTTTGGCAAGGCCAGGAGAGGGGTTTGCTGTCTGCTGTGTCTCTGCAGCCCTGAGGGCCTGAGGTAGAGACAAAGCTGATCTCAGGAAGGAAGAGATGATGTTGAAAACGTCTTTGGGTGTGGACATCATGTGATCCAGGCACACTGTCGAAATTGTTAGCCTCATCCCTGACTGTGACATCAAAGGGGTGGTTAAATGATGGGGGAGAGAAGAACCAGCACAGTTTGAGAGGGAATGCCCTCAAGTGGAGACCCTGCTGTGATGTTCTTGGTGTTCATGCACTACCCTGCGTCCACTGGGTAGAGAAGGGACAGACCTTGCGTCACTGCAGTGGTGGAATTCACTCAGTGCCCAAAGGCACCAAATCTGTGTGAGATGCCCTGGGTGGTGCCTGTCACACAACGAGTCTGAGTGGGGATAGGGTTCCTGTATAGGACCTGTGCTGTGCATGTCAGGTGCATGCTGTTATCCTGAAGAGCTCTGGCATTTCACATAGCACTACGAGCCCATAAATGTAAAAGAAATGCAGATTCAGCTGCCCTGAATGAGCTTAGGCAATGAAGGGATGCACCTGAGACCAATGCCATCATACTGTTCAGGCCATGTAGACAATACAGCTGATGGAGAACAGAAAGAGAGACACTTAGCTCTCCCTGTGCCACAGGACTCCTTTTCATGAGCTGATTACATCTATGGGCAACCCTGGACATATGGAGTATTTACAGGTTCAGTTGTCTTAGAATCTGAAAACATTCTGTCGTTTAAGATGGCCAAAGGAATTTTCCAAACAGCCTCCAGGAAGGTGCCCTCAGACACTTCCCTATCTCTATGAACAGCTCCAATAGAGCTTGCAGTTACCAGCACGCATCTTGGTCACCTCTGGAACCAAACCTGTCACCAGGAATCTATGTCTGGACATCTTCCTCTTGCCATCCATCTCCATTAATTAGCAAGGGAGCTGAGACAAGAAGCTTCCATGCAGGAGGCTATTTTGTGCACATGTGAACTGAATCAAGAGGATTACCACTGTGGGCTTGTGGTGTGCATGAGAGAGAGCTGAGTCCTTTCCTAGCCCCAGGACTTCAAACCCAGGATGAGATGCCTGGAGTGACTAGGCTGAATCGCTTCCCTCAGCGTGGCTAAAGGACATCCCTCCCTGTCACTTTCTGGTTGTCCTATGTAATGATGGGACAAGGAAAGGTGATTTTTGTTTCTTACTCTCTGAGAGGAGGAACTGAGGAAACATTCGTGATTGCTTCAGGCTGTTTCAAAGCAGGTTGCTCTGGAGATGAAAAGACACCTCGAGGGAGCCCAGAGTAGGGAGAAAGGGTGGTGTCTCGGTCTGGTCCTCTGCTGCTGGGCTCCTGGGATGCAGGGAGATCACGGCAAGTGAGGAGCACTGCAGAGAGACAGCTCTGCCCTGGAGCAGCTCCTCTGCAAAGCACAGCAGGGCTGAGGGCACTGCCTGCAGGCAGCGAGGGGAGAGGACCGAGGCAGAGAGAGGTTAAAGGCAGTGTGGGGTGGGAGGATGCTGAGAGCTGCCTGGGGGAGAAATCTTTTCAGCCTTTAACACGGTAAGTCTCTGTGTGAAGGGCAATGTGTCTGTACTTTGTGGAAAGATCTCTTAAAGCTGGCACACTCCATGGTACGACCATGGGATGTACCATGAGCAATATCACAGTTTCTCTTCTGTAGAAGGTGAGGATGTGCTGCAAAGCAGGGACTGCCTTCTGCACCCTCAGAGGGACAGGCCACGACAGCTGCCTTCTCCCAAGGACAGCTGCAGGGTTGGGAAGGTGGATGTGCAGCCCGGGCTGCCCCAAGCTGTCCTTCCGAGCAGAGTCTGTGCACCTCAGGGGCAGTGTGTTGGGGCAAGGACTCTGCTGCCTGCCGGGGTCAGCACTCAACCTGCCCAGGACGCTCCCTACAACAGTACAGGGAGAAGCTGTGGCTGGAAGGAGTGACCCTGTGCAGGGCAGGGTCCTTCTGCTGCATGGGTCAGGGCTGCTCACAGCTCCAGATCACCTCCACTGCATTTCCACGGGAATTTTTCCAGATGGAGCTCCATGAAAGGGAAGGTGTCTGTGTTCTGAGGTTTTTCTTCTTAGTTTCTTTGGGAAGCCATTCAGATATTTCCAAGGGGACTTTTCATTTGGAAAGAAAAAGGAGAGATTACTGTAGAGAGAAGCTTTCCTGAGTCTGCATTTTCACTTTCCAGCTCTGGGGACTACAGACAGCAACAGCATCCCCTTGCGACTTTCATCAGGGTTTGTGTGAGCTGCACTTTAGTCCCTGCACTCACGGAGAGGCTGCAGGGCAGAGCTGGGCACAGAGGAGCTGGGCTGGGGTCTGTGAGCACTGGCAGGGAAGAGATGAGAGGCCAGAGAAAGAGCTCCTGGCAAGGACAGCTCTGGGCAGTAGAGATGGGCAGGAAGTGAGGGAACTGCTCATGGAAACCCAGTTGCAGGGGAGATATGGGCACCTGCTGGCCGTGACCTGCAGCGCAGATTCCTTCCCTGAGCAACTCTCTTCCTCTCTCCTTTGCCTCTCCCCTTGCCTCTCTCAGCAAAATCCTCACTGTATTCTTCCTTGTTTCTCCTCTTGTCTCTTTCAAATTTATCTTTTTGTTGCTGTCACACTCTCTGGGGAAGGGAGTTTCAGCTGCAGAGTCAAACTCTGATCTTGTTTCTCCATTCATGCAGAAGTGTCCATGGGAACAAGTGTCCCACCTTCACCTTAACCTGTGGGGCTGTGGGCAATGAAGCCTGTGGGGCTGGGGACTGAGTCAATTTTCTCTAAATGAGATGTCATCGTTAGGACAAATCGCTAGCTCCTTGGAGTGTGCTTCCAAGCTGTTAGCTGTGCTCCAGGATGCAAAAAGGACCCACAGCACCTCTGTTTTATCTTAAAGCCGCATGAAGAGGTACAGAGATACTAAAACTAAGGACCTGAGCTGGTGAAACAAGCCATGTGTGTTCTTGGCTAGAAGAGGGGTGCTGAGACACATGGAAAGAGTGAGACATTTAGTGGTCTCTGTTGTCAGTAGTGTCTCCATCTCAGGAAGCTGCAAGCCCAGGGCTGTTCAGAAAAAGACAGTGGGACAGCACAATGAAAACAAAACACCCAAAAGCTAAACAGATGCTATCCACAGCAAGCCATACCTCCCTGAGGTAGGCGTATGAGAAAGAGAGCTTGGGGATCTGTGGCATTTCACAGAAGAACTGCTCCACAGCATTGCCATGGCAGAGGGGTAGTGAAAACGTATTGGCAGTGTGCATGAGAGCATAGAGGAACCCAGTGCCCCAGGCAGCTGCTGCCATGTGGACACAAGCTCTGCTGCCCAGGAGGGTCCCATACTGCAGGGGTTTGCAGATGGCAACGTAGCGATCATAGGCCATGATGGTGAGTAGACAAAATTCTGCTGCAGCACACAAAAAGAAAAAAAAGACCTGTGCAGCACACCCCATGTAGGAGATGGCCCTGGTGTTCCAGAGGGAACTGGCCATGGATTTGGGGACAGTGGCGGAAATGGAGCCCGGTTCGAGAAGGGAGAGGTTGAGGAGGAAGAAGTACATGGGGGTGTGGAGGCGGTGGTCGCAGGGTATAGCAGTGATGATGAGGCCGTTGCTCAGGAGGGCAGCCAGGTAGATGGCCAGGAAGAGCCAGAAGTGCAAGATCTGCAGCTCCCGTGTGTCTGCGAATTGCAGCAGAAGGAACTCAGTGATGGAGCTGCTATTGGACATTTGCTGTCTCTATGAATGGGGACCTGTCAAAGGAGAAAGAGGCAGTGACAAGTTAGGGTTGACATTTCAGACCAAAACCTATTCCCCTCAGATCACCTCTCCCCTTTCAGCAGGAACTTTGGTTGGGAACTCTGGTAGGTGCTGGCTTAGGATGCCCCAGAGAGCAGGGGGCTGTGCGGTGAGTTCTGGGGGAATCAGTTCTGCCATAACACAATGGGTTAATGGGAACTGGGAGTGGAGTTAAATAAACTCAACCTGTAGTATTTAAGAGCTTTTAAGCATTGTCTCTTACAATTTACTGAGCTGCAGAGCAGAGCTCTGTGGATTTTGTTTTAGTAATTTGATTCTAGCTACCACAGTGCGGGATGTTTTTAATGCAGACATATTTGGCATTTCTGCTTGTTTCCAAGAAACACCTGGTGCATCCCGTGAGGCACAGGGACCATCCCTTTTTGCAGAGTGAGGACAGCCAGTCTGTCCATCAGCCCTGGTCTCAGCTGCCCTAGGCTGCCACCTTTCTTAGCTGGACGGCAACTACACTCAGAGGTTCCACTCACTCAGAAGAAGCTGGACAATGCTGGAGCGGGTGAATCCAGTCACCAAGGGCAGATCTCCAAACTCCTCATACTGTCTCATCCTACCTGAGGAGGAGCTCAGCTCTCCCCTCTGTGCCAGGGACACAGAGGGCTCATCACAGCTGCTTGCACACAGCCTTCCAGCAGCATTTCCATGGCCTCAGTACTGAGGGGCTGCGAGGTAACACAGGGACGGAAGGAGAGAGCTGTGCCCTTCTGGAAGACACCCTGCAGCTCAGCAGGACCTCCCAGGGAAATCAGGGAATGTCCAGAAGATCCCATGTCCTGAATGAGGAGTTGCCTCCCTGAGCCCTGCAAACAGCATTGCCTGGAGCTCCCACCTTAGCTGGGAACAAAGGCAGCATGCAGAGGAGGGGAAAAATGGAGAAATCTCCCAATCCTCCTGTTAATGGAGGCCGTACAGGGAAAAAGAGATGAGTGCTCAGGAGTTTTCCCTCTGCCAAGGAGGTAATTCACGCTGTGATTCAGCAGAGAAAAAGAATAGAAACAAATAACTTGTGCAGCACAATCCGTATAGGAGACGCTTCTGGTGTCCCAGAGTGAGTTGGTCATGGCTTTGGGTACAGTGCTGGAGGTGAAGCCCAGGTCGAGGAGGGAAAGGTTAAGCGGAAGATGTACATGCGGTTGTGGAGATTGTGATCCCAGTCTATGGCAGTGATGATGAGGCCGATTCCCAGCAAATCAGCTAGACAGATGCCCAGGAACAGCCAGAAGTGCAAGAGCTGCAGCTCCTGTGCATCTGCAAATGCCAGGAGAAGGAAATAAGTGATGGAGCTGCTGTTTAGAAAATGTCTGCGGGCACAGGGCACTGTCCAAGGAGGAAAAGACTGTGACAAATTAGGGGAGATTTCTCTGTGAAAAATCAAAGGCATTTCTCACACACCCTCTTCTTGCTTCACACATCTCCTTTGCCTTTTGTAGACCTTCCTAAAATGAAAGACTATGGGCCTGCTCAGTGGTGGCTGAATGTGCTGTGAGGAGAAGGGCCTCTGCCTGCTGCCTGCTGAGGAGTCAGCCCAGCCCTGCAGCACTGTGTTCATGGACCTGGTGTTTGACTTTTGCACATTAAACTGCTCCTAACACGGAAGGGCTTTTTAGCATCTGCACTCTCAGTGATAAGGAAGCAGGATGACAGAAGCCAGTTTGAAAGACCTGGGGTTTTGAACAGCCGTCCCCATCTGAGGAGGAGGGTGTTCTGGGATGTCAGAACCCCTCAGCATCTCTGCCGCCCTTGGGGACAACAGAGTGAGTCCTGCAAGGCAAGAGGGCTGCCTATAGCTGAGTGCAGAGTGAGGGGAGCTGGTGTATCCCTCTCTCCTGCTCCCAGTGGCCCTGGGCTGGCACCTTTCTCAGGTGAAGGGTGATCACACTCCCATGTTACCCTGATAAACTACCAGACATTGCTGCGAGAAGAGGGATCCACTGCAGGCCCCTAAAGGTTTCTCTCTTTCTCTAGGTCTCAGCACCCCAACTTGTAGACGATGAAACACACGTTGCCCCTTTCATCATGTCATCATGATCTTATTGAAGGCTAAGTTTTGGAAATCGTTGCCTATATTTGTAGGTATTGCTAGTTTTGCTACAGATCTGCAGCTTTTTGCATTGTCTGTCTAGGTCTGTTTTAGTGTGCTGCCGTCAGATTTTCAGTTTTTGCGTTGACTTCCTTAATCTTCCTCCCTAGTTAAGTTGTCTTTCTAAGTCAAACGGTTTCCAGAGTGGCCGTGCTTTCTACATTGTCTTTCTACGGCTGTTTTAGTTTGCTGCCGTGGGTTATTAGTTTTGCCCTTTACTTAATCTTCCTCCCAATTTCAGTGTTCAGATGAAGTCTGAGGATTTCATATATTGTTGTCTGCAAGAGTTTTGTGTCATTCCTTAGTACTTACCTGTATTATTCTTTTTTTTTTTTTTCCTCTGTTTCTTTAATCTCTTTTGGTTTTTCACTTTTTGACATTCATTTCTTGGTCTTCCTTTCTGCGGTAGTCATTCTGTCTTGGTTTGTGTCTTTATGCTGGCTTTTTACATTGTCTTTCCACAGCTGTTTCAGTCTGCTGCCACTCTTTGGTTTAGTATTTCCCTTGACTTCCTTCATCCTCCTTTCTATTGAGATCTTATTGAAGGCTAAGGTTTTTAAATCATTTCCTGTATTTGTAGGTATTGCTAGATTTGCTCTTGATCTCCAGCTTTTTGCACAGCCTTGCTATGTCTGTTTTAGTGTGCTGCCCTCAGTTTTTCGTTTTTGCCTTGGTTTCCTGAATCTTCTTCCCTGTTTCAAGGTTCATTTGAAGTGTAAGGTTTTGAAATCGCTGTCTTCGAGAGTTTTGTGTCATTCCTTAGGTTGTTAGTATTATCGATTTTCTTTCAAAATCTCTCTTTTAGTTCACGGTCCTTGTTTTTGCCTATGGTTTTTCTTTTGCTCCCTAATTTCGGTTGGTTTTTCACTTGTCAACGTTCATGTCTTCGTCTTCCATTCCATTCTAGCCACTTTTTGTTGTTTTTCCAGAACACCGTGGCTTTGTACATTGTCTTTCTACATCTCATTTTAGTTTGCTGCCACTCTTTTGTTTTGTTTGTCCCTTCACTTGCTTCATCCTCCTCCCTACTGAGATCTTCTTGAAGGCTAAGTTTTGGAAATCATTGCCTATATGTGTAGGTATTGCTAGTTTTGCTATAGATCTCCAGCTTTTTGCATTGTCTTTCTATGTCTCTTTTAGTGTGCTGCCCTCAGATTTTGAGTTTTTGCCTTGACTTCCTTAATCTTCCTCCCTAGTTAAGTTTTCTTTCTAAGTGGAAGCGTTTCCAGACTGGCCTTACTTTCCACATTGTCTTTCCACAGCTTTTCAGTCTGCTGCCACTCTTTGGTTTAGTATTTCCCTTGACTTCCTTCATCCTCCTTTCTATTGAGATCTTATTGAAGGCTAAGGTTTTTAAATCATTTCCTGTATTTGTAGGTATTGCTAGATTTGCTCTTGATCTCCAGCTTTTTGCACAGCCTTGCTATGTCTGTTTTAGTGTGCTGCCCTCAGTTTTTCGTTTTTGCCTTGGTTTCCTGAATCTTCCTCCCTGTTTCAAGGTTCATTTGAAGTGTAAGGTTTTGAAATCGCTGTCTTCAAGAGTTTTGTGTCATTCCTTAGGTTGTTAGTATTATCGATTTTCTTTCAAAATCTCTCTTTTAGTTCACGGTCCTTGTTTTTGCCTATGGTTTTTCTTTTGTTCCCTAATCTCGGTTGGTTTTTCACTTGTCAACGTTCATGTCTTCGTCTTCCATTCCATTCTAGCCACTTTTTGTTGTTTTTCCAGAACACCGTGGCTTTGTACATTGTCTTTCTACATCTCATTTTAGTTTGCTGCCACTCTTTTGTTTCGTTTGTCCCTTCAATTCCTTCATCCTCCTCCCTACTGAGATCTTCTTGAAGGCTAAGTTTTGGAAATCATTGCCTATATGTGTAGGTATTGCCAGTTTAGCTATAGATCTCCAGCTTTTTGCACAGCCTTGCTATGTCTGTTTTAGTGTGCTGCCCTCAGTTTTTCGTTTTTGCCTTGGTTTCCTGAATCTTCCTCCCTGTTTCAAGGTTCATTTGAAGTGTAAGGTTTTGAAATCGCTGTCTTCAAGAGTTTTGTGTCATTCCTTAGGTTGTTAGTATTATCGATTTTCTTTCAAAATCTCTCTTTTAGTTCACGGTCCTGTTTTTTTGCCTATGGTTTTTCTTTTGTTCCCTAATCTCGGTTGGTTTTTCACTTGTCAACGTTCATGTCTTCGTCTTCCATTCCATTCTAGCCACTTTTTGTTGTTTTTCCAGAACACCGTGGCTTTGTACGTTGTCTTTCTACATCTCATTTTAGTTTGCTGCCACTCTTTTGTTTCGTTTGTCCCTTCACTTGCTTCATCCTCCTCCCTACTGAGATCTTCTTGAAGGCTAAGTTTTGGAAATCATTGCCTATATGTGTAGGTATTGCCAGTTTAGCTATAGATCTCCAGCTTTTTGCACAGCCTTGCTATGTCTGTTTTAGTGTGCTGCCCTCAGTTTTTCGTTTTTGCCTTGGTTTCCTGAATCTTCCTCCCTGTTTCAAGGTTCATTTGAAGTGTAAGGTTTTGAAATCGCTGTCTTCAAGAGTTTTGTGTCATTCCTTAGGTTGTTAGTATTATCGATTTTCTTTCAAAATCTCTCTTTTAGTTCACGGTCCTGTTTTTTTGCCTATGGTTTTTCTTTTGTTCCCTAATCTCGGTTGGTTTTTCACTTGTCAACGTTCATGTCTTCGTCTTCCATTCCATTCTAGCCACTTTTTGTTGTTTTTCCAGAACACCGTGGCTTTGTACGTTGTCTTTCTACATCTCATTTTAGTTTGCTGCCACTCTTTTGTTTCGTTTGTCCCTTCACTTGCTTCATCCTCCTCCCTACTGAGATCTTCTTGAAGGCTAAGTTTTGGAAATCATTGCCTATATGTGTAGGTATTGCTAGTTTTGCTATAGATCTCCAGCTTTTTGCATTGTCTTTCTATGTCTCTTTTAGTGTGCTGACCTCAGATTTTGAGTTTTTGCCTTGACTTCCTTAATCTTCCTCCCTAGTTAAGTTTTCTTTCTAAGTGGAAGCGTTTCCAGACTGGCCTTACTTTCCGCATTGTCTTTCCACAGCTTTTCAGTCTGCTGCCACTCTTTGGTTTAGTATTTCCCTTGACTTCCTTCATCCTCCTTTCTATTGAGATCTTCTTGAAGGCTAAGGTTTTTAAATCATTTCCTGTATTTGTAGGTATTGCTAGATTTGCTCTTGATCTCCAGCTTTTTGCACAGCCTTGCTATGTCTGTTTTAGTGTGCTGCCCTCAGTTTTTCGTTTTTGCCTTGGTTTCCTGAATCTTCCTCCCTGTTTCAAGGTTCATTTGAAGTGTAAGGTTTTGAAATCGCTGTCTTCAAGAGTTTTGTGTCATTCCTTAGGTTGTTAGTATTATCGATTTTCTTTCAAAATCTCTCTTTTAGTTCACGGTCCTGTTTTTTTGCCTATGGTTTTTCTTTTGTTCCCTAATCTCGGTTGGTTTTTCACTTGTCAACGTTCATGTCTTCGTCTTCCATTCCATTCTAGCCACTTTTTGTTGTTTTTCCAGAACACCGTGGCTTTGTACATTGTCTTTCTACATCTCATTTTAGTTTGCTGCCACTCTTTTGTTTTGTTTGTCCCTTCACTTGCTTCATCCTCCTCCCTACTGAGATCTTCTTGAAGGCTAAGTTTTGGAAATCATTGCCTATATGTGTAGGTATTGCTAGTTTTGCTATAGATCTCCAGCTTTTTGCATTGTCTTTCTATGTCTGTTTTAGTGTGCTGCCCTCAGATTTTGAGTTTTTGCCTTGACTTCCTTAATCTTCCTCCCTAGTTAAGTTTTCTTTCTAAGTGGAAGCGTTTCCAGACTGGCCTTACTTTCCACATTGTCTTTCCACAGCTTTTCAGTCTGCTGCCACTCTTTGGTTTAGTATTTCCCTTGACTTCCTTCATCCTCCTTTCTATTGAGATCTTATTGAAGGCTAAGGTTTTTAAATCATTTCCTGTATTTGTAGGTATTGCTAGATTTGCTCTTGATCTCCAGCTTTTTGCACAGCCTTGCTATGTCTGTTTTAGTGTGCTGCCCTCAGTTTTTCGTTTTTGCCTTGGTTTCCTGAATCTTCCTCCCTGTTTCAAGGTTCATTTGAAGTGTAAGGTTTTGAAATCGCTGTCTTCAAGAGTTTTGTGTCATTCCTTAGGTTGTTAGTATTATCGATTTTCTTTCAAAATCTCTCTTTTAGTTCACGGTCCTTGTTTTTGCCTATGGTTTTTCTTTTGCTCCCTAATCTCGGTTGGTTTTTCACTTGTCAACGTTCATGTCTTCGTCTTCCATTCCATTCTAGCCACTTTTTGTTGTTTTTCCAGAACACCGTGGCTTTGTACATTGTCTTTCTACATCTCATTTTAGTTTGCTGCCACTCTTTTGTTTCGTTTGTCCCTTCACTTGCTTCATCCTCCTCCCTACTGAGATCTTCTTGAAGGCTAAGTTTTGGAAATCATTGCCTATATGTGTAGGTATTGCTAGTTTTGCTATAGATCTCCAGCTTTTTGCATTGTCTTTCTATGTCTGTTTTAGTGTGCTGCCCTCAGATTTTGAGTTTTTGCCTTGACTTCCTTAATCTTCCTCCCTAGTTAAGTTTTCTTTCTAAGTGGAAGCGTTTCCAGACTGGCCTTACTTTCCACATTGTCTTTCCACAGCTTTTCAGTCTGCTGCCACTCTTTGGTTTAGTATTTCCCTTGACTTCCTTCATCCTCCTTTCTATTGAGATCTTATTGAAGGCTAAGGTTTTTAAATCATTTCCTGTATTTGTAGGTATTGCTAGATTTGCTCTTGATCTCCAGCTTTTTGCACAGCCTTGCTATGTCTGTTTTAGTGTGCTGCCCTCAGTTTTTCGTTTTTGCCTTGGTTTCCTGAATCTTCCTCCCTGTTTCAAGGTTCATTTGAAGTGTAAGGTTTTGAAATCGCTGTCTTCAAGAGTTTTGTGTCATTCCTTAGGTTGTTAGTATTATCGATTTTCTTTCAAAATCTCTCTTTTAGTTCACGGTCCTTGTTTTTGCCTATGGTTTTTCTTTTGCTCCCTAATCTCGGTTGGTTTTTCACTTGTCAACGTTCATGTCTTCGTCTTCCATTCCATTCTAGCCACTTTTTGTTGTTTTTCCAGAACACCGTGGCTTTGTACATTGTCTTTCTACATCTCATTTTAGTTTGCTGCCACTCTTTTGTTTCGTTTGTCCCTTCAATTCCTTCATCCTCCTCCCTACTGAGATCTTCTTGAAGGCTAAGTTTTGGAAATCATTGCCTATATGTGTAGGTATTGCCAGTTTAGCTATAGATCTCCAGCTTTTTGCACAGCCTTGCTATGTCTGTTTTAGTGTGCTGCCCTCAGTTTTTCGTTTTTGCCTTGGTTTCCTGAATCTTCCTCCCTGTTTCAAGGTTCATTTGAAGTGTAAGGTTTTGAAATCGCTGTCTTCAAGAGTTTTGTGTCATTCCTTAGGTTGTTAGTATTATCGATTTTCTTTCAAAATCTCTCTTTTAGTTCACGGTCCTTGTTTTTGCCTATGGTTTTTCTTTTGTTCCCTAATCTCGGTTGGTTTTTCACTTGTCAACGTTCATGTCTTCGTCTTCCATTCCATTCTAGCCACTTTTTGTTGTTTTTCCAGAACACCGTGGCTTTGTACATTGTCTTTCTACATCTCATTTTAGTCTGCTGCCACTCTTTGGTTTAGTATTTCCCTTGACTTCCTTCATCCTCCTTTCTGTTGAGATCTTATTGAAGGCTAAGGTTTTTAAATCATTTCCTGTATTTGTAGGTATTGCTAGATTTGCTCTTGATCTCCAGCTTTTTACACAGCCTTGCTATGTCTGTTTTAGTGTGCTGCCCTCAGTTTTTCGTTTTTGCCTTGGTTTCCTGAATCTTCCTCCCTGTTTCAAGGTTCATTTGAAGTGTAAGGTTTTGAAATCGCTGTCTTCAAGAGTTTTGTGTCATTCCTTAGGTTGTTAGTATTATCGATTTTCTTTCAAAATCTCTCTTTTAGTTCACGGTCCTTGTTTTTGCCTATGGTTTTTCTTTTGTTCCCTAATCTCGGTTGGTTTTTCACTTGTCAACGTTCATGTCTTCGTCTTCCATTCCATTCTAGCCACTTTTTGTTGTTTTTCCAGAACACCGTGGCTTTGTACATTGTCTTTCTACATCTCATTTTAGTTTGCTGCCACTCTTTTGTTTCGTTTGTCCCTTCACTTGCTTCATCCTCCTCCCTACTGAGATCTTCTTGAAGGCTAAGTTTTGGAAATCATTGCCTATATGTGTAGGTATTGCTAGTTTTGCTATAGATCTCCAGCTTTTTGCATTGTCTTTCTATGTCTCTTTTAGTGTGCTGCCCTCAGATTTTGAGTTTTTGCCTTGACTTCCTTAATCTTCCTCCCTAGTTAAGTTTTCTTTCTAAGTGGAAGCGTTTCCAGACTGGCCTTACTTTCCACATTGTCTTTCCACAGCTTTTCAGTCTGCTGCCACTCTTTGGTTTAGTATTTCCCTTGACTTCCTTCATCCTCCTTTCTATTGAGATCTTATTGAAGGCTAAGGTTTTTAAATCATTTCCTGTATTTGTAGGTATTGCTAGATTTGCTCTTGATCTCCAGCTTTTTGCACAGCCTTGCTATGTCTGTTTTAGTGTGCTGCCCTCAGTTTTTCGTTTTTGCCTTGGTTTCCTGAATCTTCCTCCCAGTTTCAAGGTTCATTTGAAGTGTAAGGTTTTGAAATCGCTGTCTTCAAGAGTTTTGTGTCATTCCTTAGGTTGTTAGTATTATCGATTTTCTTTCAAAATCTCTCTTTTAGTTCACGGTCCTTGTTTTTGCCTATGGTTTTTCTTTTGTTCCCTAATCTCGGTTGGTTTTTCACTTGTCAACGTTCATGTCTTCGTCTTCCATTCCATTCTAGCCACTTTTTGTTGTTTTTCCAGAACACCGTGGCTTTGTACATTGTCTTTCTACATCTCATTTTAGTTTGCTGCCACTCTTTTGTTTCGTTTGTCCCTTCACTTGCTTCATCCTCCTCCCTACTGAGATCTTCTTGAAGGCTAAGTTTTGGAAATCATTGCCTATATGTGTAGGTATTGCTAGTTTTGCTATAGATCTCCAGCTTTTTGCATTGTCTTTCTATGTCTGTTTTAGTGTGCTGCCCTCAGATTTTGAGTTTTTGCCTTGACTTCCTTAATCTTCCTCCCTAGTTAAGTTTTCTTTCTAAGTGGAAGCGTTTCCAGACTGGCCTTACTTTCCGCATTGTCTTTCCACAGCTTTTCAGTCTGCTGCCACTCTTTGGTTTAGTATTTCCCTTGACTTCCTTCATCCTCCTTTCTATTGAGATCTTATTGAAGGCTAAGGTTTTTAAATCATTTCCTGTATTTGTAGGTATTGCTAGATTTGCTCTTGATCTCAGCTTTTTGCACAGCCTTGCTATGTCTGTTTTAGTGTGCTGCCCTCAGTTTTTCGTTTTTGCCTTGGTTTCCTGAATCTTCCTCCCTGTTTCAAGGTTCATTTGAAGTGTAAGGTTTTGAAATCGCTGTCTTCAAGAGTTTTGTGTCATTCCTTAGGTTGTTAGTATTATCGATTTTCTTTCAAAATCTCTCTTTTAGTTCACGGTCCTTGTTTTTGCCTATGGTTTTTCTTTTGTTCCCTAATCTCGGTTGGTTTTTCACTTGTCAACGTTCATGTCTTCGTCTTCCATTCCATTCTAGCCACTTTTTGTTGTTTTTCCAGAACACCGTGGCTTTGTACATTGTCTTTCTACATCTCATTTTAGTTTGCTGCCACTCTTTTGTTTCGTTTGTCCCTTCACTTGCTTCATCCTCCTCCCTACTGAGATCTTCTTGAAGGCTAAGTTTTGGAAATCATTGCCTATATGTGTAGGTATTGCTAGTTTTGCTATAGATCTCCAGCTTTTTGCATTGTCTTTCTATGTCTGTTTTAGTGTGCTGCCCTCAGATTTTGAGTTTTTGCCTTGACTTCCTTAATCTTCCTCCCTAGTTAAGTTTTCTTTCTAAGTGGAAGCGTTTCCAGACTGGCCTTACTTTCCGCATTGTCTTTCCACAGCTTTTCAGTCTGCTGCCACTCTTTGGTTTAGTATTTCCCTTGACTTCCTTCATCCTCCTTTCTATTGAGATCTTATTGAAGGCTAAGGTTTTTAAATCATTTCCTGTATTTGTAGGTATTGCTAGATTTGCTCTTGATCTCAGCTTTTTGCACAGCCTTGCTATGTCTGTTTTAGTGTGCTGCCCTCAGTTTTTCGTTTTTGCCTTGGTTTCCTGAATCTTCCTCCCTGTTTCAAGGTTCATTTGAAGTGTAAGGTTTTGAAATCGCTGTCTTCAAGAGTTTTGTGTCATTCCTTAGGTTGTTAGTATTATCGATTTTCTTTCAAAATCTCTCTTTTAGTTCACGGTCCATGTTTTTGCCTATGGTTTTGCTTTTGTTCCCTAATCTCGGTTGGTTTTTCACTTGTCAACGTTCATGTCTTCGTCTTCCATTCCATTCTAGCCACTTTTTGTTGTTTTTCCAGAACACCGTGGCTTTGTACATTGTCTTTCTACATCTCATTTTAGCTTGCTGCCACTCTTTTGTTTTGTTTGTCCCTTCACTTCCTTCATCCTCCTCCCTACTGAGATCTTCTTGAAGGCTAAGTTTTGGAAATCATTGCCTATATGTGTAGGTATTGCTAGTTTTGCTATAGATCTCCAGCTTTTTGCACAGCCTTGCTATGTCTGTTTTAGTGTGCTGCCCTCAGTTTTTCGTTTTTGCCTTGGTTTCCTGAATCTTCCTCCCTGTTTCAAGGTTCATTTGAAGTGTAAGGTTTTGAAATCGCTGTCTTCAAGAGTTTTGTGTCATTCCTTAGGTTGTTAGTATTATCGATTTTCTTTCAAAATCTCTCTTTTAGTTCACGGTCCTTGTTTTTGCCTATGGTTTTTCTTTTGTTCCCTAATCTCGGTTGGTTTTTCACTTGTCAACGTTCATGTCTTCGTCTTCCATTCCATTCTAGCCACTTTTTGTTGTTTTTCCAGAACACCGTGGCTTTGTACATTGTCTTTCTACATCTCATTTTAGTTTGCTGCCACTCTTTTGTTTCGTTTGTCCCTTCACTTGCTTCATCCTCCTCCCTACTGAGATCTTCTTGAAGGCTAAGTTTTGGAAATCATTGCCTATATGTGTAGGTATTGCTAGTTTTGCTATAGATCTCCAGCTTTTTGCATTGTCTTTCTATGTCTGTTTTAGTGTGCTGCCCTCAGATTTTGAGTTTTTGCCTTGACTTCCTTAATCTTCCTCCCTAGTTAAGTTTTCTTTCTAAGTGGAAGCGTTTCCAGACTGGCCTTACTTTCCGCATTGTCTTTCCACAGCTTTTCAGTCTGCTGCCACTCTTTGGTTTAGTATTTCCCTTGACTTCCTTCATCCTCCTTTCTATTGAGATCTTATTGAAGGCTAAGGTTTTTAAATCATTTCCTGTATTTGTAGGTATTGCTAGATTTGCTCTTGATCTCAGCTTTTTGCACAGCCTTGCTATGTCTGTTTTAGTGTGCTGCCCTCAGTTTTTCGTTTTTGCCTTGGTTTCCTGAATCTTCCTCCCTGTTTCAAGGTTCATTTGAAGTGTAAGGTTTTGAAATCGCTGTCTTCAAGAGTTTTGTGTCATTCCTTAGGTTGTTAGTATTATCGATTTCCTTTCAAAATCTCTCTTTTAGTTCACGGTCCATGTTTTTGCCTATGGTTTTGCTTTTGTTCCCTAATCTCGGTTGGTTTTTCACTTGTCAACGTTCATGTCTTCGTCTTCCATTCCATTCTAGCCACTTTTTGTTGTTTTTCCAGAACACCGTGGCTTTGTACATTGTCTTTCTACATCTCATTTTAGCTTGCTGCCACTCTTTTGTTTTGTTTGTCCCTTCACTTCCTTCATCCTCCTCCCTACTGAGATCTTCTTGAAGGCTAAGTTTTGGAAATCATTGCCTATATGTGTAGGTATTGCTAGTTTTGCTATAGATCTCCAGCTTTTTGCACAGCCTTGCTATGTCTGTTTTAGTGTGCTGCCCTCAGTTTTTCGTTTTTGCCTTGGTTTCCTGAATCTTCCTCCCTGTTTCAAGGTTCATTTGAAGTGTAAGGTTTTGAAATCGCTGTCTTCAAGAGTTTTGTGTCATTCCTTAGGTTGTTAGTATTATCGATTTTCTTTCAAAATCTCTCTTTTAGTTCACGGTCCTTGTTTTTGCCTATGGTTTTTCTTTTGTTCCCTAATCTCGGTTGGTTTTTCACTTGTCAACGTTCATGTCTTCGTCTTCCATTCCATTCTAGCCACTTTTTGTTGTTTTTCCAGAACACCGTGGCTTTGTACATTGTCTTTCTACATCTCATTTTAGTTTGCTGCCACTCTTTTGTTTCGTTTGTTCCTTCACTTGCTTCATCCTCCTCCCTACTGAGATCTTATTGAAGGCTAAGGTTTTTAAATCATTTCCTGTATTTGTAGGTATTGCTAGATTTGCTCTTGATCTCAGCTTTTTGCACAGCCTTGCTATGTCTGTTTTAGTGTGCTGCCCTCAGTTTTTCGTTTTTGCCTTGGTTTCCTGAATCTTCCTCCCTGTTTCAAGGTTCATTTGAAGTGTAAGGTTTTGAAATCGCTGTCTTCAAGAGTTTTGTGTCATTCCTTAGGTTGTTAGTATTATCGATTTTCTTTCAAAATCTCTCTTTTAGTTCACGGTCCATGTTTTTGCCTATGGTTTTGCTTTTGTTCCCTAATCTTGGTTGGTTTTTCACTTGTCAACGTTCATGTCTTCGTCTTCCATTCCATTCTAGCCACTTTTTGTTGTTTTTCCAGAACACCGTGGCTTTGTACATTGTCTTTCTACATCTCATTTTAGTTTGCTGCCACTCTTTTGTTTTGTTTGTCCCTTCACTTCCTTCATCCTCCTCCCTACTGAGATCTTCTTGAAGGCTAAGTTTTGGAAATCATTGCCTATATGTGTAGGTATTGCTAGTTTTGCTATAGATCTCCAGCTTTTTGCACAGCCTTGCTATGTCTGTTTTAGTGTGCTGCCCTCAGTTTTTCGTTTTTGCCTTGGTTTCCTGAATCTTCCTCCCTGTTTCAAGGTTCATTTGAAGTGTAAGGTTTTGAAATCGCTGTCTTCAAGAGTTTTGTGTCATTCCTTAGGTTGTTAGTATTATCGATTTTCTTTCAAAATCTCTCTTTTAGTTCACGGTCCTTGTTTTTGCCTATGGTTTTTCTTTTGTTCCCTAATCTCGGTTGGTTTTTCACTTGTCAACGTTCATGTCTTCGTCTTCCATTCCATTCTAGCCACTTTTTGTTGTTTTTCCAGAACACCGTGGCTTTGTACATTGTCTTTCTACATCTCATTTTAGTTTGCTGCCACTCTTTTGTTTCGTTTGTTCCTTCACTTGCTTCATCCTCCTCCCTACTGAGATCTTCTTGAAGGCTAAGGTTTTTAAATAATTTCCTGTATTTGTAGGTATTGCTAGTTTTGCTATAGATCTCCAGCTTTTTGCACAGCCTTGCTATGTCTGTTTTAGTGTGCTGCCCTCAGATTTTGAGTTTTTGCCTTGACTTCCTTAATCTTCCTCCCTAGTTAAGTTTTCTTTCTAAGTGGAAGCGTTTCCAGACTGGCCTTACTTTCCACATTGTCTTTCCACAGCTTTTCAGTCTGCTGCCACTCTTTGGTTTAGTATTTCCCTTGACTTCCTTCATCCTCCTTTCTATTGAGATCTTATTGAAGGCTAAGGTTTTTAAATCATTTCCTGTATTTGTAGGTATTGCTAGATGTGCTCTTGATCTCCAGCTTTTTGCACAGCCTTGCTATGTCTGTTTTAGTGTGCTGCCCTCAGTTTTTCGTTTTTGCCTTGGTTTCCTGAATCTTCCTCCCTGTTTCAAGGTTCATTTGAAGTGTAAGGTTTTGAAATCGCTGTCTTCAAGAGTTTTGTGTCATTCCTTAGGTTGTTAGTATTATCGATTTTCTTTCAAAATCTCTCTTTTAGTTCACGGTCCTTGTTTTTGCCTATGGTTTTTCTTTTGCTCCCTAATCTCGGTTGGTTTTTCACTTGTCAACGTTCATGTCTTCGTCTTCCATTCCATTCTAGCCACTTTTTGTTGTTTTTCCAGAACACCGTGGCTTTGTACATTGTCTTTCTACATCTCATTTTAGTTTGCTGCCACTCTTTTGTTTCGTTTGTCCCTTCACTTGCTTCATCCTCCTCCCTACTGAGATCTTCTTGAAGGCTAAGTTTTGGAAATCATTGCCTATATGTGTAGGTATTGCCAGTTTAGCTATAGATCTCCAGCTTTTTGCACAGCCTTGCTATGTCTGTTTTAGTGTGCTGCCCTCAGTTTTTCGTTTTTGCCTTGGTTTCCTGAATCTTCCTCCCTGTTTCAAGGTTCATTTGAAGTGTAAGGTTTTGAAATCGCTGTCTTCAAGAGTTTTGTGTCATTCCTTAGGTTGTTAGTATTATCGATTTTCTTTCAAAATCTCTCTTTTAGTTCACGGTCCTGTTTTTTTGCCTATGGTTTTTCTTTTGTTCCCTAATCTCGGTTGGTTTTTCACTTGTCAACGTTCATGTCTTCGTCTTCCATTCCATTCTAGCCACTTTTTGTTGTTTTTCCAGAACACCGTGGCTTTGTACGTTGTCTTTCTACATCTCATTTTAGTTTGCTGCCACTCTTTTGTTTCGTTTGTCCCTTCACTTGCTTCATCCTCCTCCCTACTGAGATCTTCTTGAAGGCTAAGTTTTGGAAATCATTGCCTATATGTGTAGGTATTGCTAGTTTTGCTATAGATCTCCAGCTTTTTGCATTGTCTTTCTATGTCTCTTTTAGTGTGCTGACCTCAGATTTTGAGTTTTTGCCTTGACTTCCTTAATCTTCCTCCCTAGTTAAGTTTTCTTTCTAAGTGGAAGCGTTTCCAGACTGGCCTTACTTTCCGCATTGTCTTTCCACAGCTTTTCAGTCTGCTGCCACTCTTTGGTTTAGTATTTCCCTTGACTTCCTTCATCCTCCTTTCTATTGAGATCTTCTTGAAGGCTAAGGTTTTTAAATCATTTCCTGTATTTGTAGGTATTGCTAGATTTGCTCTTGATCTCCAGCTTTTTGCACAGCCTTGCTATGTCTGTTTTAGTGTGCTGCCCTCAGTTTTTCGTTTTTGCCTTGGTTTCCTGAATCTTCCTCCCTGTTTCAAGGTTCATTTGAAGTGTAAGGTTTTGAAATCGCTGTCTTCAAGAGTTTTGTGTCATTCCTTAGGTTGTTAGTATTATCGATTTTCTTTCAAAATCTCTCTTTTAGTTCACGGTCCTGTTTTTTTGCCTATGGTTTTTCTTTTGTTCCCTAATCTCGGTTGGTTTTTCACTTGTCAACGTTCATGTCTTCGTCTTCCATTCCATTCTAGCCACTTTTTGTTGTTTTTCCAGAACACCGTGGCTTTGTACATTGTCTTTCTACATCTCATTTTAGTTTGCTGCCACTCTTTTGTTTTGTTTGTCCCTTCACTTGCTTCATCCTCCTCCCTACTGAGATCTTCTTGAAGGCTAAGTTTTGGAAATCATTGCCTATATGTGTAGGTATTGCTAGTTTTGCTATAGATCTCCAGCTTTTTGCATTGTCTTTCTATGTCTGTTTTAGTGTGCTGCCCTCAGATTTTGAGTTTTTGCCTTGACTTCCTTAATCTTCCTCCCTAGTTAAGTTTTCTTTCTAAGTGGAAGCGTTTCCAGACTGGCCTTACTTTCCACATTGTCTTTCCACAGCTTTTCAGTCTGCTGCCACTCTTTGGTTTAGTATTTCCCTTGACTTCCTTCATCCTCCTTTCTATTGAGATCTTATTGAAGGCTAAGGTTTTTAAATCATTTCCTGTATTTGTAGGTATTGCTAGATTTGCTCTTGATCTCCAGCTTTTTGCACAGCCTTGCTATGTCTGTTTTAGTGTGCTGCCCTCAGTTTTTCGTTTTTGCCTTGGTTTCCTGAATCTTCCTCCCTGTTTCAAGGTTCATTTGAAGTGTAAGGTTTTGAAATCGCTGTCTTCAAGAGTTTTGTGTCATTCCTTAGGTTGTTAGTATTATCGATTTTCTTTCAAAATCTCTCTTTTAGTTCACGGTCCTTGTTTTTGCCTATGGTTTTTCTTTTGCTCCCTAATCTCGGTTGGTTTTTCACTTGTCAACGTTCATGTCTTCGTCTTCCATTCCATTCTAGCCACTTTTTGTTGTTTTTCCAGAACACCGTGGCTTTGTACATTGTCTTTCTACATCTCATTTTAGTTTGCTGCCACTCTTTTGTTTCGTTTGTCCCTTCACTTGCTTCATCCTCCTCCCTACTGAGATCTTCTTGAAGGCTAAGTTTTGGAAATCATTGCCTATATGTGTAGGTATTGCTAGTTTTGCTATAGATCTCCAGCTTTTTGCATTGTCTTTCTATGTCTGTTTTAGTGTGCTGCCCTCAGATTTTGAGTTTTTGCCTTGACTTCCTTAATCTTCCTCCCTAGTTAAGTTTTCTTTCTAAGTGGAAGCGTTTCCAGACTGGCCTTACTTTCCACATTGTCTTTCCACAGCTTTTCAGTCTGCTGCCACTCTTTGGTTTAGTATTTCCCTTGACTTCCTTCATCCTCCTTTCTATTGAGATCTTATTGAAGGCTAAGGTTTTTAAATCATTTCCTGTATTTGTAGGTATTGCTAGATTTGCTCTTGATCTCCAGCTTTTTGCACAGCCTTGCTATGTCTGTTTTAGTGTGCTGCCCTCAGTTTTTCGTTTTTGCCTTGGTTTCCTGAATCTTCCTCCCTGTTTCAAGGTTCATTTGAAGTGTAAGGTTTTGAAATCGCTGTCTTCAAGAGTTTTGTGTCATTCCTTAGGTTGTTAGTATTATCGATTTTCTTTCAAAATCTCTCTTTTAGTTCACGGTCCTTGTTTTTGCCTATGGTTTTTCTTTTGCTCCCTAATCTCGGTTGGTTTTTCACTTGTCAACGTTCATGTCTTCGTCTTCCATTCCATTCTAGCCACTTTTTGTTGTTTTTCCAGAACACCGTGGCTTTGTACATTGTCTTTCTACATCTCATTTTAGTTTGCTGCCACTCTTTTGTTTCGTTTGTCCCTTCAATTCCTTCATCCTCCTCCCTACTGAGATCTTCTTGAAGGCTAAGTTTTGGAAATCATTGCCTATATGTGTAGGTATTGCCAGTTTAGCTATAGATCTCCAGCTTTTTGCACAGCCTTGCTATGTCTGTTTTAGTGTGCTGCCCTCAGTTTTTCGTTTTTGCCTTGGTTTCCTGAATCTTCCTCCCTGTTTCAAGGTTCATTTGAAGTGTAAGGTTTTGAAATCGCTGTCTTCAAGAGTTTTGTGTCATTCCTTAGGTTGTTAGTATTATCGATTTTCTTTCAAAATCTCTCTTTTAGTTCACGGTCCTTGTTTTTGCCTATGGTTTTTCTTTTGTTCCCTAATCTCGGTTGGTTTTTCACTTGTCAACGTTCATGTCTTCGTCTTCCATTCCATTCTAGCCACTTTTTGTTGTTTTTCCAGAACACCGTGGCTTTGTACATTGTCTTTCTACATCTCATTTTAGTCTGCTGCCACTCTTTGGTTTAGTATTTCCCTTGACTTCCTTCATCCTCCTTTCTGTTGAGATCTTATTGAAGGCTAAGGTTTTTAAATCATTTCCTGTATTTGTAGGTATTGCTAGATTTGCTCTTGATCTCCAGCTTTTTACACAGCCTTGCTATGTCTGTTTTAGTGTGCTGCCCTCAGTTTTTCGTTTTTGCCTTGGTTTCCTGAATCTTCCTCCCTGTTTCAAGGTTCATTTGAAGTGTAAGGTTTTGAAATCGCTGTCTTCAAGAGTTTTGTGTCATTCCTTAGGTTGTTAGTATTATCGATTTTCTTTCAAAATCTCTCTTTTAGTTCACGGTCCTTGTTTTTGCCTATGGTTTTTCTTTTGTTCCCTAATCTCGGTTGGTTTTTCACTTGTCAACGTTCATGTCTTCGTCTTCCATTCCATTCTAGCCACTTTTTGTTGTTTTTCCAGAACACCGTGGCTTTGTACATTGTCTTTCTACATCTCATTTTAGTTTGCTGCCACTCTTTTGTTTCGTTTGTCCCTTCACTTGCTTCATCCTCCTCCCTACTGAGATCTTCTTGAAGGCTAAGTTTTGGAAATCATTGCCTATATGTGTAGGTATTGCTAGTTTTGCTATAGATCTCCAGCTTTTTGCATTGTCTTTCTATGTCTCTTTTAGTGTGCTGCCCTCAGATTTTGAGTTTTTGCCTTGACTTCCTTAATCTTCCTCCCTAGTTAAGTTTTCTTTCTAAGTGGAAGCGTTTCCAGACTGGCCTTACTTTCCACATTGTCTTTCCACAGCTTTTCAGTCTGCTGCCACTCTTTGGTTTAGTATTTCCCTTGACTTCCTTCATCCTCCTTTCTATTGAGATCTTCTTGAAGGCTAAGGTTTTTAAATCATTTCCTGTATTTGTAGGTATTGCTAGATTTGCTCTTGATCTCCAGCTTTTTGCACAGCCTTGCTATGTCTGTTTTAGTGTGCTGCCCTCAGTTTTTCGTTTTTGCCTTGGTTTCCTGAATCTTCCTCCCTGTTTCAAGGTTCATTTGAAGTGTAAGGTTTTGAAATCGCTGTCTTCAAGAGTTTTGTGTCATTCCTTAGGTTGTTAGTATTATCGATTTTCTTTCAAAATCTCTCTTTTAGTTCACGGTCCTTGTTTTTGCCTATGGTTTTTCTTTTGCTCCCTAATCTCGGTTGGTTTTTCACTTGTCAACGTTCATGTCTTCGTCTTCCATTCCATTCTAGCCACTTTTTGTTGTTTTTCCAGAACACCGTGGCTTTGTACATTGTCTTTCTACATCTCATTTTAGTTTGCTGCCACTCTTTTGTTTCGTTTGTCCCTTCAATTCCTTCATCCTCCTCCCTACTGAGATCTTCTTGAAGGCTAAGTTTTGGAAATCATTGCCTATATGTGTAGGTATTGCCAGTTTAGCTATAGATCTCCAGCTTTTTGCACAGCCTTGCTATGTCTGTTTTAGTGTGCTGCCCTCAGTTTTTCGTTTTTGCCTTGGTTTCCTGAATCTTCCTCCCTGTTTCAAGGTTCATTTGAAGTGTAAGGTTTTGAAATCGCTGTCTTCAAGAGTTTTGTGTCATTCCTTAGGTTGTTAGTATTATCGATTTTCTTTCAAAATCTCTCTTTTAGTTCACGGTCCTTGTTTTTGCCTATGGTTTTTCTTTTGTTCCCTAATCTCGGTTGGTTTTTCACTTGTCAACGTTCATGTCTTCGTCTTCCATTCCATTCTAGCCACTTTTTGTTGTTTTTCCAGAACACCGTGGCTTTGTACATTGTCTTTCTACATCTCATTTTAGTCTGCTGCCACTCTTTGGTTTAGTATTTCCCTTGACTTCCTTCATCCTCCTTTCTGTTGAGATCTTATTGAAGGCTAAGGTTTTTAAATCATTTCCTGTATTTGTAGGTATTGCTAGATTTGCTCTTGATCTCCAGCTTTTTACACAGCCTTGCTATGTCTGTTTTAGTGTGCTGCCCTCAGTTTTTCGTTTTTGCCTTGGTTTCCTGAATCTTCCTCCCTGTTTCAAGGTTCATTTGAAGTGTAAGGTTTTGAAATCGCTGTCTTCAAGAGTTTTGTGTCATTCCTTAGGTTGTTAGTATTATCGATTTTCTTTCAAAATCTCTCTTTTAGTTCACGGTCCTTGTTTTTGCCTATGGTTTTTCTTTTGTTCCCTAATCTCGGTTGGTTTTTCACTTGTCAACGTTCATGTCTTCGTCTTCCATTCCATTCTAGCCACTTTTTGTTGTTTTTCCAGAACACCGTGGCTTTGTACATTGTCTTTCTACATCTCATTTTAGTTTGCTGCCACTCTTTTGTTTCGTTTGTCCCTTCACTTGCTTCATCCTCCTCCCTACTGAGATCTTCTTGAAGGCTAAGTTTTGGAAATCATTGCCTATATGTGTAGGTATTGCTAGTTTTGCTATAGATCTCCAGCTTTTTGCATTGTCTTTCTATGTCTCTTTTAGTGTGCTGCCCTCAGATTTTGAGTTTTTGCCTTGACTTCCTTAATCTTCCTCCCTAGTTAAGTTTTCTTTCTAAGTGGAAGCGTTTCCAGACTGGCCTTACTTTCCACATTGTCTTTCCACAGCTTTTCAGTCTGCTGCCACTCTTTGGTTTAGTATTTCCCTTGACTTCCTTCATCCTCCTTTCTATTGAGATCTTATTGAAGGCTAAGGTTTTTAAATCATTTCCTGTATTTGTAGGTATTGCTAGATTTGCTCTTGATCTCCAGCTTTTTGCACAGCCTTGCTATGTCTGTTTTAGTGTGCTGCCCTCAGTTTTTCGTTTTTGCCTTGGTTTCCTGAATCTTCCTCCCTGTTTCAAGGTTCATTTGAAGTGTAAGGTTTTGAAATCGCTGTCTTCAAGAGTTTTGTGTCATTCCTTAGGTTGTTAGTATTATCGATTTTCTTTCAAAATCTCTCTTTTAGTTCACGGTCCTTGTTTTTGCCTATGGTTTTTCTTTTGTTCCCTAATCTCGGTTGGTTTTTCACTTGTCAACGTTCATGTCTTCGTCTTCCATTCCATTCTAGCCACTTTTTGTTGTTTTTCCAGAACACCGTGGCTTTGTACATTGTCTTTCTACATCTCATTTTAGTTTGCTGCCACTCTTTTGTTTCGTTTGTCCCTTCACTTGCTTCATCCTCCTCCCTACTGAGATCTTCTTGAAGGCTAAGTTTTGGAAATCATTGCCTATATGTGTAGGTATTGCTAGTTTTGCTATAGATCTCCAGCTTTTTGCACAGCCTTGCTATGTCTGTTTTAGTGTGCTGCCCTCAGTTTTTCGTTTTTGCCTTGGTTTCCTGAATCTTCCTCCCTGTTTCAAGGTTCATTTGAAGTGTAAGGTTTTGAAATCGCTGTCTTCAAGAGTTTTGTGTCATTCCTTAGGTTGTTAGTATTATCGATTTTCTTTCAAAATCTCTCTTTTAGTTCACGGTCCTTGTTTTTGCCTATGGTTTTGCTTTTGTTCCCTAATCTCGGTTGGTTTTTCACTTGTCAACGTTCATGTCTTCGTCTTCCATTCCATTCTAGCCACTTTTTGTTGTTTTTCCAGAACACCGTGGCTTTGTACATTGTCTTTCTACATCTCATTTTAGTTTGCTGCCACTCTTTTGTTTCGTTTGTCCCTTCACTTGCTTCATCCTCCTCCCTACTGAGATCTTCTTGAAGGCTAAGTTTTGGAAATCATTGCCTATATGTGTAGGTATTGCTAGTTTTGCTATAGATCTCCAGCTTTTTGCATTGTCTTTCTATGTCTCTTTTAGTGTGCTGCCCTCAGATTTTGAGTTTTTGCCTTGACTTCCTTAATCTTCCTCCCTAGTTAAGTTTTCTTTCTAAGTGGAAGCGTTTCCAGACTGGCCTTACTTTCCGCATTGTCTTTCCACAGCTTTTCAGTCTGCTGCCACTCTTTGGTTTAGTATTTCCCTTGACTTCCTTCATCCTCCTTTCTATTGAGATCTTATTGAAGGCTAAGGTTTTTAAATCATTTCCTGTATTTGTAGGTATTGCTAGATTTGCTCTTGATCTCAGCTTTTTGCACAGCCTTGCTATGTCTGTTTTAGTGTGCTGCCCTCAGTTTTTCGTTTTTGCCTTGGTTTCCTGAATCTTCCTCCCTGTTTCAAGGTTCATTTGAAGTGTAAGGTTTTGAAATCGCTGTCTTCAAGAGTTTTGTGTCATTCCTTAGGTTGTTAGTATTATCGATTTTCTTTCAAAATCTCTCTTTTAGTTCACGGTCCTTGTTTTTGCCTATGGTTTTTCTTTTGTTCCCTAATCTCGGTTGGTTTTTCACTTGTCAACGTTCATGTCTTCGTCTTCCATTCCATTCTAGCCACTTTTTGTTGTTTTTCCAGAACACCGTGGCTTTGTACATTGTCTTTCTACATCTCATTTTAGTTTGCTGCCACTCTTTTGTTTCGTTTGTCCCTTCACTTGCTTCATCCTCCTCCCTACTGAGATCTTCTTGAAGGCTAAGTTTTGGAAATCATTGCCTATATGTGTAGGTATTGCTAGTTTTGCTATAGATCTCCAGCTTTTTGCACAGCCTTGCTATGTCTGTTTTAGTGTGCTGCCCTCAGTTTTTCGTTTTTGCCTTGGTTTCCTGAATCTTCCTCCCTGTTTCAAGGTTCATTTGAAGTGTAAGGTTTTGAAATCGCTGTCTTCAAGAGTTTTGTGTCATTCCTTAGGTTGTTAGTATTATCGATTTTCTTTCAAAATCTCTCTTTTAGTTCACGGTCCTTGTTTTTGCCTATGGTTTTGCTTTTGTTCCCTAATCTCGGTTGGTTTTTCACTTGTCAACGTTCATGTCTTCGTCTTCCATTCCATTCTAGCCACTTTTTGTTGTTTTTCCAGAACACCGTGGCTTTGTACATTGTCTTTCTACATCTCATTTTAGTTTGCTGCCACTCTTTTGTTTCGTTTGTCCCTTCACTTGCTTCATCCTCCTCCCTACTGAGATCTTCTTGAAGGCTAAGTTTTGGAAATCATTGCCTATATGTGTAGGTATTGCTAGTTTTGCTATAGATCTCCAGCTTTTTGCATTGTCTTTCTATGTCTCTTTTAGTGTGCTGCCCTCAGATTTTGAGTTTTTGCCTTGACTTCCTTAATCTTCCTCCCTAGTTAAGTTTTCTTTCTAAGTGGAAGCGTTTCCAGACTGGCCTTACTTTCCGCATTGTCTTTCCACAGCTTTTCAGTCTGCTGCCACTCTTTGGTTTAGTATTTCCCTTGACTTCCTTCATCCTCCTTTCTATTGAGATCTTATTGAAGGCTAAGGTTTTTAAATCATTTCCTGTGTTTGTAGGTATTGCTAGATTTGCTCTTGATCTCCAGCTTTTTGCACAGCCTTGCTATGTCTGTTTTAGTGTGCTGCCCTCAGTTTTTCGTTTTTGCCTTGGTTTCCTGAATCTTCCTCCCTGTTTCAAGGTTCATTTGAAGTGTAAGGTTTTGAAATCGCTGTCTTCAAGAGTTTTGTGTCATTCCTTAGGTTGTTAGTATTATCGATTTTCTTTCAAAATCACTCTTTTAGTTCACGGTCCTTGTTTTTGCCTATGGTTTTGCTTTTGTTCCCTAATCTCGGTTGGTTTTTCACTTGTCAACGTTCATGTCTTCGTCTTCCATTCCATTCTAGCCACTTTTTGTTGTTTTTCCAGAACACCGTGGCTTTGTACATTGTCTTTCTACATCTCATTTTAGTTTGCTGCCACTCTTTTGTTTCGTTTGTCCCTTCACTTGCTTCATCCTCCTCCCTACTGAGATCTTCTTGAAGGCTAAGTTTTGGAAATCATTGCCTATATGTGTAGGTATTGCTAGTTTTGCTATAGATCTCCAGCTTTTTGCATTGTCTTTCTATGTCTGTTTTAGTGTGCTGCCCTCAGATTTTGAGTTTTTGCCTTGACTTCCTTAATCTTCCTCCCTAGTTAAGTTTTCTTTCTAAGTGGAAGCGTTTCCAGACTGGCCTTACTTTCCGCATTGTCTTTCCACAGCTTTTCAGTCTGCTGCCACTCTTTGGTTTAGTATTTCCCTTGACTTCCTTCATCCTCCTTTCTATTGAGATCTTATTGAAGGCTAAGGTTTTTAAATCATTTCCTGTATTTGTAGGTATTGCTAGATTTGCTCTTGATCTCAGCTTTTTGCACAGCCTTGCTATGTCTGTTTTAGTGTGCTGCCCTCAGTTTTTCGTTTTTGCCTTGGTTTCCTGAATCTTCCTCCCTGTTTCAAGGTTCATTTGAAGTGTAAGGTTTTGAAATCGCTGTCTTCAAGAGTTTTGTGTCATTCCTTAGGTTGTTAGTATTATCGATTTTCTTTCAAAATCTCTCTTTTAGTTCACGGTCCATGTTTTTGCCTATGGTTTTGCTTTTGTTCCCTAATCTCGGTTGGTTTTTCACTTGTCAACGTTCATGTCTTCGTCTTCCATTCCATTCTAGCCACTTTTTGTTGTTTTTCCAGAACACTGTGGCTTTGTACATTGTCTTTCTACATCTCATTTTAGCTTGCTGCCACTCTTTTGTTTTGTTTGTCCCTTCACTTCCTTCATCCTCCTCCCTACTGAGATCTTCTTGAAGGCTAAGTTTTGGAAATCATTGCCTATATGTGTAGGTATTGCTAGTTTTGCTATAGATCTCCAGCTTTTTGCACAGCCTTGCTATGTCTGTTTTAGTGTGCTGCCCTCAGTTTTTCGTTTTTGCCTTGGTTTCCTGAATCTTCCTCCCTGTTTCAAGGTTCATTTGAAGTGTAAGGTTTTGAAATCGCTGTCTTCAAGAGTTTTGTGTCATTCCTTAGGTTGTTAGTATTATCGATTTTCTTTCAAAATCTCTCTTTTAGTTCACGGTCCTTGTTTTTGCCTATGGTTTTTCTTTTGTTCCCTAATCTCGGTTGGTTTTTCACTTGTCAACGTTCATGTCTTCGTCTTCCATTCCATTCTAGCCACTTTTTGTTGTTTTTCCAGAACACCGTGGCTTTGTACATTGTCTTTCTACATCTCATTTTAGTTTGCTGCCACTCTTTTGTTTCGTTTGTTCCTTCACTTGCTTCATCCTCCTCCCTACTGAGATCTTATTGAAGGCTAAGGTTTTTAAATCATTTCCTGTATTTGTAGGTATTGCTAGATTTGCTCTTGATCTCAGCTTTTTGCACAGCCTTGCTATGTCTGTTTTAGTGTGCTGCCCTCAGTTTTTCGTTTTTGCCTTGGTTTCCTGAATCTTCCTCCCTGTTTCAAGGTTCATTTGAAGTGTAAGGTTTTGAAATCGCTGTCTTCAAGAGTTTTGTGTCATTCCTTAGGTTGTTAGTATTATCGATTTTCTTTCAAAATCTCTCTTTTAGTTCACGGTCCATGTTTTTGCCTATGGTTTTGCTTTTGTTCCCTAATCTCGGTTGGTTTTTCACTTGTCAACGTTCATGTCTTCGTCTTCCATTCCATTCTAGCCACTTTTTGTTGTTTTTCCAGAACACCGTGGCTTTGTACATTGTCTTTCTACATCTCATTTTAGCTTGCTGCCACTCTTTTGTTTTGTTTGTCCCTTCACTTCCTTCATCCTCCTCCCTACTGAGATCTTCTTGAAGGCTAAGTTTTGGAAATCATTGCCTATATGTGTAGGTATTGCTAGTTTTGCTATAGATCTCCAGCTTTTTGCACAGCCTTGCTATGTCTGTTTTAGTGTGCTGCCCTCAGTTTTTCGTTTTTGCCTTGGTTTCCTGAATCTTCCTCCCTGTTTCAAGGTTCATTTGAAGTGTAAGGTTTTGAAATCGCTGTCTTCAAGAGTTTTGTGTCATTCCTTAGGTTGTTAGTATTATCGATTTTCTTTCAAAATCTCTCTTTTAGTTCACGGTCCTTGTTTTTGCCTATGGTTTTTCTTTTGTTCCCTAATCTCGGTTGGTTTTTCACTTGTCAACGTTCATGTCTTCGTCTTCCATTCCATTCTAGCCACTTTTTGTTGTTTTTCCAGAACACCGTGGCTTTGTACATTGTCTTTCTACATCTCATTTTAGTTTGCTGCCACTCTTTTGTTTCGTTTGTTCCTTCACTTGCTTCATCCTCCTCCCTACTGAGATCTTCTTGAAGGCTAAGGTTTTTAAATAATTTCCTGTATTTGTAGGTATTGCTAGTTTTGCTATAGATCTCCAGCTTTTTGCACAGCCTTGCTATGTCTGTTTTAGTGTGCTGCCCTCAGACTTTGAGTTTTTGCCTTGGTTTCCTGAATCTTCCTCCCTAGTTAAGTTTTCTTTCTAAGTGGAAGCGTTTCCAGACTGGCCTTACTTTCCACATTGTCTTTCCACAGCTTTTCAGTCTGCTGCCACTCTTTGGTTTAGTATTTCCCTTGACTTCCTTCATCCTCCTTTCTATTGAGATCTTATTGAAGGCTAAGGTTTTTAAATCATTTCCTGTATTTGTAGGTATTGCTAGATTTGCTCTTGATCTCCAGCTTTTTGCACAGCCTTGCTATGTCTGTTTTAGTGTGCTGCCCTCAGTTTTTCGTTTTTGCCTTGGTTTCCTGAATCTTCCTCCCTGTTTCAAGGTTCATTTGAAGTGTAAGGTTTTGAAATCGCTGTCTTCAAGAGTTTTGTGTCATTCCTTAGGTTGTTAGTATTATCGATTTTCTTTCAAAATCTCTCTTTTAGTTCACGGTCCTTGTTTTTGCCTATGGTTTTTCTTTTGCTCCCTAATCTCGGTTGGTTTTTCACTTGTCAACGTTCATGTCTTCGTCTTCCATTCCATTCTAGCCACTTTTTGTTGTTTTTCCAGAACACTGTGGCTTTGTACATTGTCTTTCTACATCTCATTTTAGTTTGCTGCCACTCTTTTGTTTCATTTGTGCCTTCACTTCCTTCATCCTCCTCCCTACTGAGATCTTCTTGAAGGCTAAGTTTTGGAAATCATTGCCTATATGTGTAGGTATTGCTAGTTTTGCTATAGATCTCCAGCTTTTTGCACAGCCTTGCTATGTCTGTTTTAGTGTGCTGCCCTCAGTTTTTCGTTTTTGCCTTGGTTTCCTGAATCTTCCTCCCTGTTTCAAGGTTCATTTGAAGTGTAAGGTTTTGAAATCGCTGTCTTCAAGAGTTTTGTGTCATTCCTTAGGTTGTTAGTATTATCGATTTTCTTTCAAAATCTCTCTTTTAGTTCACGGTCCTTGTTTTTGCCTATGGTTTTTCTTTTGTTCCCTAATCTCGGTTGGTTTTTCACTTGTCAACGTTCATGTCTTCATCTTCCATTCCATTCTAGCCACTTTTTGTTGTTTTTCCAGAACACCGTGGCTTTGTACATTGTCTTTCTACATCTCATTTTAGTTTGCTGCCACTCTTTTGTTTCGTTTGTCCCTTCACTTGCTTCATCCTCCTCCCTACTGAGATCTTCTTGAAGGCTAAGTTTTGGAAATCATTGCCTATATGTGTAGGTATTGCTAGTTTTGCTATAGATCTCCAGCTTTTTGCATTGTCTTTCTATGTCTGTTTTAGTGTGCTGCCCTCAGATTTTGAGTTTTTGCCTTGACTTCCTTAATCTTCCTCCCTAGTTAAGTTTTCTTTCTAAGTGGAAGCGTTTCACGACTGGCCTTACTTTCCACATTGTCTTTCCACAGCTTTTCAGTCTGCTGCCACTCTTTGGTTTAGTATTTCCCTTGACTTCCTTCATCCTCCTTTCTATTGAGATCTTCTTGAAGGCTATGTTTTGGAAATCATTGCCTATATGTGTAGGTATTGCCAGTTTAGCTATAGATCTCCAGCTTTTTGCACAGCCTTGCTATGTCTGTTTTAGTGTGCTACCCTCAGTTTTTCGTTTTTGCCTTGGTTTCCTGAATCTTCCTCCCTGTTTCAAGGTTCATTTGAAGTGTAAGGTTTTGAAATCGCTGTCTTCAAGAGTTTTGTGTCATTCCTTAGGTTGTTAGTATTATCGATTTTCTTTCAAAATCTCTCTTTTAGTTCACGGTCCTTGTTTTTGCCTATGGTTTTTCTTTTGTTCCCTAATCTCGGTTGGTTTTTCACTTGTCAACGTTCATGTCTTCGTCTTCCATTCCATTCTAGCCACTTTTTGTTGTTTTTCCAGAACACCGTGGCTTTGTACATTGTCTTTCTACATCTCATTTTAGTCTGCTGCCACTCTTTGGTTTAGTATTTCCCTTGACTTCCTTCATCCTCCTTTCTGTTGAGATCTTATTGAAGGCTAAGGTTTTTAAATAATTTCCTGTATTTGTAGGTATTGCTAGATTTGCTCTTGATCTCCAGCTTTTTGCACAGCCTTGCTATGTCTGTTTTAGTGTGCTGCCCTCAGTTTTTCGTTTTTGCCTTGGTTTCCTGAATCTTCCTCCCTGTTTCAAGGTTCATTTGAAGTGTAAGGTTTTGAAATCGCTGTCTTCAAGAGTTTTGTGTCATTCCTTAGGTTGTTAGTATTATCGATTTTCTTTCAAAATCTCTCTTTTAGTTCACGGTCCTGTTTTTTTGCCTATGGTTTTTCTTTTGTTCCCTAATCTCGGTTGGTTTTTCACTTGTCAACGTTCATGTCTTCGTCTTCCATTCCATTCTAGCCACTTTTTGTTGTTTTTCCAGAACACCGTGGCTTTGTACATTGTCTTTCTACATCTCATTTTAGTCTGCTGCCACTCTTTGGTTTAGTATTTCCCTTGACTTCCTTCATCCTCCTTTCTGTTGAGATCTTATTGAAGGCTAAGGTTTTTAAATAATTTCCTGTATTTGTAGGTATTGCTAGATTTGCTATAGATCTCCAGCTTTTTGCACAGCCTTGCTATGTCTGTTTTAGTGTGCTGCCCTCAGTTTTTCGTTTTTGCCTTGGTTTCCTGAATCTTCCTCCCTGTTTCAAGGTTCATTTGAAGTGTAAGGTTTTGAAATCGCTGTCTTCAAGAGTTTTGTGTCATTCCTTAGGTTGTTAGTATTATCGATTTTCTTTCAAAATCTCTCTTTTAGTTCACGGTCCTGTTTTTTGCCTATGGTTTTTCTTTTGTTCCCTAATCTCGGTTGGTTTTTCACTTGTCAACGTTCATGTCTTCGTCTTCCATTCCATTCTAGCCACTTTTTGTTGTTTTTCCAGAACACCGTGGCTTTGTACATTGTCTTTCTACATCTCATTTTAGTTTGCTGCCACTCTTTTGTTTCGTTTGTCCCTTCACTTGCTTCATCCTCCTCCCTACTGAGATCTTCTTGAAGGCTAAGTTTTGGAAATCATTGCCTATATGTGTAGGTATTGCTAGTTTTGCTATAGATCTCCAGCTTTTTGCATTGTCTTTCTATGTCTGTTTTAGTGTGCTGCCCTCAGATTTTGAGTTTTTGCCTTGACTTCCTTAATCTTCCTCCCTAGTTAAGTTTTCTTTCTAAGTGGAAGCGTTTCCAGACTGGCCTTACTTTCCGCATTGTCTTTCCACAGCTTTTCAGTCTGCTGCCACTCTTTGGTTTAGTATTTCCCTTGACTTCCTTCATCCTCCTTTCTATTGAGATCTTATTGAAGGCTAAGGTTTTTAAATCATTTCCTGTATTTGTAGGTATTGCTAGATTTGCTCTTGATCTCCAGCTTTTTGCACAGCCTTGCTATGTCTGTTTTAGTGTGCTGCCCTCAGTTTTTCGTTTTTGCCTTGGTTTCCTGAATCTTCCTCCCTGTTTCAAGGTTCATTTGAAGTGTAAGGTTTTGAAATCGCTGTCTTCAAGAGTTTTGTGTCATTCCTTAGGTTGTTAGTATTATCGATTTTCTTTCAAAATCTCTCTTTTAGTTCACGGTCCTTGTTTTTGCCTATGGTTTTGCTTTTGTTCCCTAATCTCGGTTGGTTTTTCACTTGTCAACGTTCATGTCTTCGTCTTCCATTCCATTCTAGCCACTTTTTGTTGTTTTTCCAGAACACCGTGGCTTTGTACATTGTCTTTCTACATCTCATTTTAGTTTGCTGCCACTCTTTTGTTTCGTTTGTCCCTTCACTTGCTTCATCCTCCTCCCTACTGAGATCTTCTTGAAGGCTAAGTTTTGGAAATCATTGCCTATATGTGTAGGTATTGCTAGTTTTGCTATAGATCTCCAGCTTTTTGCATTGTCTTTCTATGTCTGTTTTAGTGTGCTGCCCTCAGATTTTGAGTTTTTGCCTTGACTTCCTTAATCTTCCTCCCTAGTTAAGTTTTCTTTCTAAGTGGAAGCGTTTCACGACTGGCCTTACTTTCCACATTGTCTTTCCACAGCTTTTCAGTCTGCTGCCACTCTTTGGTTTAGTATTTCCCTTGACTTCCTTCATCCTCCTTTCTATTGAGATCTTCTTGAAGGCTAAGTTTTGGAAATCATTGCCTATATGTGTAGGTATTGCCAGTTTAGCTATAGATCTCCAGCTTTTTGCACAGCCTTGCTATGTCTGTTTTAGTGTGCTACCCTCAGTTTTTCGTTTTTGCCTTGGTTTCCTGAATCTTCCTCCCTGTTTCAAGGTTCATTTGAAGTGTAAGGTTTTGAAATCGCTGTCTTCAAGAGTTTTGTGTCATTCCTTAGGTTGTTAGTATTATCGATTTTCTTTCAAAATCTCTCTTTTAGTTCACGGTCCTTGTTTTTGCCTATGGTTTTTCTTTTGTTCCCTAATCTCGGTTGGTTTTTCACTTGTCAACGTTCATGTCTTCGTCTTCCATTCCATTCTAGCCACTTTTTGTTGTTTTTCCAGAACACCGTGGCTTTGTACATTGTCTTTCTACATCTCATTTTAGTCTGCTGCCACTCTTTGGTTTAGTATTTCCCTTGACTTCCTTCATCCTCCTTTCTGTTGAGATCTTATTGAAGGCTAAGGTTTTTAAATAATTTCCTGTATTTGTAGGTATTGCTAGATTTGCTCTTGATCTCCAGCTTTTTGCACAGCCTTGCTATGTCTGTTTTAGTGTGCTGCCCTCAGTTTTTCGTTTTTGCCTTGGTTTCCTGAATCTTCCTCCCTGTTTCAAGGTTCATTTGAAGTGTAAGGTTTTGAAATCGCTGTCTTCAAGAGTTTTGTGTCATTCCTTAGGTTGTTAGTATTATCGATTTTCTTTCAAAATCTCTCTTTTAGTTCACGGTCCTTGTTTTTGCCTATGGTTTTGCTTTTGTTCCCTAATCTCGGTTGGTTTTTCACTTGTCAACGTTCATGTCTTCGTCTTCCATTCCATTCTAGCCACTTTTTGTTGTTTTTCCAGAACACCGTGGCTTTGTACATTGTCTTTCTACATCTCATTTTAGTTTGCTGCCACTCTTTTGTTTCGTTTGTCCCTTCACTTGCTTCATCCTCCTCCCTACTGAGATCTTCTTGAAGGCTAAGTTTTGGAAATCATTGCCTATATGTGTAGGTATTGCTAGTTTTGCTATAGATCTCCAGCTTTTTGCATTGTCTTTCTATGTCTGTTTTAGTGTGCTGCCCTCAGATTTTGAGTTTTTGCCTTGACTTCCTTAATCTTCCTCCCTAGTTAAGTTTTCTTTCTAAGTGGAAGCGTTTCACGACTGGCCTTACTTTCCACATTGTCTTTCCACAGCTTTTCAGTCTGCTGCCACTCTTTGGTTTAGTATTTCCCTTGACTTCCTTCATCCTCCTTTCTATTGAGATCTTCTTGAAGGCTAAGTTTTGGAAATCATTGCCTATATGTGTAGGTATTGCCAGTTTAGCTATAGATCTCCAGCTTTTTGCACAGCCTTGCTATGTCTGTTTTAGTGTGCTACCCTCAGTTTTTCGTTTTTGCCTTGGTTTCCTGAATCTTCCTCCCTGTTTCAAGGTTCATTTGAAGTGTAAGGTTTTGAAATCGCTGTCTTCAAGAGTTTTGTGTCATTCCTTAGGTTGTTAGTATTATCGATTTTCTTTCAAAATCTCTCTTTTAGTTCACGGTCCTTGTTTTTGCCTATGGTTTTGCTTTTGTTCCCTAATCTCGGTTGGTTTTTCACTTGTCAACGTTCATGTCTTCGTCTTCCATTCCATTCTAGCCACTTTTTGTTGTTTTTCCAGAACACCGTGGCTTTGTACATTGTCTTTCTACATCTCATTTTAGTTTGCTGCCACTCTTTTGTTTCGTTTGTCCCTTCACTTGCTTCATCCTCCTCCCTACTGAGATCTTCTTGAAGGCTAAGTTTTGGAAATCATTGCCTATATGTGTAGGTATTGCTAGTTTTGCTATAGATCTCCAGCTTTTTGCATTGTCTTTCTATGTCTGTTTTAGTGTGCTGCCCTCAGATTTTGAGTTTTTGCCTTGACTTCCTTAATCTTCCTCCCTAGTTAAGTTTTCTTTCTAAGTGGAAGCGTTTCCAGACTGGCCTTACTTTCCGCATTGTCTTTCCACAGCTTTTCAGTCTGCTGCCACTCTTTGGTTTAGTATTTTCCTTGACTTCCTTCATCCTCCTTTCTATTGAGATCTTATTGAAGGCTAAGTTTTTTAAATCATTTCCTGTATTTGTAGGTATTGCAAGATTTGCTCTTGATCTCAGCTTTTTGCACAGCCTTGCTATGTCTGTTTTAGTGTGCTGCCCTCAGTTTTTCGTTTTTGCCTTGGTTTCCTGAATCTTCCTCCCTGTTTCAAGGTTCATTTGAAGTGTAAGGTTTTGAAATCGCTGTCTTCAAGAGTTTTGTGTCATTCCTTAGGTTGTTAGTATTATCGATTTTCTTTCAAAATCTCTCTTTTAGTTCACGGTCCTTGTTTTTGCCTATGGTTTTTCTTTTGTTCCCTAATCTCGGTTGGTTTTTCACTTGTCAACGTTCATGTCTTCGTCTTCCATTCCATTCTAGCCACTTTTTGTTGTTTTTCCAGAACACCGTGGCTTTGTACATTGTCTTTCTACATCTCATTTTAGTTTGCTGCCACTCTTTTGTTTTGTTTGTCCCTTCACTTGCTTCATCCTCCTCCCTACTGAGATCTTCTTGAAGGCTAAGTTTTGGAAATCATTGCCTATATGTGTAGGTATTGCTAGTTTTGCTATAGATCTCCAGCTTTTTGCACAGCCTTGCTATGTCTGTTTTAGTGTGCTGCCCTCAGTTTTTCGTTTTTGCCTTGGTTTCCTGAATCTTCCTCCCTGTTTCAAGGTTCATTTGAAGTGTAAGGTTTTGAAATCGCTGTCTTCAAGAGTTTTGTGTCATTCCTTAGGTTGTTAGTATTATCGATTTTCTTTCAAAATCTCTCTTTTAGTTCACGGTCCTTGTTTTTGCCTATGGTTTTTCTTTTGTTCCCTAATCTCGGTTGGTTTTTCACTTGTCAACGTTCATGTCTTCGTCTTCCATTCCATTCTAGCCACTTTTTGTTGTTTTTCCAGAACACCGTGGCTTTGTACATTGTCTTTCTACATCTCATTTTAGTTTGCTGCCACTCTTTTGTTTCGTTTGTCCCTTCACTTGCTTCATCCTCCTCCCTACTGAGATCTTCTTGAAGGCTAAGTTTTGGAAATCATTGCCTATATGTGTAGGTATTGCTAGTTTTGCTATAGATCTCCAGCTTTTTGCATTGTCTTTCTATGTCTGTTTTAGTGTGCTGCCCTCAGATTTTGAGTTTTTGCCTTGACTTCCTTAATCTTCCTCCCTAGTTAAGTTTTCTTTCTAAGTGGAAGCGTTTCCAGACTGGCCTTACTTTCCGCATTGTCTTTCCACAGCTTTTCAGTCTGCTGCCACTCTTTGGTTTAGTATTTTCCTTGACTTCCTTCATCCTCCTTTCTATTGAGATCTTATTGAAGGCTAAGTTTTTTAAATCATTTCCTGTATTTGTAGGTATTGCAAGATTTGCTCTTGATCTCAGCTTTTTGCACAGCCTTGCTATGTCTGTTTTAGTGTGCTGCCCTCAGTTTTTCGTTTTTGCCTTGGTTTCCTGAATCTTCCTCCCTGTTTCAAGGTTCATTTGAAGTGTAAGGTTTTGAAATCGCTGTCTTCAAGAGTTTTGTGTCATTCCTTAGGTTGTTAGTATTATCGATTTTCTTTCAAAATCACTCTTTTAGTTCACGGTCCTTGTTTTTGCCTATGGTTTTGCTTTTGTTCCCTAATCTCGGTTGGTTTTTCACTTGTCAACGTTCATGTCTTCGTCTTCCATTCCATTCTAGCCACTTTTTGTTGTTTTTCCAGAACACCGTGGCTTTGTACATTGTCTTTCTACATCTCATTTTAGTTTGCTGCCACTCTTTTGTTTCGTTTGTCCCTTCACTTGCTTCATCCTCCTCCCTACTGAGATCTTCTTGAAGGCTAAGTTTTGGAAATCATTGCCTATATGTGTAGGTATTGCTAGTTTTGCTATAGATCTCCAGCTTTTTGCATTGTCTTTCTATGTCTGTTTTAGTGTGCTGCCCTCAGATTTTGAGTTTTTGCCTTGACTTCCTTAATCTTCCTCCCTAGTTAAGTTTTCTTTCTAAGTGGAAGCGTTTCCAGACTGGCCTTACTTTCCGCATTGTCTTTCCACAGCTTTTCAGTCTGCTGCCACTCTTTGGTTTAGTATTTCCCTTGACTTCCTTCATCCTCCTTTCTATTGAGATCTTATTGAAGGCTAAGGTTTTTAAATCATTTCCTGTATTTGTAGGTATTGCTAGATTTGCTCTTGATCTCAGCTTTTTGCACAGCCTTGCTATGTCTGTTTTAGTGTGCTGCCCTCAGTTTTTCGTTTTTGCCTTGGTTTCCTGAATCTTCCTCCCTGTTTCAAGGTTCATTTGAAGTGTAAGGTTTTGAAATCGCTGTCTTCAAGAGTTTTGTGTCATTCCTTAGGTTGTTAGTATTATCGATTTTCTTTCAAAATCTCTCTTTTAGTTCACGGTCCATGTTTTTGCCTATGGTTTTGCTTTTGTTCCCTAATCTCGGTTGGTTTTTCACTTGTCAACGTTCATGTCTTCGTCTTCCATTCCATTCTAGCCACTTTTTGTTGTTTTTCCAGAACACTGTGGCTTTGTACATTGTCTTTCTACATCTCATTTTAGCTTGCTGCCACTCTTTTGTTTTGTTTGTCCCTTCACTTCCTTCATCCTCCTCCCTACTGAGATCTTCTTGAAGGCTAAGTTTTGGAAATCATTGCCTATATGTGTAGGTATTGCTAGTTTTGCTATAGATCTCCAGCTTTTTGCACAGCCTTGCTATGTCTGTTTTAGTGTGCTGCCCTCAGTTTTTCGTTTTTGCCTTGGTTTCCTGAATCTTCCTCCCTGTTTCAAGGTTCATTTGAAGTGTAAGGTTTTGAAATCGCTGTCTTCAAGAGTTTTGTGTCATTCCTTAGGTTGTTAGTATTATCGATTTTCTTTCAAAATCTCTCTTTTAGTTCACGGTCCTTGTTTTTGCCTATGGTTTTTCTTTTGTTCCCTAATCTCGGTTGGTTTTTCACTTGTCAACGTTCATGTCTTCGTCTTCCATTCCATTCTAGCCACTTTTTGTTGTTTTTCCAGAACACCGTGGCTTTGTACATTGTCTTTCTACATCTCATTTTAGTTTGCTGCCACTCTTTTGTTTCGTTTGTTCCTTCACTTGCTTCATCCTCCTCCCTACTGAGATCTTATTGAAGGCTAAGGTTTTTAAATCATTTCCTGTATTTGTAGGTATTGCTAGATTTGCTCTTGATCTCAGCTTTTTGCACAGCCTTGCTATGTCTGTTTTAGTGTGCTGCCCTCAGTTTTTCGTTTTTGCCTTGGTTTCCTGAATCTTCCTCCCTGTTTCAAGGTTCATTTGAAGTGTAAGGTTTTGAAATCGCTGTCTTCAAGAGTTTTGTGTCATTCCTTAGGTTGTTAGTATTATCGATTTTCTTTCAAAATCTCTCTTTTAGTTCACGGTCCATGTTTTTGCCTATGGTTTTGCTTTTGTTCCCTAATCTCGGTTGGTTTTTCACTTGTCAACGTTCATGTCTTCGTCTTCCATTCCATTCTAGCCACTTTTTGTTGTTTTTCCAGAACACCGTGGCTTTGTACATTGTCTTTCTACATCTCATTTTAGCTTGCTGCCACTCTTTTGTTTTGTTTGTCCCTTCACTTCCTTCATCCTCCTCCCTACTGAGATCTTCTTGAAGGCTAAGTTTTGGAAATCATTGCCTATATGTGTAGGTATTGCTAGTTTTGCTATAGATCTCCAGCTTTTTGCACAGCCTTGCTATGTCTGTTTTAGTGTGCTGCCCTCAGTTTTTCGTTTTTGCCTTGGTTTCCTGAATCTTCCTCCCTGTTTCAAGGTTCATTTGAAGTGTAAGGTTTTGAAATCGCTGTCTTCAAGAGTTTTGTGTCATTCCTTAGGTTGTTAGTATTATCGATTTTCTTTCAAAATCTCTCTTTTAGTTCACGGTCCTTGTTTTTGCCTATGGTTTTTCTTTTGTTCCCTAATCTCGGTTGGTTTTTCACTTGTCAACGTTCATGTCTTCGTCTTCCATTCCATTCTAGCCACTTTTTGTTGTTTTTCCAGAACACCGTGGCTTTGTACATTGTCTTTCTACATCTCATTTTAGTTTGCTGCCACTCTTTTGTTTCGTTTGTTCCTTCACTTGCTTCATCCTCCTCCCTACTGAGATCTTCTTGAAGGCTAAGGTTTTTAAATAATTTCCTGTATTTGTAGGTATTGCTAGTTTTGCTATAGATCTCCAGCTTTTTGCACAGCCTTGCTATGTCTGTTTTAGTGTGCTGCCCTCAGACTTTGAGTTTTTGCCTTGGTTTCCTGAATCTTCCTCCCTAGTTAAGTTTTCTTTCTAAGTGGAAGCGTTTCCAGACTGGCCTTACTTTCCACATTGTCTTTCCACAGCTTTTCAGTCTGCTGCCACTCTTTGGTTTAGTATTTCCCTTGACTTCCTTCATCCTCCTTTCTATTGAGATCTTATTGAAGGCTAAGGTTTTTAAATCATTTCCTGTATTTGTAGGTATTGCTAGATTTGCTCTTGATCTCCAGCTTTTTGCACAGCCTTGCTATGTCTGTTTTAGTGTGCTGCCCTCAGTTTTTCGTTTTTGCCTTGGTTTCCTGAATCTTCCTCCCTGTTTCAAGGTTCATTTGAAGTGTAAGGTTTTGAAATCGCTGTCTTCAAGAGTTTTGTGTCATTCCTTAGGTTGTTAGTATTATCGATTTTCTTTCAAAATCTCTCTTTTAGTTCACGGTCCTTGTTTTTGCCTATGGTTTTTCTTTTGCTCCCTAATCTCGGTTGGTTTTTCACTTGTCAACGTTCATGTCTTCGTCTTCCATTCCATTCTAGCCACTTTTTGTTGTTTTTCCAGAACACTGTGGCTTTGTACATTGTCTTTCTACATCTCATTTTAGTTTGCTGCCACTCTTTTGTTTCATTTGTGCCTTCACTTCCTTCATCCTCCTCCCTACTGAGATCTTCTTGAAGGCTAAGTTTTGGAAATCATTGCCTATATGTGTAGGTATTGCTAGTTTTGCTATAGATCTCCAGCTTTTTGCACAGCCTTGCTATGTCTGTTTTAGTGTGCTGCCCTCAGTTTTTCGTTTTTGCCTTGGTTTCCTGAATCTTCCTCCCTGTTTCAAGGTTCATTTGAAGTGTAAGGTTTTGAAATCGCTGTCTTCAAGAGTTTTGTGTCATTCCTTAGGTTGTTAGTATTATCGATTTTCTTTCAAAATCTCTCTTTTAGTTCACGGTCCTTGTTTTTGCCTATGGTTTTGCTTTTGTTCCCTAATCTCGGTTGGTTTTTCACTTGTCAACGTTCATGTCTTCGTCTTCCATTCCATTCTAGCCACTTTTTGTTGTTTTTCCAGAACACCGTGGCTTTGTACATTGTCTTTCTACATCTCATTTTAGTTTGCTGCCACTCTTTTGTTTCGTTTGTCCCTTCACTTGCTTCATCCTCCTCCCTACTGAGATCTTCTTGAAGGCTAAGTTTTGGAAATCATTGCCTATATGTGTAGGTATTGCTAGTTTTGCTATAGATCTCCAGCTTTTTGCATTGTCTTTCTATGTCTGTTTTAGTGTGCTGCCCTCAGATTTTGAGTTTTTGCCTTGACTTCCTTAATCTTCCTCCCTAGTTAAGTTTTCTTTCTAAGTGGAAGCGTTTCACGACTGGCCTTACTTTCCACATTGTCTTTCCACAGCTTTTCAGTCTGCTGCCACTCTTTGGTTTAGTATTTCCCTTGACTTCCTTCATCCTCCTTTCTATTGAGATCTTCTTGAAGGCTATGTTTTGGAAATCATTGCCTATATGTGTAGGTATTGCCAGTTTAGCTATAGATCTCCAGCTTTTTGCACAGCCTTGCTATGTCTGTTTTAGTGTGCTACCCTCAGTTTTTCGTTTTTGCCTTGGTTTCCTGAATCTTCCTCCCTGTTTCAAGGTTCATTTGAAGTGTAAGGTTTTGAAATCGCTGTCTTCAAGAGTTTTGTGTCATTCCTTAGGTTGTTAGTATTATCGATTTTCTTTCAAAATCTCTCTTTTAGTTCACGGTCCTTGTTTTTGCCTATGGTTTTTCTTTTGTTCCCTAATCTCGGTTGGTTTTTCACTTGTCAACGTTCATGTCTTCGTCTTCCATTCCATTCTAGCCACTTTTTGTTGTTTTTCCAGAACACCGTGGCTTTGTACATTGTCTTTCTACATCTCATTTTAGTCTGCTGCCACTCTTTGGTTTAGTATTTCCCTTGACTTCCTTCATCCTCCTTTCTGTTGAGATCTTATTGAAGGCTAAGGTTTTTAAATAATTTCCTGTATTTGTAGGTATTGCTAGATTTGCTCTTGATCTCCAGCTTTTTGCACAGCCTTGCTATGTCTGTTTTAGTGTGCTGCCCTCAGTTTTTCGTTTTTGCCTTGGTTTCCTGAATCTTCCTCCCTGTTTCAAGGTTCATTTGAAGTGTAAGGTTTTGAAATCGCTGTCTTCAAGAGTTTTGTGTCATTCCTTAGGTTGTTAGTATTATCGATTTTCTTTCAAAATCTCTCTTTTAGTTCACGGTCCTGTTTTTTTGCCTATGGTTTTTCTTTTGTTCCCTAATCTCGGTTGGTTTTTCACTTGTCAACGTTCATGTCTTCGTCTTCCATTCCATTCTAGCCACTTTTTGTTGTTTTTCCAGAACACCGTGGCTTTGTACATTGTCTTTCTACATCTCATTTTAGTCTGCTGCCACTCTTTGGTTTAGTATTTCCCTTGACTTCCTTCATCCTCCTTTCTGTTGAGATCTTATTGAAGGCTAAGGTTTTTAAATAATTTCCTGTATTTGTAGGTATTGCTAGATTTGCTATAGATCTCCAGCTTTTTGCACAGCCTTGCTATGTCTGTTTTAGTGTGCTGCCCTCAGTTTTTCGTTTTTGCCTTGGTTTCCTGAATCTTCCTCCCTGTTTCAAGGTTCATTTGAAGTGTAAGGTTTTGAAATCGCTGTCTTCAAGAGTTTTGTGTCATTCCTTAGGTTGTTAGTATTATCGATTTTCTTTCAAAATCTCTCTTTTAGTTCACGGTCCTGTTTTTTGCCTATGGTTTTTCTTTTGTTCCCTAATCTCGGTTGGTTTTTCACTTGTCAACGTTCATGTCTTCGTCTTCCATTCCATTCTAGCCACTTTTTGTTGTTTTTCCAGAACACCGTGGCTTTGTACATTGTCTTTCTACATCTCATTTTAGTTTGCTGCCACTCTTTTGTTTCGTTTGTCCCTTCACTTGCTTCATCCTCCTCCCTACTGAGATCTTCTTGAAGGCTAAGTTTTGGAAATCATTGCCTATATGTGTAGGTATTGCTAGTTTTGCTATAGATCTCCAGCTTTTTGCATTGTCTTTCTATGTCTGTTTTAGTGTGCTGCCCTCAGATTTTGAGTTTTTGCCTTGACTTCCTTAATCTTCCTCCCTAGTTAAGTTTTCTTTCTAAGTGGAAGCGTTTCCAGACTGGCCTTACTTTCCGCATTGTCTTTCCACAGCTTTTCAGTCTGCTGCCACTCTTTGGTTTAGTATTTCCCTTGACTTCCTTCATCCTCCTTTCTATTGAGATCTTATTGAAGGCTAAGGTTTTTAAATCATTTCCTGTATTTGTAGGTATTGCTAGATTTGCTCTTGATCTCCAGCTTTTTGCACAGCCTTGCTATGTCTGTTTTAGTGTGCTGCCCTCAGTTTTTCGTTTTTGCCTTGGTTTCCTGAATCTTCCTCCCTGTTTCAAGGTTCATTTGAAGTGTAAGGTTTTGAAATCGCTGTCTTCAAGAGTTTTGTGTCATTCCTTAGGTTGTTAGTATTATCGATTTTCTTTCAAAATCTCTCTTTTAGTTCACGGTCCTTGTTTTTGCCTATGGTTTTGCTTTTGTTCCCTAATCTCGGTTGGTTTTTCACTTGTCAACGTTCATGTCTTCGTCTTCCATTCCATTCTAGCCACTTTTTGTTGTTTTTCCAGAACACCGTGGCTTTGTACATTGTCTTTCTACATCTCATTTTAGTTTGCTGCCACTCTTTTGTTTCGTTTGTCCCTTCACTTGCTTCATCCTCCTCCCTACTGAGATCTTCTTGAAGGCTAAGTTTTGGAAATCATTGCCTATATGTGTAGGTATTGCTAGTTTTGCTATAGATCTCCAGCTTTTTGCATTGTCTTTCTATGTCTGTTTTAGTGTGCTGCCCTCAGATTTTGAGTTTTTGCCTTGACTTCCTTAATCTTCCTCCCTAGTTAAGTTTTCTTTCTAAGTGGAAGCGTTTCACGACTGGCCTTACTTTCCACATTGTCTTTCCACAGCTTTTCAGTCTGCTGCCACTCTTTGGTTTAGTATTTCCCTTGACTTCCTTCATCCTCCTTTCTATTGAGATCTTCTTGAAGGCTAAGTTTTGGAAATCATTGCCTATATGTGTAGGTATTGCCAGTTTAGCTATAGATCTCCAGCTTTTTGCACAGCCTTGCTATGTCTGTTTTAGTGTGCTACCCTCAGTTTTTCGTTTTTGCCTTGGTTTCCTGAATCTTCCTCCCTGTTTCAAGGTTCATTTGAAGTGTAAGGTTTTGAAATCGCTGTCTTCAAGAGTTTTGTGTCATTCCTTAGGTTGTTAGTATTATCGATTTTCTTTCAAAATCTCTCTTTTAGTTCACGGTCCTTGTTTTTGCCTATGGTTTTTCTTTTGTTCCCTAATCTCGGTTGGTTTTTCACTTGTCAACGTTCATGTCTTCGTCTTCCATTCCATTCTAGCCACTTTTTGTTGTTTTTCCAGAACACCGTGGCTTTGTACATTGTCTTTCTACATCTCATTTTAGTCTGCTGCCACTCTTTGGTTTAGTATTTCCCTTGACTTCCTTCATCCTCCTTTCTGTTGAGATCTTATTGAAGGCTAAGGTTTTTAAATAATTTCCTGTATTTGTAGGTATTGCTAGATTTGCTCTTGATCTCCAGCTTTTTGCACAGCCTTGCTATGTCTGTTTTAGTGTGCTGCCCTCAGTTTTTCGTTTTTGCCTTGGTTTCCTGAATCTTCCTCCCTGTTTCAAGGTTCATTTGAAGTGTAAGGTTTTGAAATCGCTGTCTTCAAGAGTTTTGTGTCATTCCTTAGGTTGTTAGTATTATCGATTTTCTTTCAAAATCTCTCTTTTAGTTCACGGTCCTTGTTTTTGCCTATGGTTTTGCTTTTGTTCCCTAATCTCGGTTGGTTTTTCACTTGTCAACGTTCATGTCTTCGTCTTCCATTCCATTCTAGCCACTTTTTGTTGTTTTTCCAGAACACCGTGGCTTTGTACATTGTCTTTCTACATCTCATTTTAGTTTGCTGCCACTCTTTTGTTTCGTTTGTCCCTTCACTTGCTTCATCCTCCTCCCTACTGAGATCTTCTTGAAGGCTAAGTTTTGGAAATCATTGCCTATATGTGTAGGTATTGCTAGTTTTGCTATAGATCTCCAGCTTTTTGCATTGTCTTTCTATGTCTGTTTTAGTGTGCTGCCCTCAGATTTTGAGTTTTTGCCTTGACTTCCTTAATCTTCCTCCCTAGTTAAGTTTTCTTTCTAAGTGGAAGCGTTTCACGACTGGCCTTACTTTCCACATTGTCTTTCCACAGCTTTTCAGTCTGCTGCCACTCTTTGGTTTAGTATTTCCCTTGACTTCCTTCATCCTCCTTTCTATTGAGATCTTCTTGAAGGCTAAGTTTTGGAAATCATTGCCTATATGTGTAGGTATTGCCAGTTTAGCTATAGATCTCCAGCTTTTTGCACAGCCTTGCTATGTCTGTTTTAGTGTGCTACCCTCAGTTTTTCGTTTTTGCCTTGGTTTCCTGAATCTTCCTCCCTGTTTCAAGGTTCATTTGAAGTGTAAGGTTTTGAAATCGCTGTCTTCAAGAGTTTTGTGTCATTCCTTAGGTTGTTAGTATTATCGATTTTCTTTCAAAATCTCTCTTTTAGTTCACGGTCCTTGTTTTTGCCTATGGTTTTGCTTTTGTTCCCTAATCTCGGTTGGTTTTTCACTTGTCAACGTTCATGTCTTCGTCTTCCATTCCATTCTAGCCACTTTTTGTTGTTTTTCCAGAACACCGTGGCTTTGTACATTGTCTTTCTACATCTCATTTTAGTTTGCTGCCACTCTTTTGTTTCGTTTGTCCCTTCACTTGCTTCATCCTCCTCCCTACTGAGATCTTCTTGAAGGCTAAGTTTTGGAAATCATTGCCTATATGTGTAGGTATTGCTAGTTTTGCTATAGATCTCCAGCTTTTTGCATTGTCTTTCTATGTCTGTTTTAGTGTGCTGCCCTCAGATTTTGAGTTTTTGCCTTGACTTCCTTAATCTTCCTCCCTAGTTAAGTTTTCTTTCTAAGTGGAAGCGTTTCCAGACTGGCCTTACTTTCCGCATTGTCTTTCCACAGCTTTTCAGTCTGCTGCCACTCTTTGGTTTAGTATTTTCCTTGACTTCCTTCATCCTCCTTTCTATTGAGATCTTATTGAAGGCTAAGTTTTTTAAATCATTTCCTGTATTTGTAGGTATTGCAAGATTTGCTCTTGATCTCAGCTTTTTGCACAGCCTTGCTATGTCTGTTTTAGTGTGCTGCCCTCAGTTTTTCGTTTTTGCCTTGGTTTCCTGAATCTTCCTCCCTGTTTCAAGGTTCATTTGAAGTGTAAGGTTTTGAAATCGCTGTCTTCAAGAGTTTTGTGTCATTCCTTAGGTTGTTAGTATTATCGATTTTCTTTCAAAATCTCTCTTTTAGTTCACGGTCCTTGTTTTTGCCTATGGTTTTTCTTTTGTTCCCTAATCTCGGTTGGTTTTTCACTTGTCAACGTTCATGTCTTCGTCTTCCATTCCATTCTAGCCACTTTTTGTTGTTTTTCCAGAACACCGTGGCTTTGTACATTGTCTTTCTACATCTCATTTTAGTTTGCTGCCACTCTTTTGTTTTGTTTGTCCCTTCACTTGCTTCATCCTCCTCCCTACTGAGATCTTCTTGAAGGCTAAGTTTTGGAAATCATTGCCTATATGTGTAGGTATTGCTAGTTTTGCTATAGATCTCCAGCTTTTTGCACAGCCTTGCTATGTCTGTTTTAGTGTGCTGCCCTCAGTTTTTCGTTTTTGCCTTGGTTTCCTGAATCTTCCTCCCTGTTTCAAGGTTCATTTGAAGTGTAAGGTTTTGAAATCGCTGTCTTCAAGAGTTTTGTGTCATTCCTTAGGTTGTTAGTATTATCGATTTTCTTTCAAAATCTCTCTTTTAGTTCACGGTCCTTGTTTTTGCCTATGGTTTTTCTTTTGTTCCCTAATCTCGGTTGGTTTTTCACTTGTCAACGTTCATGTCTTCGTCTTCCATTCCATTCTAGCCACTTTTTGTTGTTTTTCCAGAACACCGTGGCTTTGTACATTGTCTTTCTACATCTCATTTTAGTTTGCTGCCACTCTTTTGTTTCGTTTGTCCCTTCACTTGCTTCATCCTCCTCCCTACTGAGATCTTCTTGAAGGCTAAGTTTTGGAAATCATTGCCTATATGTGTAGGTATTGCTAGTTTTGCTATAGATCTCCAGCTTTTTGCATTGTCTTTCTATGTCTGTTTTAGTGTGCTGCCCTCAGATTTTGAGTTTTTGCCTTGACTTCCTTAATCTTCCTCCCTAGTTAAGTTTTCTTTCTAAGTGGAAGCGTTTCCAGACTGGCCTTACTTTCTACATTGTCTTTCCACAGCTTTTCAGTCTGCTGCCACTCTTTGGTTTAGTATTTCCCTTGACTTCCTTCATCCTCCTTTCTATTGAGATCTTATTGAAGGCTAAGGTTTTTAAATCATTTCCTGTATTTGTAGGTATTGCTAGATTTGCTCTTGATCTCCAGCTTTTTCAACAGCCTTGCTATGTCTGTTTTAGTGTGCTGCCCTCAGTTTTTCGTTTTTGCCTTGGTTTCCTGAATCTTCCTCCCTGTTTCAAGGTTCATTTGAAGTGTAAGGTTTTGAAATCGCTGTCTTCAAGAGTTTTGTGTCATTCCTTAGGTTGTTAGTATTATCGATTTTCTTTCGAAATCTCTCTTTTAGTTCACGGTCCTTGTTTTTGCCTATGGTTTTTCTTTTGTTCCCTAATCTCGGTTGGTTTTTCACTTGTCAACGTTCATGTCTTCGTCTTCCATTCCATTCTAGCCACTTTTTGTTGCTTTTCCAGAACACCGTGGCTTTGTACATTGTCTTTCTACATCTCATTTTAGTTTGCTGCCACTCTTTTGTTTCATTTGTCCCTTCACTTCCTTCATCCTCCTCCCTACTGAGATCTTCTTGAAGGCTAAGGTTTTTAAATAATTTCCTGTATTTGTAGGTATTGCTAGTTTTGCTATAGATCTCCAGCTTTTTGCACAGCCTTGCTATGTCTGTTTTAGTGTGCTGCCCTCAGACTTTGAGTTTTTGCCTTGGTTTCCTGAATCTTCCTCCCTGTTTCAAGGTTCATTTGAAGTGTAAGGTTTTGAAATCGCTGTCTTCAAGAGTTTTGTGTCATTCCTTAGGTTGTTAGTATTATCGATTTTCTTTCAAAATCTCTCTTTTAGTTCACGGTCCTTGTTTTTGCCTATGGTTTTTCTTTTGCTCCCTAATCTCGGTTGGTTTTTCACTTGTCAACGTTCATGTCTTCGTCTTCCATTCCATTCTAGCCACTTTTTGTTGTTTTTCCAGAACACCGTGGCTTTGTACATTGTCTTTCTACATCTCATTTTAGTTTGCTGCCACTCTTTTGTTTCATTTGTGCCTTCACTTCCTTCATCCTCCTCCCTACTGAGATCTTCTTGAAGGCTAAGTTTTGGAAATCATTGCCTATATGTGTAGGTATTGCTAGTTTTGCTATAGATCTCCAGCTTTTTGCACAGCCTTGCTATGTCTGTTTTAGTGTGCTGCCCTCAGTTTTTCGTTTTTGCCTTGGTTTCCTGAATCTTCCTCCCTGTTTCAAGGTTCATTTGAAGTCTAAGGTTTTGAAATCGCTGTCTTCAAGAGTTTTGTGTCATTCCTTAGGTTGTTAGTATTATCGATTTTCTTTCAAAATCTCTCTTTTAGTTCACGGTCCTTGTTTTAGCCTATGGTTTTTCTTTTGTTCCCTAATCTCGGTTGGTTTTTCACTTGTCAACGTTCATGTCTTCGTCTTCCATTCCATTCTAGCCACTTTTTGTTGTTTTTCCAGAACACCGTGGCTTTGTACATTGTCTTTCTACATCTCATTTTAGTCTGCTGCCACTCTTTTTGTTTCGTTTGTCCCTTCACTTCCTTCATCCTCCTCCCTACTGAGATCTTCTTGAAGGCTAAGTTTTGGAAATCATTGCCTATATGTGTAGGTATTGCTAGTTTTGCTATAGATCTCCAGCTTTTTGCACAGCCTTGCTATGTCTGTTTTAGTGTGCTGCCCTCAGTTTTTCGTTTTTGCCTTGGTTTCCTGAATCTTCCTCCCTGTTTCAAGGTTCATTTGAAGTGTAAGGTTTTGAAATCGCTGTCTTCAAGAGTTTTGTGTCATTCCTTAGGTTGTTAGTATTATCGATTTTCTTTCAAAATCTCTCTTTTAGTTCACGGTCCTTGTTTTTGCCTATGGTTTTTCTTTTGTTCCCTAATCTCGGTTGGTTTTTCACTTGTCAACGTTCATGTCTTCGTCTTCCATTCCATTCTAGCCACTTTTTGTTGTTTTTCCAGAACACCGTGGCTTTGTACATTGTCTTTCTACATCTCATTTTAGTTTGCTGCCACTCTTTTGTTTCGTTTGTCCCTTCACTTGCTTCATCCTCCTCCCTACTGAGATCTTCTTGAAGGCTAAGTTTTGGAAATCATTGCCTATATGTGTAGGTATTGCTAGTTTTGCTATAGATCTCCAGCTTTTTGCACAGCCTTGCTATGTCTGTTTTAGTGTGCTGCCCTCAGTTTTTCGTTTTTGCCTTGGTTTCCTGAATCTTCCTCCCTGTTTCAAGGTTCATTTGAAGTGTAAGGTTTTGAAATCGCTGTCTTCAAGAGTTTTGTGTCATTCCTTAGGTTGTTAGTATTATCGATTTTCTTTCAAAATCTCTCTTTTAGTTCATGGTCCTTGTTTTTGCCTATGGTTTTTCTTTTGTTCCCTAATCTCGGTTGGTTTTTCACTTGTCAACGTTCATGTCTTCGTCTTCCATTCCATTCTAGCCACTTTTTGTTGTTTTTCCAGAACACCGTGGCTTTGTACATTGTCTTTCTACATCTCATTTTAGTCTGCTGCCACTCTTTGGTTTAGTATTTCCCTTGACTTCCTTCATCCTCCTTTCTGTTGAGATCTTATTGAAGGCTAAGGTTTTTAAATCATTTCCTGTATTTGTAGGTATTGCTAGATTTGCTCTTGATCTCCAGCTTTTTGCACAGCCTTGCTATGTCTGTTTTAGTGTGCTGCCCTCAGTTTTTCGTTTTTGCCTTGGTTTCCTGAATCTTCCTCCCTGTTTCAAGGTTCATTTGAAGTGTAAGGTTTTGAAATCGCTGTCTTCAAGAGTTTTGTGTCATTCCTTAGGTTGTTAGTATTATCGATTTTCTTTCAAAATCTCTCTTTTAGTTCACGGTCCTGTTTTTTTGCCTATGGTTTTTCTTTTGTTCCCTAATCTCGGTTGGTTTTTCACTTGTCAACGTTCATGTCTTCGTCTTCCATTCCATTCTAGCCACTTTTTGTTGTTTTTCCAGAACACCGTGGCTTTGTACATTGTCTTTCTACATCTCATTTTAGTTTGCTGCCACTCTTTTGTTTCATTTGTGCCTTCACTTCCTTCATCCTCCTCCCTACTGAGATCTTCTTGAAGGCTAAGTTTTGGAAATCATTGCCTATATGTGTAGGTATTGCTAGTTTTGCTATAGATCTCCAGCTTTTTGCACAGCCTTGCTATGTCTGTTTTAGTGTGCTGCCCTCAGTTTTTCGTTTTTGCCTTGGTTTCCTGAATCTTCCTCCCTGTTTCAAGGTTCATTTGAAGTGTAAGGTTTTGAAATCGCTGTCTTCAAGAGTTTTGTGTCATTCCTTAGGTTGTTAGTATTATCGATTTTCTTTCAAAATCTCTCTTTTAGTTCATGGTCCTTGTTTTTGCCTATGGTTTTTCTTTTGTTCCCTAATCTCGGTTGGTTTTTCACTTGTCAACGTTCATGTCTTCGTCTTCCATTCCATTCTAGCCACTTTTTGTTGTTTTTCCAGAACACCGTCGCTTTGTACATTGTCTTTCTACATCTCATTTTAGTCTGCTGCCACTCTTTGGTTTAGTATTTCCCTTGACTTCCTTCATCCTCCTTTCTGTTGAGATCTTATTGAAGGCTAAGGTTTTTAAATCATTTCCTGTATTTGTAGGTATTGCTAGATTTGCTCTTGATCTCCAGCTTTTTGCACAGCCTTGCTATGTCTGTTTTAGTGTGCTGCCCTCAGTTTTTCGTTTTTGCCTTGGTTTCCTGAATCTTCCTCCCTGTTTCAAGGTTCATTTGAAGTGTAAGGTTTTGAAATCGCTGTCTTCAAGAGTTTTGTGTCATTCCTTAGGTTGTTAGTATTATCGATTTTCTTTCAAAATCTCTCTTTTAGTTCACGGTCCTTGTTTTTGCCTATGGTTTTTCTTTTGTTCCCTAATCTCGGTTGGTTTTTCACTTGTCAACGTTCATGTCTTCGTCTTCCATTCCATTCTAGCCACTTTTTGTTGTTTTTCCAGAACACCGTGGCTTTGTACATTGTCTTTCTACATCTCATTTTGGTTTGCTGCCACTCTTTTGTTTCGTTTGTCCCTTCACTTGCTTCATCCTCCTCCCTACTGAGATCTTCTTGAAGGCTAAGTTTTGGAAATCATTGCCTATATGTGTAGGTATTGCTAGTTTTGCTATAGATCTCCAGCTTTTTGCATTGTCTTTCTATGTCTGTTTTAGTGTGCTGCCCTCAGATTTTGAGTTTTTGCCTTGACTTCCTTAATCTTCCTCCCTAGTTAAGTTTTCTTTCTAAGTGGAAGCGTTTCCAGACTGGCCTTACTTTCCACATTGTCTTTCCACAGCTTTTCAGTCTGCTGCCACTCTTTGGTTTAGTATTTCCCTTCACTTCCTTCATCCTCCTTTCTATTGAGATCTTCTTGAAGGCTAAGTTTTGGAAATCATTGCCTATATGTGTAGGTATTGCCAGTTTAGCTATAGATCTCCAGCTTTTTGCACAGCCTTGCTATGTCTGTTTTAGTGTGCTGCCCTCAGTTTTTCGTTTTTGCCTTGGTTTCCTGAATCTTCCTCCCTGTTTCAAGGTTCATTTGAAGTGTAAGGTTTTGAAATCGCTGTCTTCAAGAGTTTTGTGTCATTCCTTAGGTTGTTAGTATTATCGATTTTCTTTCAAAATCTCTCTTTTAGTTCACGGTCCTTGTTTTTGCCTATGGTTTTTCTTTTGTTCCCTAATCTCGGTTGGTTTTTCACTTGTCAACGTTCATGTCTTCGTCTTCCATTCCATTCTAGCCACTTTTTGTTGTTTTTCCAGAACACCGTGGCTTTGTACATTGTCTTTCTACATCTCATTTTAGTCTGCTGCCACTCTTTGGTTTAGTATTTCCCTTGACTTCCTTCATCCTCCTTTCTGTTGAGATCTTATTGAAGGCTAAGGTTTTTAAATAATTTCCTGTATTTGTAGGTATTGCTAGATTTGCTATAGATCTCCAGCTTTTTGCACAGCCTTGCTATGTCTGTTTTAGTGTGCTGCCCTCAGTTTTTCGTTTTTGCCTTGGTTTCCTGAATCTTCCTCCCTGTTTCAAGGTTCATTTGAAGAGTAAGGTTTTGAAATCGCTGTCTTCAAGAGTTTTGTGTCATTCCTTAGGTTGTTAGTATTATCGATTTTCTTTCAAAATCTCTCTTTTAGTTCACGGTCCTGTTTTTTTGCCTATGGTTTTTCTTTTGTTCCCTAATCTCGGTTGGTTTTTCACTTGTCAACGTTCATGTCTTCGTCTTCCATTCCATTCTAGCCACTTTTTGTTGTTTTTCCAGAACACCGTGGCTTTGTACATTGTCTTTCTACATCTCATTTTAGTCTGCTGCCACTCTTTGGTTTAGTATTTCCCTTGACTTCCTTCATCCTCCTTTCTGTTGAGATCTTATTGAAGGCTAAGGTTTTTAAATCATTTCCTGTATTTGTAGGTATTGCTAGATTTGCTATAGATCTCCAGCTTTTTGCACAGCCTTGCTATGTCTGTTTTAGTGTGCTGCCCTCAGTTTTTCGTTTTTGCCTTGGTTTCCTGAATCTTCCTCCCTGTTTCAAGGTTCATTTGAAGTGTAAGGTTTTGAAATCGCTGTCTTCAAGAGTTTTGTGTCATTCCTTAGGTTGTTAGTATTATCGATTTTCTTTCAAAATCTCTCTTTTAGTTCACGGTCCTTGTTTTTGCCTATGGTTTTTCTTTTGCTCCCTAATCTCGGTTGGTTTTTCACTTGTCAACGTTCATGTCTTCGTCTTCCATTCCATTCTAGCCACTTTTTGTTGTTTTTCCAGAACACCGTGGCTTTGTACATTGTCTTTCTACATCTCATTTTAGTTTGCTGCCACTCTTTTGTTTCATTTGTGCCTTCACTTCCTTCATCCTCCTCCCTACTGAGATCTTCTTGAAGGCTAAGTTTTGGAAATCATTGCCTATATGTGTAGGTATTGCTAGTTTTGCTATAGATCTCCAGCTTTTTGCACAGCCTTGCTATGTCTGTTTTAGTGTGCTGCCCTCAGTTTTTCGTTTTTGCCTTGGTTTCCTGAATCTTCCTCCCTGTTTCAAGGTTCATTTGAAGTGTAAGGTTTTGAAATCGCTGTCTTCAAGAGTTTTGTGTCATTCCTTAGGTTGTTAGTATTATCGATTTTCTTTCAAAATCTCTCTTTTAGTTCATGGTCCTTGTTTTTGCCTATGGTTTTTCTTTTGTTCCCTAATCTCGGTTGGTTTTTCACTTGTCAACGTTCATGTCTTCGTCTTCCATTCCATTCTAGCCACTTTTTGTTGTTTTTCCAGAACACCGTCGCTTTGTACATTGTCTTTCTACATCTCATTTTAGTCTGCTGCCACTCTTTGGTTTAGTATTTCCCTTGACTTCCTTCATCCTCCTTTCTGTTGAGATCTTATTGAAGGCTAAGGTTTTTAAATAATTTCCTGTATTTGTAGGTATTGCTAGATTTGCTCTTGATCTCCAGCTTTTTGCACAGCCTTGCTATGTCTGTTTTAGTGTGCTGCCCTCAGTTTTTCGTTTTTGCCTTGGTTTCCTGAATCTTCCTCCCTGTTTCAAGGTTCATTTGAAGTGTAAGGTTTTGAAATCGCTGTCTTCAAGAGTTTTGTGTCATTCCTTAGGTTGTTAGTATTATCGATTTTCTTTCAAAATCTCTCTTTTAGTTCACGGTCCTTGTTTTTGCCTATGGTTTTTCTTTTGTTCCCTAATCTCGGTTGGTTTTTCACTTGTCAACGTTCATGTCTTCGTCTTCCATTCCATTCTAGCCACTTTTTCTTGTTTTTCCAGAACACCGTGGCTTTGTACATTGTCTTTCTACATCTCATTTTAGTTTGCTGCCACTCTTTTGTTTCGTTTGTCCCTTCACTTCCTTCATCCTCCTCCCTACTGAGATCTTCTTGAAGGCTAAGTTTTGGAAATCATTGCCTATATGTGTAGGTATTGCTAGTTTTGCTATAGATCTCCAGCTTTTTGCATTGTCTTTCTATGTCTGTTTTAGTGTGCTGCCCTCAGATTTTGAGTTTTTGCCTTGACTTCCTTAATCTTCCTCCCTAGTTAAGTTTTCTTTCTAAGTGGAAGCGTTTCCAGACTGGCCTTACTTTCCACATTGTTTTTCCACAGCTTTTCAGTCTGCTGCCACTCTTTGGTTTAGTATTTCCCTTGACTTCCTTCATCCTCCTTTCTATTGAGATCTTCTTGAAGGCTAAGTTTTGGAAATCATTGCCTATATGTGTAGGTATTGCCAGTTTAGCTATAGATCTCCAGCTTTTTGCACAGCCTTGCTATGTCTGTTTTAGTGTGCTGCCCTCAGTTTTTCGTTTTTGCCTTGGTTTCCTGAATCTTCCTCCCTGTTTCAAGGTTCATTTGAAGTGTAAGGTTTTGAAATCGCTGTCTTCAAGAGTTTTGTGTCATTCCTTAGGTTGTTAGTATTATCGATTTTCTTTCAAAATCTCTCTTTTAGTTCACGGTCCTTGTTTTTGCCTATGGTTTTTCTTTTGTTCCCTAATCTCGGTTGGTTTTTCACTTGTCAACGTTCATGTCTTCGTCTTCCATTCCATTCTAGCCACTTTTTGTTGTTTTTCCAGAACACCGTGGCTTTGTACATTGTCTTTCTACATCTCATTTTAGTCTGCTGCCACTCTTTGGTTTAGTATTTCCCTTGACTTCCTTCATCCTCCTTTCTGTTGAGATCTTATTGAAGGCTAAGGTTTTTAAATAATTTCCTGTATTTGTAGGTATTGCTAGATTTGCTATAGATCTCCAGCTTTTTGCACAGCCTTGCTATGTCTGTTTTAGTGTGCTGCCCTCAGTTTTTCGTTTTTGCCTTGGTTTCCTGAATCTTCCTCCCTGTTTCAAGGTTCATTTGAAGTGTAAGGTTTTGAAATCGCTGTCTTCAAGAGTTTTGTGTCATTCCTTAGGTTGTTAGTATTATCGATTTTCTTTCAAAATCTCTCTTTTAGTTCACGGTCCTGTTTTTTTGCCTATGGTTTTTCTTTTGTTCCCTAATCTCGGTTGGTTTTTCACTTGTCAACGTTCATGTCTTCGTCTTCCATTCCATTCTAGCCACTTTTTGTTGTTTTTCCAGAACACCGTGGCTTTGTACATTGTCTTTCTACATCTCATTTTAGTCTGCTGCCACTCTTTGGTTTAGTATTTCCCTTGACTTCCTTCATCCTCCTTTCTGTTGAGATCTTATTGAAGGCTAAGGTTTTTAAATCATTTCCTGTATTTGTAGGTATTGCTAGATTTGCTATAGATCTCCAGCTTTTTGCACAGCCTTGCTATGTCTGTTTTAGTGTGCTGCCCTCAGTTTTTCGTTTTTGCCTTGGTTTCCTGAATCTTCCTCCCTGTTTCAAGGTTCATTTGAAGTGTAAGGTTTTGAAATCGCTGTCTTCAAGAGTTTTGTGTCATTCCTTAGGTTGTTAGTATTATCGATTTTCTTTCAAAATCTCTCTTTTAGTTCACGGTCCTTGTTTTTGCCTATGGTTTTTCTTTTGTTCCCTAATCTCGGTTGGTTTTTCACTTGTCAACGTTCATGTCTTCGTCTTCCATTCCATTCTAGCCACTTTTTGTTGTTTTTCCAGAACACCGTGGCTTTGTACATTGTCTTTCTACATCTCATTTTAGTCTGCTGCCACTCTTTGGTTTAGTATTTCCCTTGACTTCCTTCATCCTCCTTTCTGTTGAGATCTTATTGAAGGCTAAGGTTTTTAAATCATTTCCTGTATTTGTAGGTATTGCTAGATTTGCTATAGATCTCCAGCTTTTTGCACAGCCTTGCTATGTCTGTTTTAGTGTGCTGCCCTCAGTTTTTCGTTTTTGCCTTGGTTTCCTGAATCTTCCTCCCTGTTTCAAGGTTCATTTGAAGTGTAAGGTTTTGAAATCGCTGTCTTCAAGAGTTTTGTGTCATTCCTTAGGTTGTTAGTATTATCGATTTTCTTTCAAAATCTCTCTTTTAGTTCACGGTCCTGTTTTTTTGCCTATGGTTTTTCTTTTGTTCCCTAATCTCGGTTGGTTTTTCACTTGTCAACGTTCATGTCTTCGTCTTCCATTCCATTCTAGCCACTTTTTGTTGTTTTTCCAGAACACCGTGGCTTTGTACATTGTCTTTCTACATCTCATTTTAGTCTGCTGCCACTCTTTGGTTTAGTATTTCCCTTGACTTCCTTCATCCTCCTTTCTGTTGAGATCTTATTGAAGGCTAAGGTTTTTAAATCATTTCCTGTATTTGTAGGTATTGCTAGATTTGCTATAGATCTCCAGCTTTTTGCACAGCCTTGCTATGTCTGTTTTAGTGTGCTGCCCTCAGTTTTTCGTTTTTGCCTTGGTTTCCTGAATCTTCCTCCCTGTTTCAAGGTTCATTTGAAGTGTAAGGTTTTGAAATCGCTGTCTTCAAGAGTTTTGTGTCATTCCTTAGGTTGTTAGTATTATCGATTTTCTTTCAAAATCTCTCTTTTAGTTCACGGTCCTTGTTTTTGCCTATGGTTTTTCTTTTGTTCCCTAATCTCGGTTGGTTTTTCACTTGTCAACGTTCATGTCTTCGTCTTCCATTCCATTCTAGCCACTTTTTCTTGTTTTTCCAGAACACCGTGGCTTTGTACATTGTCTTTCTACATCTCATTTTAGTTTGCTGCCACTCTTTTGTTTCGTTTGTCCCTTCACTTCCTTCATCCTCCTCCCTACTGAGATCTTCTTGAAGGCTAAGTTTTGGAAATCATTGCCTATATGTGTAGGTATTGCTAGTTTTGCTATAGATCTCCAGCTTTTTGCATTGTCTTTCTATGTCTGTTTTAGTGTGCTGCCCTCAGATTTTGAGTTTTTGCCTTGACTTCCTTAATCTTCCTCCCTAGTTAAGTTTTCTTTCTAAGTGGAAGCGTTTCCAGACTGGCCTTACTTTCCACATTGTCTTTCCACAGCTTTTCAGTCTGCTGCCACTCTTTGGTTTAGTATTTCCCTTGACTTCCTTCATCCTCCTTTCTATTGAGATCTTCTTGAAGGCTAAGTTTTGGAAATCATTGCCTATATGTGTAGGTATTGCCAGTTTAGCTATAGATCTCCAGCTTTTTGCACAGCCTTGCTATGTCTGTTTTAGTGTGCTGCCCTCAGTTTTTCGTTTTTGCCTTGGTTTCCTGAATCTTCCTCCCTGTTTCAAGGTTCATTTGAAGTGTAAGGTTTTGAAATCGCTGTCTTCAAGAGTTTTGTGTCATTCCTTAGGTTGTTAGTATTATCGATTTTCTTTCAAAATCTCTCTTTTAGTTCACGGTCCTGTTTTTTTGCCTATGGTTTTTCTTTTGTTCCCTAATCTCGGTTGGTTTTTCACTTGTCAACGTTCATGTCTTCGTCTTCCATTCCATTCTAGCCACTTTTTGTTGTTTTTCCAGAACACCGTGGCTTTGTACATTGTCTTTCTACATCTCATTTTAGTCTGCTGCCACTCTTTGGTTTAGTATTTCCCTTGACTTCCTTCATCCTCCTTTCTGTTGAGATCTTATTGAAGGCTAAGGTTTTTAAATAATTTCCTGTATTTGTAGGTATTGCTAGATTTGCTATAGATCTCCAGCTTTTTGCACAGCCTTGCTATGTCTGTTTTAGTGTGCTGCCCTCAGTTTTTCGTTTTTGCCTTGGTTTCCTGAATCTTCCTCCCTGTTTCAAGGTTCATTTGAAGTGTAAGGTTTTGAAATCGCTGTCTTCAAGAGTTTTGTGTCATTCCTTAGGTTGTTAGTATTATCGATTTTCTTTCAAAATCTCTCTTTTAGTTCACGGTCCTGTTTTTTTGCCTATGGTTTTTCTTTTGTTCCCTAATCTCGGTTGGTTTTTCACTTGTCAACGTTCATGTCTTCGTCTTCCATTCCATTCTAGCCACTTTTTGTTGTTTTTCCAGAACACCGTGGCTTTGTACATTGTCTTTCTACATCTCATTTTAGTCTGCTGCCACTCTTTGGTTTAGTATTTCCCTTGACTTCCTTCATCCTCCTTTCTGTTGAGATCTTATTGAAGGCTAAGGTTTTTAAATCATTTCCTGTATTTGTAGGTATTGCTAGATTTGCTATAGATCTCCAGCTTTTTGCACAGCCTTGCTATGTCTGTTTTAGTGTGCTGCCCTCAGTTTTTCGTTTTTGCCTTGGTTTCCTGAATCTTCCTCCCTGTTTCAAGGTTCATTTGAAGTGTAAGGTTTTGAAATCGCTGTCTTCAAGAGTTTTGTGTCATTCCTTAGGTTGTTAGTATTATCGATTTTCTTTCAAAATCTCTCTTTTAGTTCACGGTCCTTGTTTTTGCCTATGGTTTTTCTTTTGTTCCCTAATCTCGGTTGGTTTTTCACTTGTCAACGTTCATGTCTTCGTCTTCCATTCCATTCTAGCCACTTTTTGTTGTTTTTCCAGAACACCGTGGCTTTGTACATTGTCTTTCTACATCTCATTTTAGTCTGCTGCCACTCTTTGGTTTAGTATTTCCCTTGACTTCCTTCATCCTCCTTTCTGTTGAGATCTTATTGAAGGCTAAGGTTTTTAAATCATTTCCTGTATTTGTAGGTATTGCTAGATTTGCTATAGATCTCCAGCTTTTTGCACAGCCTTGCTATGTCTGTTTTAGTGTGCTGCCCTCAGTTTTTCGTTTTTGCCTTGGTTTCCTGAATCTTCCTCCCTGTTTCAAGGTTCATTTGAAGTGTAAGGTTTTGAAATCGCTGTCTTCAAGAGTTTTGTGTCATTCCTTAGGTTGTTAGTATTATCGATTTTCTTTCAAAATCTCTCTTTTAGTTCACGGTCCTGTTTTTTTGCCTATGGTTTTTCTTTTGTTCCCTAATCTCGGTTGGTTTTTCACTTGTCAACGTTCATGTCTTCGTCTTCCATTCCATTCTAGCCACTTTTTGTTGTTTTTCCAGAACACCGTGGCTTTGTACATTGTCTTTCTACATCTCATTTTAGTCTGCTGCCACTCTTTGGTTTAGTATTTCCCTTGACTTCCTTCATCCTCCTTTCTGTTGAGATCTTATTGAAGGCTAAGGTTTTTAAATCATTTCCTGTATTTGTAGGTATTGCTAGATTTGCTATAGATCTCCAGCTTTTTGCACAGCCTTGCTATGTCTGTTTTAGTGTGCTGCCCTCAGTTTTTCGTTTTTGCCTTGGTTTCCTGAATCTTCCTCCCTGTTTCAAGGTTCATTTGAAGTGTAAGGTTTTGAAATCGCTGTCTTCAAGAGTTTTGTGTCATTCCTTAGGTTGTTAGTATTATCGATTTTCTTTCAAAATCTCTCTTTTAGTTCACGGTCCTTGTTTTTGCCTATGGTTTTTCTTTTGTTCCCTAATCTCGGTTGGTTTTTCACTTGTCAACGTTCATGTCTTCGTCTTCCATTCCATTCTAGCCACTTTTTGTTGTTTTTCCAGAACACCGTGGCTTTGTACATTGTCTTTCTACATCTCATTTTAGTCTGCTGCCACTCTTTGGTTTAGTATTTCCCTTGACTTCCTTCATCCTCCTTTCTGTTGAGATCTTATTGAAGGCTAAGGTTTTTAAATAATTTCCTGTATTTGTAGGTATTGCTAGATTTGCTATAGATCTCCAGCTTTTTGCACAGCCTTGCTATGTCTGTTTTAGTGTGCTGCCCTCAGTTTTTCGTTTTTGCCTTGGTTTCCTGAATCTTCCTCCCTGTTTCAAGGTTCATTTGAAGTGTAAGGTTTTGAAATCGCTGTCTTCAAGAGTTTTGTGTCATTCCTTAGGTTGTTAGTATTATCGATTTTCTTTCAAAATCTCTCTTTTAGTTCACGGTCCTTGTTTTTGCCTATGGTTTTTCTTTTGTTCCCTAATCTCGGTTGGTTTTTCACTTGTCAACGTTCATGTCTTCGTCTTCCATTCCATTCTAGCCACTTTTTGTTGTTTTTCCAGAACACCGTGGCTTTGTACATTGTCTTTCTACATCTCATTTTAGTTTGCTGCCACTCTTTTGTTTCATTTGTCCCTTCACTTGCTTCATCCTCCTCCCTACTGAGATCTTCTTGAAGGCTAAGTTTTGGAAATCATTGCCTATATGTGTAGGTATTGCTAGTTTTGCTATAGATCTCCAGCTTTTTGCATTGTCTTTCTATGTCTGTTTTAGTGTGCTGCCCTCAGATTTTGAGTTTTTGCCTTGACTTCCTTAATCTTCCTCCCTAGTTAAGTTTTCTTTCTAAGTGGAAGCGTTTCCAGACTGGCCTTACTTTCCGCATTGTCTTTCCACAGCTTTTCAGTCTGCTGCCACTCTTTGGTTTAGTATTTCCCTTGACTTCCTTCATCCTCCTTTCTATTGAGATCTTCTTGAAGGCTAAGTTTTGGAAATCATTGCCTATATGTGTAGGTATTGCCAGTTTAGCTATAGATCTCCAGCTTTTTGCACAGCCTTGCTATGTCTGTTTTAGTGTGCTGCCCTCAGTTTTTCGTTTTTGCCTTGGTTTCCTGAATCTTCCTCCCTGTTTCAAGGTTCATTTGAAGTGTAAGGTTTTGAAATCGCTGTCTTCAAGAGTTTTGTGTCATTCCTTAGGTTGTTAGTATTATCGATTTTCTTTCAAAATCTCTCTTTTAGTTCACGGTCCTTGTTTTTGCCTATGGTTTTTCTTTTGTTCCCTAATCTCGGTTGGTTTTTCACTTGTCAACGTTCATGTCTTCGTCTTCCATTCCATTCTAGCCACTTTTTGTTGTTTTTCCAGAACACCGTGGCTTTGTACATTGTCTTTCTACATCTCATTTTAGTCTGCTGCCACTCTTTGGTTTAGTATTTCCCTTGACTTCCTTCATCCTCCTTTCTGTTGAGATCTTATTGAAGGCTAAGGTTTTTAAATCATTTCCTGTATTTGTAGGTATTGCTAGATTTGCTATAGATCTCCAGCTTTTTGCACAGCCTTGCTATGTCTGTTTTAGTGTGCTGCCCTCAGTTTTTCGTTTTTGCCTTGGTTTCCTGAATCTTCCTCCCTGTTTCAAGGTTCATTTGAAGTGTAAGGTTTTGAAATCGCTGTCTTCAAGAGTTTTGTGTCATTCCTTAGGTTGTTAGTATTATCGATTTTCTTTCAAAATCTCTCTTTTAGTTCACGGTCCTGTTTTTTTGCCTATGGTTTTTCTTTTGTTCCCTAATCTCGGTTGGTTTTTCACTTGTCAACGTTCATGTCTTCGTCTTCCATTCCATTCTAGCCACTTTTTGTTGTTTTTCCAGAACACCGTGGCTTTGTACATTGTCTTTCTACATCTCATTTTAGTCTGCTGCCACTCTTTGGTTTAGTATTTCCCTTGACTTCCTTCATCCTCCTTTCTGTTGAGATCTTATTGAAGGCTAAGGTTTTTAAATCATTTCCTGTATTTGTAGGTATTGCTAGATTTGCTATAGATCTCCAGCTTTTTGCACAGCCTTGCTATGTCTGTTTTAGTGTGCTGCCCTCAGTTTTTCATTTTTGCCTTGGTTTCCTGAATCTTCCTCCCTGTTTCAAGGTTCATTTGAAGTGTAAGGTTTTGAAATCGCTGTCTTCAAGAGTTTTGTGTCATTCCTTAGGTTGTTAGTATTATCGATTTTCTTTCAAAATCTCTCTTTTAGTTCACGGTCCTTGTTTTTGCCTATGGTTTTTCTTTTGTTCCCTAATCTCGGTTGGTTTTTCACTTGTCAACGTTCATGTCTTCGTCTTCCATTCCATTCTAGCCACTTTTTGTTGTTTTTCCAGAACACCGTGGCTTTGTACATTGTCTTTCTACATCTCATTTTAGTTTGCTGCCACTCTTTTGTTTCGTTTGTCCCTTCACTTGCTTCATCCTCCTCCCTACTGAGATCTTCTTGAAGGCTAAGTTTTGGAAATCATTGCCTATATGTGTAGGTATTGCTAGTTTTGCTATAGATCTCCAGCTTTTTGCATTGTCTTTCTATGTCTGTTTTAGTGTGCTGCCCTCAGATTTTGAGTTTTTGCCTTGACTTCCTTAATCTTCCTCCCTAGTTAAGTTTTCTTTCTAAGTGGAAGCGTTTCCAGACTGGCCTTACTTTCCGCATTGTCTTTCCACAGCTTTTCAGTCTGCTGCCACTCTTTGGTTTAGTATTTCCCTTGACTTCCTTCATCCTCCTTTCTACTGAGATCTTATTGAAGGCTAAGGTTTTTAAATCATTTCCTGTATTTGTAGGTATTGCTAGATTTGCTCTTGATCTCCAGCTTTTTGCACAGCCTTGCTATGTCTGTTTTAGTGTGCTGCCCTCAGTTTTTCGTTTTTGCCTTGGTTTCCTGAATCTTCCTCCCTGTTTCAAGGTTCATTTGAAGTGTAAGGTTTTGAAATCGCTGTCTTCAAGAGTTTTGTGTCATTCCTTAGGTTGTTAGTATTATCGATTTTCTTTCAAAATCTCTCTTTTAGTTCACGGTCCTTGTTTTTGCCTATGGTTTTTCTTTTGCTCCCTAATCTCGGTTGGTTTTTCACTTGTCAACGTTCATGTCTTCGTCTTCCATTCCATTCTAGCCACTTTTTGTTGTTTTTCCAGAACACCGTGGCTTTGTACATTGTCTTTCTACATCTCATTTTAGTTTGCTGCCACTCTTTTGTTTCATTTGTGCCTTCACTTCCTTCATCCTCCTCCCTACTGAGATCTTCTTGAAGGCTAAGTTTTGGAAATCATTGCCTATATGTGTAGGTATTGCTAGTTTTGCTATAGATCTCCAGCTTTTTGCACAGCCTTGCTATGTCTGTTTTAGTGTGCTGCCCTCAGATTTTGAGTTTTTGCCTTGGTTTCCTGAATCTTCCTCCCTGTTTCAAGGTTCATTTGAAGTGTAAGGTTTTGAAATCGCTGTCTTCAAGAGTTTTGTGTCATTCCTTAGGTTGTTAGTATTATCGATTTTCTTTCAAAATCTCTCTTTTAGTTCATGGTCCTTGTTTTTGCCTATGGTTTTTCTTTTGTTCCCTAATCTCGGTTGGTTTTTCACTTGTCAACGTTCATGTCTTCGTCTTCCATTCCATTCTAGCCACTTTTTGTTGTTTTTCCAGAACACCGTGGCTTTGTACATTGTCTTTCTACATCTCATTTTAGTCTGCTGCCACTCTTTGGTTTAGTATTTCCCTTGACTTCCTTCATCCTCCTTTCTATTGAGATCTTATTGAAGGCTAAGGTTTTTAAATCATTTCCTGTATTTGTAGGTATTGCTAGATTTGCTCTTGATCTCCAGCTTTTTGCACAGCCTTGCTATGTCTGTTTTAGTGTGCTGCCCTCAGTTTTTCGTTTTTGCCTTGGTTTCCTGAATCTTCCTCCCTGTTTCAAGGTTCATTTGAAGTGTAAGGTTTTGAAATCGCTGTCTTCAAGAGTTTTGTGTCATTCCTTAGGTTGTTAGTATTATCGATTTTCTTTCAAAATCTCTCTTTTAGTTCACGGTCCTTGTTTTTGCCTATGGTTTTTCTTTTGTTCCCTAATCTCGGTTGGTTTTTCACTTGTCAACGTTCATGTCTTCGTCTTCCATTCCATTCTAGCCACTTTTTGTTGTTTTTCCAGAACACCGTGGCTTTGTACATTGTCTTTCTACATCTCATTTTAGTTTGCTGCCACTCTTTTGTTTCGTTTGTCCCTTCACTTGCTTCATCCTCCTCCCTACTGAGATCTTCTTGAAGGCTAAGTTTTGGAAATCATTGCCTATATGTGTAGGTATTGCTAGTTTTGCTATAGATCTCCAGCTTTTTGCATTGTCTTTCTATGTCTGTTTTAGTGTGCTGCCCTCAGATTTTGAGTTTTTGCCTTGACTTCCTTAATCTTCCTCCCTAGTTAAGTTTTCTTTCTAAGTGGAAGCGTTTCCAGACTGGCCTTACTTTCCGCATTGTCTTTCCACAGCTTTTCAGTCTGCTGCCACTCTTTGGTTTAGTATTTCCCTTGACTTCCTTCATCCTCCTTTCTACTGAGATCTTATTGAAGGCTAAGGTTTTTAAATCATTTCCTGTATTTGTAGGTATTGCTAGATTTGCTCTTGATCTCCAGCTTTTTGCACAGCCTTGCTATGTCTGTTTTAGTGTGCTGCCCTCAGTTTTTCGTTTTTGCCTTGGTTTCCTGAATCTTCCTCCCTGTTTCAAGGTTCATTTGAAGTGTAAGGTTTTGAAATCGCTGTCTTCAAGAGTTTTGTGTCATTCCTTAGGTTGTTAGTATTATCGATTTTCTTTCAAAATCTCTCTTTTAGTTCACGGTCCTTGTTTTTGCCTATGGTTTTTCTTTTGCTCCCTAATCTCGGTTGGTTTTTCACTTGTCAACGTTCATGTCTTCGTCTTCCATTCCATTCTAGCCACTTTTTGTTGTTTTTCCAGAACACCGTGGCTTTGTACATTGTCTTTCTACATCTCATTTTAGTTTGCTGCCACTCTTTTGTTTCATTTGTGCCTTCACTTCCTTCATCCTCCTCCCTACTGAGATCTTCTTGAAGGCTAAGTTTTGGAAATCATTGCCTATATGTGTAGGTATTGCTAGTTTTGCTATAGATCTCCAGCTTTTTGCACAGCCTTGCTATGTCTGTTTTAGTGTGCTGCCCTCAGTTTTTCGTTTTTGCCTTGGTTTCCTGAATCTTCCTCCCTGTTTCAAGGTTCATTTGAAGTGTAAGGTTTTGAAATCGCTGTCTTCAAGAGTTTTGTGTCATTCCTTAGGTTGTTAGTATTATCGATTTTCTTTCAAAATCTCTCTTTTAGTTCATGGTCCTTGTTTTTGCGTATGGTTTTTCTTTTGTTCCCTAATCTCGGTTGGTTTTTCACTTGTCAACGTTCATGTCTTCGTCTTCCATTCCATTCTAGCCACTTTTTGTTGTTTTTCCAGAACACCGTCGCTTTGTACATTGTCTTTCTACATCTCATTTTAGTCTGCTGCCACTCTTTGGTTTAGTATTTCCCTTGACTTCCTTCATCCTCCTTTCTATTGAGATCTTATTGAAGGCTAAGGTTTTTAAATCATTTCCTGTATTTGTAGGTATTGCTAGATTTGCTCTTGATCTCCAGCTTTTTGCACAGCCTTGCTATGTCTGTTTTAGTGTGCTGCCCTCAGTTTTTCGTTTTTGCCTTGGTTTCCTGAATCTTCCTCCCTGTTTCAAGGTTCATTTGAAGTGTAAGGTTTTGAAATCGCTGTCTTCAAGAGTTTTGTGTCATTCCTTAGGTTGTTAGTATTATCGATTTTCTTTCAAAATCTCTCTTTTAGTTCACGGTCCTTGTTTTTGCCTATGGTTTTTCTTTTGTTCCCTAATCTCGGTTGGTTTTTCACTTCTCAACGTTCATGTCTTCGTCTTCCATTCCATTCTAGCCACTTTTTGTTGTTTTTCCAGAACACCGTGGCTTTGTACATTGTCTTTCTACATCTCATTTTAGTTTGCTGCCACTCTTTTGTTTCGTTTGTCCCTTCACTTGCTTCATCCTCCTCCCTACTGAGATCTTCTTGAAGGCTAAGTTTTGGAAATCATTGCCTATATGTGTAGGTATTGCTAGTTTTGCTATAGATCTCCAGCTTTTTGCATTGTCTTTCTATGTCTGTTTTAGTGTGCTGCCCTCAGATTTTGAGTTTTTGCCTTGACTTCCTTAATCTTCCTCCCTAGTTAAGTTTTCTTTCTAAGTGGAAGCGTTTCCAGACTGGCCTTACTTTCCACATTGTCTTTCCACAGCTTTTCAGTCTGCTGCCACTCTTTGGTTTAGTATTTCCCTTGACTTCCTTCATCCTCCTTTCTATTGAGATCTTCTTGAAGGCTAAGTTTTGGAAATCATTGCCTATATGTGTAGGTATTGCCAGTTTAGCTATAGATCTCCAGCTTTTTGCACAGCCTTGCTATGTCTGTTTTAGTGTGCTGCCCTCAGTTTTTCGTTTTTGCCTTGGTTTCCTGAATCTTCCTCCCTGTTTCAAGGTTCATTTGAAGTGTAAGGTTTTGAAATCGCTGTCTTCAAGAGTTTTGTGTCATTCCTTAGGTTGTTAGTATTATCGATTTTCTTTCAAAATCTCTCTTTTAGTTCACGGTCCTTGTTTTTGCCTATGGTTTTTCTTTTGTTCCCTAATCTCGGTTGGTTTTTCACTTGTCAACGTTCATGTCTTCGTCTTCCATTCCATTCTAGCCACTTTTTGTTGTTTTTCCAGAACACCGTGGCTTTGTACATTGTCTTTCTACATCTCATTTTAGTTTGCTGCCACTCTTTTGTTTCATTTGTGCCTTCACTTCCTTCATCCTCCTCCCTACTGAGATCTTCTTGAAGGCTAAGTTTTGGAAATCATTGCCTATATGTGTAGGTATTGCTAGTTTTGCTATAGATCTCCAGCTTTTTGCACAGCCTTGCTATGTCTGTTTTAGTGTGCTGCCCTCAGTTTTTCGTTTTTGCCTTGGTTTCCTGAATCTTCCTCACTGTTTCAAGGTTCATTTGAAGTGTAAGGTTTTGAAATCGCTGTCTTCAAGAGTTTTGTGTCATTCCTTAGGTTGTTAGTATTATCGATTTTCTTTCAAAATCTCTCTTTTAGTTCATGGTCCTTGTTTTTGCCTATGGTTTTTCTTTCGTTCCCTAATCTCGGTTGGTTTTTCACTTGTCAACGTTCATGTCTTCGTCTTCCATTCCATTCTAGCCACTTTTTGTTGTTTTTCCAGAACACCGTGGCTTTGTACATTGTCTTTCTACATCTCATTTTAGTCTGCTGCCACTCTTTGGTTTAGTATTTCCCTTGACTTCCTTCATCCTCCTTTCTGTTGAGATCTTATTGAAGGCTAAGGTTTTTAAATCATTTCCTGTATTTGTAGGTATTGCTAGATTTGCTCTTGATCTCCAGCTTTTTGCACAGCCTTGCTATGTCTGTTTTAGTGTGCTGCCCTCAGTTTTTCGTTTTTGCCTTGGTTTCCTGAATCTTCCTCCCTGTTTCAAGGTTCATTTGAAGTGTAAGGTTTTGAAATCGCTGTCTTCAAGAGTTTTGTGTCATTCCTTAGGTTGTTAGTATTATCGATTTTCTTTCAAAATCTCTCTTTTAGTTCACGGTCCTTGTTTTTGCCTATGGTTTTTCTTTTGTTCCCTAATCTCGGTTGGTTTTTCACTTGTCAACGTTCATGTCTTCGTCTTCCATTCCATTCTAGCCACTTTTTGTTGTTTTTCCAGAACACCGTGGCTTTGTACATTGTCTTTCTACATCTCATTTTAGTTTGCTGCCACTCTTTTGTTTCGTTTGTCCCTTCACTTGCTTCATCCTCCTCCCTACTGAGATCTTCTTGAAGGCTAAGTTTTGGAAATCATTGCCTATATGTGTAGGTATTGCTAGTTTTGCTATAGATCTCCAGCTTTTTGCATTGTCTTTCTATGTCTGTTTTAGTGTGCTGCCCTCAGATTTTGAGTTTTTGCCTTGACTTCCTTAATCTTCCTCCCTAGTTAAGTTTTCTTTCTAAGTGGAAGCGTTTCCAGACTGGCCTTACTTTCCACATTGTCTTTCCACAGCTTTTCAGTCTGCTGCCACTCTTTGGTTTAGTATTTCCCTTGACTTCCTTCATCCTCCTTTCTATTGAGATCTTCTTGAAGGCTAAGTTTTGGAAATCATTGCCTATATGTGTAGGTATTGCCAGTTTAGCTATAGATCTCCAGCTTTTTGCACAGCCTTGCTATGTCTGTTTTAGTGTGCTGCCCTCAGTTTTTCGTTTTTGCCTTGGTTTCCTGAATCTTCCTCCCTGTTTCAAGGTTCATTTGAAGTGTAAGGTTTTGAAATCGCTGTCTTCAAGAGTTTTGTGTCATTCCTTAGGTTGTTAGTATTATCGATTTTCTTTCAAAATCTCTCTTTTAGTTCACGGTCCTTGTTTTTGCCTATGGTTTTTCTTTTGTTCCCTAATCTCGGTTGGTTTTTCACTTGTCAACGTTCATGTCTTCGTCTTCCATTCCATTCTAGCCACTTTTTGTTGTTTTTCCAGAACACCGTGGCTTTGTACATTGTCTTTCTACATCTCATTTTAGTTTGCTGCCACTCTTTTGTTTCATTTGTGCCTTCACTTCCTTCATCCTCCTCCCTACTGAGATCTTCTTGAAGGCTAAGTTTTGGAAATCATTGCCTATATGTGTAGGTATTGCTAGTTTTGCTATAGATCTCCAGCTTTTTGCACAGCCTTGCTATGTCTGTTTTAGTGTGCTGCCCTCAGTTTTTCGTTTTTGCCTTGGTTTCCTGAATCTTCCTCACTGTTTCAAGGTTCATTTGAAGTGTAAGGTTTTGAAATCGCTGTCTTCAAGAGTTTTGTGTCATTCCTTAGGTTGTTAGTATTATCGATTTTCTTTCAAAATCTCTCTTTTAGTTCATGGTCCTTGTTTTTGCCTATGGTTTTTCTTTCGTTCCCTAATCTCGGTTGGTTTTTCACTTGTCAACGTTCATGTCTTCGTCTTCCATTCCATTCTAGCCACTTTTTGTTGTTTTTCCAGAACACCGTGGCTTTGTACATTGTCTTTCTACATCTCATTTTAGTCTGCTGCCACTCTTTGGTTTAGTATTTCCCTTGACTTCCTTCATCCTCCTTTCTGTTGAGATCTTATTGAAGGCTAAGGTTTTTAAATCATTTCCTGTATTTGTAGGTATTGCTAGATTTGCTCTTGATCTCCAGCTTTTTGCACAGCCTTGCTATGTCTGTTTTAGTGTGCTGCCCTCAGTTTTTCGTTTTTGCCTTGGTTTCCTGAATCTTCCTCCCTGTTTCAAGGTTCATTTGAAGTGTAAGGTTTTGAAATCGCTGTCTTCAAGAGTTTTGTGTCATTCCTTAGGTTGTTAGTATTATCGATTTTCTTTCAAAATCTCTCTTTTAGTTCACGGTCCTTGTTTTTGCCTATGGTTTTTCTTTTGTTCCCTAATCTCGGTTGGTTTTTCACTTGTCAACGTTCATGTCTTCGTCTTCCATTCCATTCTAGCCACTTTTTGTTGTTTTTCCAGAACACCGTGGCTTTGTACATTGTCTTTCTACATCTCATTTTAGTTTGCTGCCACTCTTTTGTTTCGTTTGTCCCTTCACTTGCTTCATCCTCCTCCCTACTGAGATCTTCTTGAAGGCTAAGTTTTGGAAATCATTGCCTATATGTGTAGGTATTGCTAGTTTTGCTATAGATCTCCAGCTTTTTGCATTGTCTTTCTATGTCTGTTTTAGTGTGCTGCCCTCAGATTTTGAGTTTTTGCCTTGACTTCCTTAATCTTCCTCCCTAGTTAAGTTTTCTTTCTAAGTGGAAGCGTTTCACGACTGGCCTTACTTTCCACATTGTCTTTCCACAGCTTTTCAGTCTGCTGCCACTCTTTGGTTTAGTATTTCCCTTGACTTCCTTCATCCTCCTTTCTATTGAGATCTTCTTGAAGGCTAAGTTTTGGAAATCATTGCCTATATGTGTAGGTATTGCCAGTTTAGCTATAGATCTCCAGCTTTTTGCACAGCCTTGCTATGTCTGTTTTAGTGTGCTGCCCTCAGTTTTTCGTTTTTGCCTTGGTTTCCTGAATCTTCCTCCCTGTTTCAAGGTTCATTTGAAGTGTAAGGTTTTGAAATCGCTGTCTTCAAGAGTTTTGTGTCATTCCTTAGGTTGTTAGTATTATCGATTTTCTTTCAAAATCTCTCTTTTAGTTCACGGTCCTTGTTTTTGCCTATGGTTTTTCTTTTGTTCCCTAATCTCGGTTGGTTTTTCACTTGTCAACGTTCATGTCTTCGTCTTCCATTCCATTCTAGCCACTTTTTGTTGTTTTTCCAGAACACCGTGGCTTTGTACATTGTCTTTCTACATCTCATTTTAGTCTGCTGCCACTCTTTGGTTTAGTATTTCCCTTGACTTCCTTCATCCTCCTTTCTACTGAGATCTTATTGAAGGCTAAGGTTTTTAAATCATTTCCTGTATTTGTAGGTATTGCTAGATTTGCTCTTGATCTCCAGCTTTTTGCACAGCCTTGCTATGTCTGTTTTAGTGTGCTGCCCTCAGTTTTTCGTTTTTGCCTTGGTTTCCTGAATCTTCCTCCCTGTTTCAAGGTTCATTTGAAGTGTAAGGTTTTGAAATCGCTGTCTTCAAGAGTTTTGTGTCATTCCTTAGGTTGTTAGTATTATCGATTTTCTTTCAAAATCTCTCTTTTAGTTCACGGTCCTTGTTTTTGCCTATGGTTTTTCTTTTGCTCCCTAATCTCGGTTGGTTTTTCACTTGTCAACGTTCATGTCTTCGTCTTCCATTCCATTCTAGCCACTTTTTGTTGTTTTTCCAGAACACCGTGGCTTTGTACATTGTCTTTCTACATCTCATTTTAGTTTGCTGCCACTCTTTTGTTTCATTTGTGCCTTCACTTCCTTCATCCTCCTCCCTACTGAGATCTTCTTGAAGGCTAAGTTTTGGAAATCATTGCCTATATGTGTAGGTATTGCTAGTTTTGCTATAGATCTCCAGCTTTTTGCACAGCCTTGCTATGTCTGTTTTAGTGTGCTGCCCTCAGTTTTTCGTTTTTGCCTTGGTTTCCTGAATCTTCCTCACTGTTTCAAGGTTCATTTGAAGTGTAAGGTTTTGAAATCGCTGTCTTCAAGAGTTTTGTGTCATTCCTTAGGTTGTTAGTATTATCGATTTTCTTTCAAAATCTCTCTTTTAGTTCATGGTCCTTGTTTTTGCCTATGGTTTTTCTTTCGTTCCCTAATCTCGGTTGGTTTTTCACTTGTCAACGTTCATGTCTTCGTCTTCCATTCCATTCTAGCCACTTTTTGTTGTTTTTCCAGAACACCGTGGCTTTGTACATTGTCTTTCTACATCTCATTTTAGTCTGCTGCCACTCTTTGGTTTAGTATTTCCCTTGACTTCCTTCATCCTCCTTTCTGTTGAGATCTTATTGAAGGCTAAGGTTTTTAAATCATTTCCTGTATTTGTAGGTATTGCTAGATTTGCTCTTGATCTCCAGCTTTTTGCACAGCCTTGCTATGTCTGTTTTAGTGTGCTGCCCTCAGTTTTTCGTTTTTGCCTTGGTTTCCTGAATCTTCCTCCCTGTTTCAAGGTTCATTTGAAGTGTAAGGTTTTGAAATCGCTGTCTTCAAGAGTTTTGTGTCATTCCTTAGGTTGTTAGTATTATCGATTTTCTTTCAAAATCTCTCTTTTAGTTCACGGTCCTTGTTTTTGCCTATGGTTTTTCTTTTGTTCCCTAATCTCGGTTGGTTTTTCACTTGTCAACGTTCATGTCTTCGTCTTCCATTCCATTCTAGCCACTTTTTGTTGTTTTTCCAGAACACCGTGGCTTTGTACATTGTCTTTCTACATCTCATTTTAGTTTGCTGCCACTCTTTTGTTTCGTTTGTCCCTTCACTTGCTTCATCCTCCTCCCTACTGAGATCTTCTTGAAGGCTAAGTTTTGGAAATCATTGCCTATATGTGTAGGTATTGCTAGTTTTGCTATAGATCTCCAGCTTTTTGCATTGTCTTTCTATGTCTGTTTTAGTGTGCTGCCCTCAGATTTTGAGTTTTTGCCTTGACTTCCTTAATCTTCCTCCCTAGTTAAGTTTTCTTTCTAAGTGGAAGCGTTTCCAGACTGGCCTTACTTTCCACATTGTCTTTCCACAGCTTTTCAGTCTGCTGCCACTCTTTGGTTTAGTATTTCCCTTGACTTCCTTCATCCTCCTTTCTATTGAGATCTTCTTGAAGGCTAAGTTTTGGAAATCATTGCCTATATGTGTAGGTATTGCCAGTTTAGCTATAGATCTCCAGCTTTTTGCACAGCCTTGCTATGTCTGTTTTAGTGTGCTGCCCTCAGTTTTTCGTTTTTGCCTTGGTTTCCTGAATCTTCCTCCCTGTTTCAAGGTTCATTTGAAGTGTAAGGTTTTGAAATCGCTGTCTTCAAGAGTTTTGTGTCATTCCTTAGGTTGTTAGTATTATCGATTTTCTTTCAAAATCTCTCTTTTAGTTCACGGTCCTTGTTTTTGCCTATGGTTTTTCTTTTGTTCCCTAATCTCGGTTGGTTTTTCACTTGTCAACGTTCATGTCTTCGTCTTCCATTCCATTCTAGCCACTTTTTGTTGTTTTTCCAGAACACCGTGGCTTTGTACATTGTCTTTCTACATCTCATTTTAGTCTGCTGCCACTCTTTGGTTTAGTATTTCCCTTGACTTCCTTCATCCTCCTTTCTGTTGAGATCTTATTGAAGGCTAAGGTTTTTAAATCATTTCCTGTATTTGTAGGTATTGCTAGATTTGCTATAGATCTCCAGCTTTTTGCACAGCCTTGCTATGTCTGTTTTAGTGTGCTGCCCTCAGTTTTTCGTTTTTGCCTTGGTTTCCTGAATCTTCCTCCCTGTTTCAAGGTTCATTTGAAGTGTAAGGTTTTGAAATCGCTGTCTTCAAGAGTTTTGTGTCATTCCTTAGGTTGTTAGTATTATCGATTTTCTTTCAAAATCTCTCTTTTAGTTCACGGTCCTGTTTTTTTGCCTATGGTTTTTCTTTTGTTCCCTAATCTCGGTTGGTTTTTCACTTGTCAACGTTCATGTCTTCGTCTTCCATTCCATTCTAGCCACTTTTTGTTGTTTTTCCAGAACACCGTGGCTTTGTACATTGTCTTTCTACATCTCATTTTAGTCTGCTGCCACTCTTTGGTTTAGTATTTCCCTTGACTTCCTTCATCCTCCTTTCTGTTGAGATCTTATTGAAGGCTAAGGTTTTTAAATCATTTCCTGTATTTGTAGGTATTGCTAGATTTGCTATAGATCTCCAGCTTTTTGCACAGCCTTGCTATGTCTGTTTTAGTGTGCTGCCCTCAGTTTTTCGTTTTTGCCTTGGTTTCCTGAATCTTCCTCCCTGTTTCAAGGTTCATTTGAAGTGTAAGGTTTTGAAATCGCTGTCTTCAAGAGTTTTGTGTCATTCCTTAGGTTGTTAGTATTATCGATTTTCTTTCAAAATCTCTCTTTTAGTTCACGGTCCTTGTTTTTGCCTATGGTTTTTCTTTTGTTCCCTAATCTCGGTTGGTTTTTCACTTGTCAACGTTCATGTCTTCGTCTTCCATTCCATTCTAGCCACTTTTTGTTGTTTTTCCAGAACACCGTGGCTTTGTACATTGTCTTTCTACATCTCATTTTAGTCTGCTGCCACTCTTTGGTTTAGTATTTCCCTTGACTTCCTTCATCCTCCTTTCTGTTGAGATCTTATTGAAGGCTAAGGTTTTTAAATCATTTCCTGTATTTGTAGGTATTGCTAGATTTGCTATAGATCTCCAGCTTTTTGCACAGCCTTGCTATGTCTGTTTTAGTGTGCTGCCCTCAGTTTTTCGTTTTTGCCTTGGTTTCCTGAATCTTCCTCCCTGTTTCAAGGTTCATTTGAAGTGTAAGGTTTTGAAATCGCTGTCTTCAAGAGTTTTGTGTCATTCCTTAGGTTGTTAGTATTATCGATTTTCTTTCAAAATCTCTCTTTTAGTTCACGGTCCTTGTTTTTGCCTATGGTTTTGCTTTTGTTCCCTAATCTCGGTTGGTTTTTCACTTGTCAACGTTCATGTCTTCGTCTTCCATTCCATTCTAGCCACTTTTTGTTGTTTTTCCAGAACACCGTGGCTTTGTACATTGTCTTTCTACATCTCATTTTAGTTTGCTGCCACTCTTTTGTTTCGTTTGTCCCTTCACTTGCTTCATCCTCCTCCCTACTGAGATCTTCTTGAAGGCTAAGTTTTGGAAATCATTGCCTATATGTGTAGGTATTGCTAGTTTTGCTATAGATCTCCAGCTTTTTGCATTGTCTTTCTATGTCTGTTTTAGTGTGCTGCCCTCAGATTTTGAGTTTTTGCCTTGACTTCCTTAATCTTCCTCCCTAGTTAAGTTTTCTTTCTAAGTGGAAGCGTTTCCAGACTGGCCTTACTTTCCACATTGTCTTTCCACAGCTTTTCAGTCTGCTGCCACTCTTTGGTTTAGTATTTCCCTTGACTTCCTTCATCCTCCTTTCTACTGAGATCTTATTGAAGGCTAAGGTTTTTAAATCATTTCCTGTATTTGTAGGTATTGCTAGATTTGCTCTTGATCTCCAGCTTTTTGCACAGCCTTGCTATGTCTGTTTTAGTGTGCTGCCCTCAGTTTTTCGTTTTTGCCTTGGTTTCCTGAATCTTCCTCCCTGTTTCAAGGTTCATTTGAAGTGTAAGGTTTTGAAATCGCTGTCTTCAAGAGTTTTGTGTCATTCCTTAGGTTGTTAGTATTATCGATTTTCTTTCAAAATCTCTCTTTTAGTTCACGGTCCTTGTTTTTGCCTATGGTTTTGCTTTTGTTCCCTAATCTCGGTTGGTTTTTCACTTGTCAACGTTCATGTCTTCGTCTTCCATTCCATTCTAGCCACTTTTTGTTGTTTTTCCAGAACACCGTGGCTTTGTACATTGTCTTTCTACATCTCATTTTAGTTTGCTGCCACTCTTTTGTTTCGTTTGTCCCTTCACTTGCTTCATCCTCCTCCCTACTGAGATCTTCTTGAAGGCTAAGTTTTGGAAATCATTGCCTATATGTGTAGGTATTGCTAGTTTTGCTATAGATCTCCAGCTTTTTGCATTGTCTTTCTATGTCTGTTTTAGTGTGCTGCCCTCAGATTTTGAGTTTTTGCCTTGACTTCCTTAATCTTCCTCCCTAGTTAAGTTTTCTTTCTAAGTGGAAGCGTTTCCAGACTGGCCTTACTTTCCACATTGTCTTTCCACAGCTTTTCAGTCTGCTGCCACTCTTTGGTTTAGTATTTCCCTTGACTTCCTTCATCCTCCTTTCTATTGAGATCTTCTTGAAGGCTAAGTTTTGGAAATCATTGCCTATATGTGTAGGTATTGCCAGTTTAGCTATAGATCTCCAGCTTTTTGCACAGCCTTGCTATGTCTGTTTTAGTGTGCTGCCCTCAGTTTTTCGTTTTTGCCTTGGTTTCCTGAATCTTCCTCCCTGTTTCAAGGTTCATTTGAAGTGTAAGGTTTTGAAATCGCTGTCTTCAAGAGTTTTGTGTCATTCCTTAGGTTGTTAGTATTATCGATTTTCTTTCAAAATCTCTCTTTTAGTTCACGGTCCTTGTTTTTGCCTATGGTTTTTCTTTTGTTCCCTAATCTCGGTTGGTTTTTCACTTCTCAACGTTCATGTCTTCGTCTTCCATTCCATTCTAGCCACTTTTTGTTGTTTTTCCAGAACACCGTGGCTTTGTACATTGTCTTTCTACATCTCATTTTAGTTTGCTGCCACTCTTTTGTTTCGTTTGTCCCTTCACTTGCTTCATCCTCCTCCCTACTGAGATCTTCTTGAAGGCTAAGTTTTGGAAATCATTGCCTATATGTGTAGGTATTGCTAGTTTTGCTATAGATCTCCAGCTTTTTGCATTGTCTTTCTATGTCTGTTTTAGTGTGCTGCCCTCAGATTTTGAGTTTTTGCCTTGACTTCCTTAATCTTCCTCCCTAGTTAAGTTTTCTTTCTAAGTGGAAGCGTTTCCAGACTGGCCTTACTTTCCACATTGTCTTTCCACAGCTTTTCAGTCTGCTGCCACTCTTTGGTTTAGTATTTCCCTTGACTTCCTTCATCCTCCTTTCTACTGAGATCTTATTGAAGGCTAAGGTTTTTAAATCATTTCCTGTATTTGTAGGTATTGCTAGATTTGCCCTTGATCTCCAGCTTTTTGCACAGCCTTGCTATGTCTGTTTTAGTGTGCTGCCCTCAGTTTTTCGTTTTTGCCTTGGTTTCCTGAATCTTCCTCCCTGTTTCAAGGTTCATTTGAAGTGTAAGGTTTTGAAATCGCTGTCTTCAAGAGTTTTGTGTCATTCCTTAGGTTGTTAGTATTATCGATTTTCTTTCAAAATCTCTCTTTTAGTTCACGGTCCTTGTTTTTGCCTATGGTTTTGCTTTTGTTCCCTAATCTCGGTTGGTTTTTCACTTGTCAACGTTCATGTCTTCGTCTTCCATTCCATTCTAGCCACTTTTTGTTGTTTTTCCAGAACACCGTGGCTTTGTACATTGTCTTTCTACATCTCATTTTAGTTTGCTGCCACTCTTTTGTTTCGTTTGTCCCTTCACTTGCTTCATCCTCCTCCCTACTGAGATCTTCTTGAAGGCTAAGTTTTGGAAATCATTGCCTATATGTGTAGGTATTGCTAGTTTTGCTATAGATCTCCAGCTTTTTGCATTGTCTTTCTATGTCTGTTTTAGTGTGCTGCCCTCAGATTTTGAGTTTTTGCCTTGACTTCCTTAATCTTCCTCCCTAGTTAAGTTTTCTTTCTAAGTGGAAGCGTTTCCAGACTGGCCTTACTTTCCACATTGTCTTTCCACAGCTTTTCAGTCTGCTGCCACTCTTTGGTTTAGTATTTCCCTTGACTTCCTTCATCCTCCTTTCTATTGAGATCTTCTTGAAGGCTAAGTTTTGGAAATCATTGCCTATATGTGTAGGTATTGCCAGTTTAGCTATAGATCTCCAGCTTTTTGCACAGCCTTGCTATGTCTGTTTTAGTGTGCTGCCCTCAGTTTTTCGTTTTTGCCTTGGTTTCCTGAATCTTCCTCCCTGTTTCAAGGTTCATTTGAAGTGTAAGGTTTTGAAATCGCTGTCTTCAAGAGTTTTGTGTCATTCCTTAGGTTGTTAGTATTATCGATTTTCTTTCAAAATCTCTCTTTTAGTTCACGGTCCTTGTTTTTGCCTATGGTTTTTCTTTTGTTCCCTAATCTCGGTTGGTTTTTCACTTCTCAACGTTCATGTCTTCGTCTTCCATTCCATTCTAGCCACTTTTTGTTGTTTTTCCAGAACACCGTGGCTTTGTACATTGTCTTTCTACATCTCATTTTAGTCTGCTGCCACTCTTTGGTTTAGTATTTCCCTTGACTTCCTTCATCCTCCTTTCTGTTGAGATCTTATTGAAGGCTAAGGTTTTTAAATAATTTCCTGTATTTGTAGGTATTGCTAGATTTGCTATAGATCTCCAGCTTTTTGCACAGCCTTGCTATGTCTGTTTTAGTGTGCTGCCCTCAGTTTTTCGTTTTTGCCTTGGTTTCCTGAATCTTCCTCCCTGTTTCAAGGTTCATTTGAAGTGTAAGGTTTTGAAATCGCTGTCTTCAAGAGTTTTGTGTCATTCCTTAGGTTGTTAGTATTATCGATTTTCTTTCAAAATCTCTCTTTTAGTTCACGGTCCTTGTTTTTGCCTATGGTTTTGCTTTTGCTCCCTAATCTCGGTTGGTTTTTCACTTGTCAACGTTCATGTCTTCGTCTTCCATTCCATTCTAGCCACTTTTTGTTGTTTTTCCAGAACACCGTGGCTTTGTACATTGTCTTTCTACATCTCATTTTAGTCTGCTGCCACTCTTTGGTTTAGTATTTCCCTTGACTTCCTTCATCCTCCTTTCTGTTGAGATCTTATTGAAGGCTAAGGTTTTTAAATCATTTCCTGTATTTGTAGGTATTGCTAGATTTGCTCTTGATCTCCAGCTTTTTGCACAGCCTTGCTATGTCTGTTTTAGTGTGCTGCCCTCAGTTTTTCGTTTTTGCCTTGGTTTCCTGAATCTTCCTCCCTGTTTCAAGGTTCATTTGAAGTGTAAGGTTTTGAAATCGCTGTCTTCAAGAGTTTTGTGTCATTCCTTAGGTTGTTAGTATTATCGATTTTCTTTCAAAATCTCTCTTTTAGTTCACGGTCCTTGTTTTTGCCTATGGTTTTGCTTTTGTTCCCTAATCTCGGTTGGTTTTTCACTTCTCAACGTTCATGTCTTCGTCTTCCATTCCATTCTAGCCACTTTTTGTTGTTTTTCCAGAACACCGTGGCTTTGTACATTGTCTTTCTACATCTCATTTTAGTTTGCTGCCACTCTTTTGTTTCGTTTGTCCCTTCACTTGCTTCATCCTCCTCCCTACTGAGATCTTCTTGAAGGCTAAGTTTTGGAAATCATTGCCTATATGTGTAGGTATTGCTAGTTTTGCTATAGATCTCCAGCTTTTTGCATTGTCTTTCTATGTCTGTTTTAGTGTGCTGCCCTCAGATTTTGAGTTTTTGCCTTGACTTCCTTAATCTTCCTCCCTAGTTAAGTTTTCTTTCTAAGTGGAAGCGTTTCCAGACTGGCCTTACTTTCCACATTGTCTTCCACAGCTTTTCAGTCTGCTGCCACTCTTTGGTTTAGTATTTCCCTTGACTTCCTTCATCCTCCTTTCTATTGAGATCTTCTTGAAGGCTAAGTTTTGGAAATCATTGCCTATATGTGTAGGTATTGCCAGTTTAGCTATAGATCTCCAGCTTTTTGCACAGCCTTGCTATGTCTGTTTTAGTGTGCTGCCCTCAGTTTTTCGTTTTTGCCTTGGTTTCCTGAATCTTCCTCCCTGTTTCAAGGTTCATTTGAAGTGTAAGGTTTTGAAATCGCTGTCTTCAAGAGTTTTGTGTCATTCCTTAGGTTGTTAGTATTATCGATTTTCTTTCAAAATCTCTCTTTTAGTTCACGGTCCTTGTTTTTGCCTATGGTTTTTCTTTTGTTCCCTAATCTCGGTTGGTTTTTCACTTGTCAACGTTCATGTCTTCGTCTTCCATTCCATTCTAGCCACTTTTTGTTGTTTTTCCAGAACACCGTGGCTTTGTACATTGTCTTTCTACATCTCATTTTAGTCTGCTGCCACTCTTTGGTTTAGTATTTCCCTTGACTTCCTTCATCCTCCTTTCTGTTGAGATCTTATTGAAGGCTAAGGTTTTTAAATCATTTCCTGTATTTGTAGGTATTGCTAGATTTGCTATAGATCTCCAGCTTTTTGCACAGCCTTGCTATGTCTGTTTTAGTGTGCTGCCCTCAGTTTTTCGTTTTTGCCTTGGTTTCCTGAATCTTCCTCCCTGTTTCAAGGTTCATTTGAAGTGTAAGGTTTTGAAATCGCTGTCTTCAAGAGTTTTGTGTCATTCCTTAGGTTGTTAGTATTATCGATTTTCTTTCAAAATCTCTCTTTTAGTTCACGGTCCTGTTTTTTTGCCTATGGTTTTTCTTTTGTTCCCTAATCTCGGTTGGTTTTTCACTTGTCAACGTTCATGTCTTCGTCTTCCATTCCATTCTAGCCACTTTTTGTTGTTTTTCCAGAACACCGTGGCTTTGTACATTGTCTTTCTACATCTCATTTTAGTCTGCTGCCACTCTTTGGTTTAGTATTTCCCTTGACTTCCTTCATCCTCCTTTCTGTTGAGATCTTATTGAAGGCTAAGGTTTTTAAATAATTTCCTGTATTTGTAGGTATTGCTAGATTTGCTATAGATCTCCAGCTTTTTGCACAGCCTTGCTATGTCTGTTTTAGTGTGCTGCCCTCAGTTTTTCGTTTTTGCCTTGGTTTCCTGAATCTTCCTCCCTGTTTCAAGGTTCATTTGAAGTGTAAGGTTTTGAAATCGCTGTCTTCAAGAGTTTTGTGTCATTCCTTAGGTTGTTAGTATTATCGATTTTCTTTCAAAATCTCTCTTTTAGTTCACGGTCCTTGTTTTTGCCTATGGTTTTTCTTTTGTTCCCTAATCTCGGTTGGTTTTTCACTTGTCAACGTTCATGTCTTCGTCTTCCATTCCATTCTAGCCACTTTTTGTTGTTTTTCCAGAACACCGTGGCTTTGTACATTGTCTTTCTACATCTCATTTTAGTTTGCTGCCACTCTTTTGTTTCGTTTGTCCCTTCACTTGCTTCATCCTCCTCCCTACTGAGATCTTCTTGAAGGCTAAGTTTTGGAAATCATTGCCTATATGTGTAGGTATTGCTAGTTTTGCTATAGATCTCCAGCTTTTTGCATTGTCTTTCTATGTCTGTTTTAGTGTGCTGCCCTCAGATTTTGAGTTTTTGCCTTGACTTCCTTAATCTTCCTCCCTAGTTAAGTTTTCTTTCTAAGTGGAAGCGTTTCCAGACTGGCCTTACTTTCCGCATTGTCTTTCCACAGCTTTTCAGTCTGCTGCCACTCTTTGGTTTAGTATTTCCCTTGACTTCCTTCATCCTCCTTTCTACTGAGATCTTATTGAAGGCTAAGGTTTTTAAATCATTTCCTGTATTTGTAGGTATTGCTAGATTTGCTCTTGATCTCCAGCTTTTTGCACAGCCTTGCTATGTCTGTTTTAGTGTGCTGCCCTCAGTTTTTCGTTTTTGCCTTGGTTTCCTGAATCTTCCTCCCTGTTTCAAGGTTCATTTGAAGTGTAAGGTTTTGAAATCGCTGTCTTCAAGAGTTTTGTGTCATTCCTTAGGTTGTTAGTATTATCGATTTTCTTTCAAAATCTCTCTTTTAGTTCACGGTCCTTGTTTTTGCCTATGGTTTTTCTTTTGCTCCCTAATCTCGGTTGGTTTTTCACTTGTCAACGTTCATGTCTTCGTCTTCCATTCCATTCTAGCCACTTTTTGTTGTTTTTCCAGAACACCGTGGCTTTGTACATTGTCTTTCTACATCTCATTTTAGTTTGCTGCCACTCTTTTGTTTCATTTGTGCCTTCACTTCCTTCATCCTCCTCCCTACTGAGATCTTCTTGAAGGCTAAGTTTTGGAAATCATTGCCTATATGTGTAGGTATTGCTAGTTTTGCTATAGATCTCCAGCTTTTTGCACAGCCTTGCTATGTCTGTTTTAGTGTGCTGCCCTCAGTTTTTCGTTTTTGCCTTGGTTTCCTGAATCTTCCTCCCTGTTTCAAGGTTCATTTGAAGTGTAAGGTTTTGAAATCGCTGTCTTCAAGAGTTTTGTGTCATTCCTTAGGTTGTTAGTATTATCGATTTTCTTTCAAAATCTCTCTTTTAGTTCACGGTCCTTGTTTTTGCCTATGGTTTTTCTTTTGTTCCCTAATCTCGGTTGGTTTTTCACTTGTCAACGTTCATGTCTTCGTCTTCCATTCCATTCTAGCCACTTTTTGTTGTTTTTCCAGAACACCGTGGCTTTGTACATTGTCTTTCTACATCTCATTTTAGTTTGCTGCCACTCTTTTGTTTCGTTTGTCCCTTCACTTGCTTCATCCTCCTCCCTACTGAGATCTTCTTGAAGGCTAAGTTTTGGAAATCATTGCCTATATGTGTAGGTATTGCTAGTTTTGCTATAGATCTCCAGCTTTTTGCATTGTCTTTCTATGTCTGTTTTAGTGTGCTGCCCTCAGATTTTGAGTTTTTGCCTTGACTTCCTTAATCTTCCTCCCTAGTTAAGTTTTCTTTCTAAGTGGAAGCGTTTCCAGACTGGCCTTACTTTCCGCATTGTCTTTCCACAGCTTTTCAGTCTGCTGCCACTCTTTGGTTTAGTATTTCCCTTGACTTCCTTCATCCTCCTTTCTACTGAGATCTTATTGAAGGCTAAGGTTTTTAAATCATTTCCTGTATTTGTAGGTATTGCTAGATTTGCTCTTGATCTCCAGCTTTTTGCACAGCCTTGCTATGTCTGTTTTAGTGTGCTGCCCTCAGTTTTTCGTTTTTGCCTTGGTTTCCTGAATCTTCCTCCCTGTTTCAAGGTTCATTTGAAGTGTAAGGTTTTGAAATCGCTGTCTTCAAGAGTTTTGTGTCATTCCTTAGGTTGTTAGTATTATCGATTTTCTTTCAAAATCTCTCTTTTAGTTCACGGTCCTTGTTTTTGCCTATGGTTTTTCTTTTGCTCCCTAATCTCGGTTGGTTTTTCACTTGTCAACGTTCATGTCTTCGTCTTCCATTCCATTGTAGCCACTTTTCGTTGTTTTTCCAGAACACCGTGGCTTTGTACATTGTCTTTCTACATCTCATTTTAGCTTGCTGCCACTCTTTTGTTTCATTTGTGCCTTCACTTCCTTCATCCTCCTCCCTACTGAGATCTTCTTGAAGGCTAAGTTTTGGAAATCATTGCCTATATGTGTAGGTATTGCTAGTTTTGCTATAGATCTCCAGCTTTTTGCACAGCCTTGCTATGTCTGTTTTAGTGTGCTGCCCTCAGTTTTTCGTTTTTGCCTTGGTTTCCTGAATCTTCCTCCCTGTTTCAAGGTTCATTTGAAGTGTAAGGTTTTGAAATCGCTGTCTTCAAGAGTTTTGTGTCATTCCTTAGGTTGTTAGTATTATCGATTTTCTTTCAAAATCTCTCTTTTAGTTCATGGTCCTTGTTTTTGCCTATGGTTTTTCTTTTGTTCCCTAATCTCGGTTGGTTTTTCACTTGTCAACGTTCATGTCTTCGTCTTCCATTCCATTCTAGCCACTTTTTGTTGTTTTTCCAGAACACCGTCGCTTTGTACATTGTCTTTCTACATCTCATTTTAGTCTGCTGCCACTCTTTGGTTTAGTATTTCCCTTCACTTCCTTCATCCTCCTTTCTATTGAGATCTTATTGAAGGCTAAGGTTTTTAAATCATTTCCTGTATTTGTAGGTATTGCTAGATTTGCTCTTGATCTCCAGCTTTTTGCACAGCCTTGCTATGTCTGTTTTAGTGTGCTGCCCTCAGTTTTTCGTTTTTGCCTTGGTTTCCTGAATCTTCCTCCCTGTTTCAAGGTTCATTTGAAGTGTAAGGTTTTGAAATCGCTGTCTTCAAGAGTTTTGTGTCATTCCTTAGGTTGTTAGTATTATCGATTTTCTTTCAAAATCTCTCTTTTAGTTCACGGTCCTTGTTTTTGCCTATGGTTTTTCTTTTGTTCCCTAATCTCGGTTGGTTTTTCACTTGTCAACGTTCATGTCTTCGTCTTCCATTCCATTCTAGCCACTTTTTGTTGTTTTTCCAGAACACCGTGGCTTTGTACATTGTCTTTCTACATCTCATTTTAGTTTGCTGCCACTCTTTTGTTTCGTTTGTCCCTTCACTTCCTTCATCCTCCTCCCTACTGAGATCTTCTTGAAGGCTAAGTTTTGGAAATCATTGCCTATATGTGTAGGTATTGCTAGTTTTGCTATAGATCTCCAGCTTTTTGCATTGTCTTTCTATGTCTGTTTTAGTGTGCTGCCCTCAGATTTTGAGTTTTTGCCTTGACTTCCTTAATCTTCCTCCCTAGTTAAGTTTTCTTTCTAAGTGGAAGCGTTTCCAGACTGGCCTTACTTTCCACATTGTCTTTCCACAGCTTTTCAGTCTGCTGCCACTCTTTGGTTTAGTATTTCCCTTGACTTCCTTCATCCTCCTTTCTATTGAGATCTTCTTGAAGGCTAAGTTTTGGAAATCATTGCCTATATGTGTAGGTATTGCCAGTTTAGCTATAGATCTCCAGCTTTTTGCACAGCCTTGCTATGTCTGTTTTAGTGTGCTGCCCTCAGTTTTTCGTTTTTGCCTTGGTTTCCTGAATCTTCCTCCCTGTTTCAAGGTTCATTTGAAGTGTAAGGTTTTGAAATCGCTGTCTTCAAGAGTTTTGTGTCATTCCTTAGGTTGTTAGTATTATCGATTTTCTTTCAAAATCTCTCTTTTAGTTCACGGTCCTTGTTTTTGCCTATGGTTTTTCTTTTGTTCCCTAATCTCGGTTGGTTTTTCACTTGTCAACGTTCATGTCTTCGTCTTCCATTCCATTCTAGCCACTTTTTGTTGTTTTTCCAGAACACCGTGGCTTTGTACATTGTCTTTCTACATCTCATTTTAGTCTGCTGCCACTCTTTGGTTTAGTATTTCCCTTGACTTCCTTCATCCTCCTTTCTGTTGAGATCTTATTGAAGGCTAAGGTTTTTAAATAATTTCCTGTATTTGTAGGTATTGCTAGATTTGCTCTTGATCTCCAGCTTTTTGCACAGCCTTGCTATGTCTGTTTTAGTGTGCTGCCCTCAGTTTTTCGTTTTTGCCTTGGTTTCCTGAATCTTCCTCCCTGTTTCAAGGTTCATTTGAAGTGTAAGGTTTTGAAATCGCTGTCTTCAAGAGTTTTGTGTCATTCCTTAGGTTGTTAGTATTATCGATTTTCTTTCAAAATCTCTCTTTTAGTTCACGGTCCTGTTTTTTTGCCTATGGTTTTTCTTTTGTTCCCTAATCTCGGTTGGTTTTTCACTTGTCAACGTTCATGTCTTCGTCTTCCATTCCATTCTAGCCACTTTTTGTTGTTTTTCCAGAACACCGTGGCTTTGTACATTGTCTTTCTACATCTCATTTTAGTCTGCTGCCACTCTTTGGTTTAGTATTTCCCTTGACTTCCTTCATCCTCCTTTCTGTTGAGATCTTATTGAAGGCTAAGGTTTTTAAATCATTTCCTGTATTTGTAGGTATTGCTAGATTTGCTATAGATCTCCAGCTTTTTGCACAGCCTTGCTATGTCTGTTTTAGTGTGCTGCCCTCAGTTTTTCGTTTTTGCCTTGGTTTCCTGAATCTTCCTCCCTGTTTCAAGGTTCATTTGAAGTGTAAGGTTTTGAAATCGCTGTCTTCAAGAGTTTTGTGTCATTCCTTAGGTTGTTAGTATTATCGATTTTCTTTCAAAATCTCTCTTTTAGTTCACGGTCCTTGTTTTTGCCTATGGTTTTTCTTTTGTTCCCTAATCTCGGTTGGTTTTTCACTTGTCAACGTTCATGTCTTCGTCTTCCATTCCATTCTAGCCACTTTTTGTTGTTTTTCCAGAACACCGTGGCTTTGTACATTGTCTTTCTACATCTCATTTTAGTCTGCTGCCACTCTTTGGTTTAGTATTTCCCTTGACTTCCTTCATCCTCCTTTCTGTTGAGATCTTATTGAAGGCTAAGGTTTTTAAATAATTTCCTGTATTTGTAGGTATTGCTAGATTTGCTATAGATCTCCAGCTTTTTGCACAGCCTTGCTATGTCTGTTTTAGTGTGCTGCCCTCAGTTTTTCGTTTTTGCCTTGGTTTCCTGAATCTTCCTCCCTGTTTCAAGGTTCATTTGAAGTGTAAGGTTTTGAAATCGCTGTCTTCAAGAGTTTTGTGTCATTCCTTAGGTTGTTAGTATTATCGATTTTCTTTCAAAATCTCTCTTTTAGTTCACGGTCCTTGTTTTTGCCTATGGTTTTTCTTTTGTTCCCTAATCTCGGTTGGTTTTTCACTTGTCAACGTTCATGTCTTCGTCTTCCATTCCATTCTAGCCACTTTTTGTTGTTTTTCCAGAACACCGTGGCTTTGTACATTGTCTTTCTACATCTCATTTTAGTTTGCTGCCACTCTTTTGTTTCGTTTGTCCCTTCACTTGCTTCATCCTCCTCCCTACTGAGATCTTCTTGAAGGCTAAGTTTTGGAAATCATTGCCTATATGTGTAGGTATTGCTAGTTTTGCTATAGATCTCCAGCTTTTTGCATTGTCTTTCTATGTCTGTTTTAGTGTGCTGCCCTCAGATTTTGAGTTTTTGCCTTGACTTCCTTAATCTTCCTCCCTAGTTAAGTTTTCTTTCTAAGTGGAAGCGTTTCCAGACTGGCCTTACTTTCCGCATTGTCTTTCCACAGCTTTTCAGTCTGCTGCCACTCTTTGGTTTAGTATTTCCCTTGACTTCCTTCATCCTCCTTTCTATTGAGATCTTCTTGAAGGCTAAGGTTTTTAAATCATTTCCTGTATTTGTAGGTATTGCTAGATTTGCTCTTGATCTCCAGCTTTTTGCACAGCCTTGCTATGTCTGTTTTAGTGTGCTGCCCTCAGTTTTTCATTTTTGCCTTGGTTTCCTGAATCTTCCTCCCTGTTTCAAGGTTCATTTGAAGTGTAAGGTTTTGAAATCGCTGTCTTCAAGAGTTTTGTGTCATTCCTTAGGTTGTTAGTATTATCGATTTTCTTTCAAAATCTCTCTTTTAGTTCACGGTCCTTGTTTTTGCCTATGGTTTTTCTTTTGTTCCCTAATCTCGGTTGGTTTTTCACTTGTCAACGTTCATGTCTTCGTCTTCCATTCCATTCTAGCCACTTTTTGTTGTTTTTCCAGAACACCGTGGCTTTGTACATTGTCTTTCTACATCTCATTTTAGTTTGCTGCCACTCTTTTGTTTCGTTTGTCCCTTCACTTGCTTCATCCTCCTCCCTACTGAGATCTTCTTGAAGGCTAAGTTTTGGAAATCATTGCCTATATGTGTAGGTATTGCTAGTTTTGCTATAGATCTCCAGCTTTTTGCATTGTCTTTCTATGTCTGTTTTAGTGTGCTGCCCTCAGATTTTGAGTTTTTGCCTTGACTTCCTTAATCTTCCTCCCTAGTTAAGTTTTCTTTCTAAGTGGAAGCGTTTCCAGACTGGCCTTACTTTCCACATTGTCTTTCCACAGCTTTTCAGTCTGCTGCCACTCTTTGGTTTAGTATTTCCCTTGACTTCCTTCATCCTCCTTTCTATTGAGATCTTATTGAAGGCTAAGGTTTTTAAATCATTTCCTGTATTTGTAGGTATTGCTAGATTTGCTCTTGATCTCCAGCTTTTTGCACAGCCTTGCTATGTCTGTTTTAGTGTGCTGCCCTCAGTTTTTCGTTTTTGCCTTGGTTTCCTGAATCTTCCTCCCTGTTTCAAGGTTCATTTGAAGTGTAAGGTTTTGAAATCGCTGTCTTCAAGAGTTTTGTGTCATTCCTTAGGTTGTTAGTATTATCGATTTTCTTTCAAAATCTCTCTTTTAGTTCACGGTCCTTGTTTTTGCCTATGGTTTTTCTTTTGCTCCCTAATCTCGGTTGGTTTTTCACTTGTCAACGTTCATGTCTTCGTCTTCCATTCCATTCTAGCCACTTTTTGTTGTTTTTCCAGAACACCGTGGCTTTGTACATTGTCTTTCTACATCTCATTTTAGTTTGCTGCCACTCTTTTGTTTCGTTTGTCCCTTCACTTCCTTCATCCTCCTCCCTACTGAGATCTTCTTGAAGGCTAAGTTTTGGAAATCATTGCCTATATGTGTAGGTATTGCCAGTTTAGCTATAGATCTCCAGCTTTTTGCACAGCCTTGCTATGTCTGTTTTAGTGTGCTGCCCTCAGTTTTTCGTTTTTGCCTTGGTTTCCTGAATCTTCCTCCCTGTTTCAAGGTTCATTTGAAGTGTAAGGTTTTGAAATCGCTGTCTTCAAGAGTTTTGTGTCATTCCTTAGGTTGTTAGTATTATAGATTTTCTTTCAAAATCTCTCTTTTAGTTCACGGTCCTGTTTTTTTGCCTATGGTTTTTCTTTTGTTCCCTAATCTCGGTTGGTTTTTCACTTGTCAACGTTCATGTCTTCGTCTTCCATTCCATTCTAGCCACTTTTTGTTGTTTTTCCAGAACACCGTGGCTTTGTACATTGTCTTTCTACATCTCATTTTAGTTTGCTGCCACTCTTTTGTTTCGTTTGTCCCTTCACTTGCTTCATCCTCCTCCCTACTGAGATCTTCTTGAAGGCTAAGTTTTGGAAATCATTGCCTATATGTGTAGGTATTGCTAGTTTTGCTATAGATCTCCAGCTTTTTGCATTGTCTTTCTATGTCTGTTTTAGTGTGCTGCCCTCAGATTTTGAGTTTTTGCCTTGACTTCCTTAATCTTCCTCCCTAGTTAAGTTTTCTTTCTAAGTGGAAGCGTTTCCAGACTGGCCTTACTTTCCGCATTGTCTTTCCACAGCTTTTCAGTCTGCTGCCACTCTTTGGTTTAGTATTTCCCTTGACTTCCTTCATCCTCCTTTCTATTGAGATCTTATTGAAGGCTAAGGTTTTTAAATCATTTCCTGTATTTGTAGGTATTGCTAGATTTGCTCTTGATCTCAGCTTTTTGCACAGCCTTGCTATGTCTGTTTTAGTGTGCTGCCCTCAGTTTTTCGTTTTTGCCTTGGTTTCCTGAATCTTCCTCCCTGTTTCAAGGTTCATTTGAAGTGTAAGGTTTTGAAATCGCTGTCTTCAAGAGTTTTGTGTCATTCCTTAGGTTGTTAGTATTATCGACTTTCTTTCAAAATCTCTCTTTTAGTTCACGGTCCTTGTTTTTGCCTATGGTTTTTCTTTTGTTCCCTAATCTCGGTTGGTTTTTCACTTGTCAACGTTCATGTCTTCGTCTTCCATTCCATTCTAGCCACTTTTTGTTGTTTTTCCAGAACACCGTGGCTTTGTACATTGTCTTTCTACATCTCATTTTAGTCTGCTGCCACTCTTTGGTTTAGTATTTCCCTTGACTTCCTTCATCCTCCTTTCTGTTGAGATCTTATTGAAGGCTAAGGTTTTTAAATAATTTCCTGTATTTGTAGGTATTGCTAGATTTGCTATAGATCTCCAGCTTTTTGCACAGCCTTGCTATGTCTGTTTTAGTGTGCTGCCCTCAGTTTTTCGTTTTTGCCTTGGTTTCCTGAATCTTCCTCCCTGTTTCAAGGTTCATTTGAAGTGTAAGGTTTTGAAATCGCTGTCTTCAAGAGTTTTGTGTCATTCCTTAGGTTGTTAGTATTATCGATTTTCTTTCAAAATCTCTCTTTTAGTTCACGGTCCTTGTTTTTGCCTATGGTTTTTCTTTTGTTCCCTAATCTCGGTTGGTTTTTCACTTCTCAACGTTCATGTCTTCGTCTTCCATTCCATTCTAGCCACTTTTTGTTGTTTTTCCAGAACACCGTGGCTTTGTACATTGTCTTTCTACATCTCATTTTAGTTTGCTGCCACTCTTTTGTTTCGTTTGTCCCTTCACTTGCTTCATCCTCCTCCCTACTGAGATCTTCTTGAAGGCTAAGTTTTGGAAATCATTGCCTATATGTGTAGGTATTGCTAGTTTTGCTATAGATCTCCAGCTTTTTGCATTGTCTTTCTATGTCTGTTTTAGTGTGCTGCCCTCAGATTTTGAGTTTTTGCCTTGACTTCCTTAATCTTCCTCCCTAGTTAAGTTTTCTTTCTAAGTGGAAGCGTTTCCAGACTGGCCTTACTTTCCGCATTGTCTTTCCACAGCTTTTCAGTCTGCTGCCACTCTTTGGTTTAGTATTTCCCTTGACTTCCTTCATCCTCCTTTCTATTGAGATCTTATTGAAGGCTAAGGTTTTTAAATCATTTCCTGTATTTGTAGGTATTGCTAGATTTGCTCTTGATCTCCAGCTTTTTGCACAGCCTTGCTATGTCTGTTTTAGTGTGCTGCCCTCAGTTTTTCGTTTTTGCCTTGGTTTCCTGAATCTTCCTCCCTGTTTCAAGGTTCATTTGAAGTGTAAGGTTTTGAAATCGCTGTCTTCAAGAGTTTTGTGTCATTCCTTAGGTTGTTAGTATTATCGATTTTCTTTCAAAATCTCTCTTTTAGTTCACGGTCCTTGTTTTTGCCTATGGTTTTTCTTTTGTTCCCTAATCTCGGTTGGTTTTTCACTTGTCAACGTTCATGTCTTCGTCTTCCATTCCATTCTAGCCACTTTTTGTTGTTTTTCCAGAACACCGTGGCTTTGTACATTGTCTTTCTACATCTCATTTTAGTTTGCTGCCACTCTTTTGTTTCGTTTGTCCCTTCACTTGCTTCATCCTCCTCCCTACTGAGATCTTCTTGAAGGCTAAGTTTTGGAAATCATTGCCTATATGTGTAGGTATTGCTAGTTTTGCTATAGATCTCCAGCTTTTTGCATTGTCTTTCTATGTCTGTTTTAGTGTGCTGCCCTCAGATTTTGAGTTTTTGCCTTGACTTCCTTAATCTTCCTCCCTAGTTAAGTTTTCTTTCTAAGTGGAAGCGTTTCCAGACTGGCCTTACTTTCCACATTGTCTTTCCACAGCTTTTCAGTCTGCTGCCACTCTTTGGTTTAGTATTTCCCTTGACTTCCTTCATCCTCCTTTCTATTGAGATCTTATTGAAGGCTAAGGTTTTTAAATCATTTCCTGTATTTGTAGGTATTGCTAGATTTGCTCTTGATCTCCAGCTTTTTGCACAGCCTTGCTATGTCTGTTTTAGTGTGCTGCCCTCAGTTTTTCGTTTTTGCCTTGGTTTCCTGAATCTTCCTCCCTGTTTCAAGGTTCATTTGAAGTGTAAGGTTTTGAAATCGCTGTCTTCAAGAGTTTTGTGTCATTCCTTAGGTTGTTAGTATTATCGATTTTCTTTCAAAATCTCTCTTTTAGTTCACGGTCCTTGTTTTTGCCTATGGTTTTTCTTTTGCTCCCTAATCTCGGTTGGTTTTTCACTTGTCAACGTTCATGTCTTCGTCTTCCATTCCATTCTAGCCACTTTTTGTTGTTTTTCCAGAACACCGTGGCTTTGTACATTGTCTTTCTACATCTCATTTTAGTTTGCTGCCACTCTTTTGTTTCGTTTGTCCCTTCACTTGCTTCATCCTCCTCCCTACTGAGATCTTCTTGAAGGCTAAGTTTTGGAAATCATTGCCTATATGTGTAGGTATTGCTAGTTTTGCTATAGATCTCCAGCTTTTTGCATTGTCTTTCTATGTCTGTTTTAGTGTGCTGCCCTCAGATTTTGAGTTTTTGCCTTGACTTCCTTAATCTTCCTCCCTAGTTAAGTTTTCTTTCTAAGTGGAAGCGTTTCCAGACTGGCCTTACTTTCCGCATTGTCTTTCCACAGCTTTTCAGTCTGCTGCCACTCTTTGGTTTAGTATTTCCCTTGACTTCCTTCATCCTCCTTTCTATTGAGATCTTATTGAAGGCTAAGGTTTTTAAATCATTTCCTGTATTTGTAGGTATTGCTAGATTTGCTCTTGATCTCAGCTTTTTGCACAGCCTTGCTATGTCTGTTTTAGTGTGCTGCCCTCAGTTTTTCGTTTTTGCCTTGGTTTCCTGAATCTTCCTCCCTGTTTCAAGGTTCATTTGAAGTGTAAGGTTTTGAAATCGCTGTCTTCAAGAGTTTTGTGTCATTCCTTAGGTTGTTAGTATTATCGACTTTCTTTCAAAATCTCTCTTTTAGTTCACGGTCCTTGTTTTTGCCTATGGTTTTTCTTTTGTTCCCTAATCTCGGTTGGTTTTTCACTTGTCAACGTTCATGTCTTCGTCTTCCATTCCATTCTAGCCACTTTTTGTTGTTTTTCCAGAACACCGTGGCTTTGTACATTGTCTTTCTACATCTCATTTTAGTCTGCTGCCACTCTTTAGTTTAGTATTTCCCTTGACTTCCTTCATCCTCCTTTCTGTTGAGATCTTATTGAAGGCTAAGGTTTTTAAATAATTTCCTGTATTTGTAGGTATTGCTAGATTTGCTATAGATCTCCAGCTTTTTGCACAGCCTTGCTATGTCTGTTTTAGTGTGCTGCCCTCAGTTTTTCGTTTTTGCCTTGGTTTCCTGAATCTTCCTCCCTGTTTCAAGGTTCATTTGAAGTGTAAGGTTTTGAAATCGCTGTCTTCAAGAGTTTTGTGTCATTCCTTAGGTTGTTAGTATTATCGATTTTCTTTCAAAATCTCTCTTTTAGTTCACGGTCCTTGTTTTTGCCTATGGTTTTTCTTTTGTTCCCTAATCTCGGTTGGTTTTTCACTTGTCAACGTTCATGTCTTCGTCTTCCATTCCATTCTAGCCACTTTTTGTTGTTTTTCCAGAACACCGTGGCTTTGTACATTGTCTTTCTACATCTCATTTTAGTTTGCTGCCACTCTTTTGTTTCGTTTGTCCCTTCACTTCCTTCATCCTCCTCCCTACTGAGATCTTCTTGAAGGCTAAGTTTTGGAAATCATTGCCTATATGTGTAGGTATTGCTAGTTTTGCTATAGATCTCCAGCTTTTTGCATTGTCTTTCTATGTCTGTTTTAGTGTGCTGCCCTCAGATTTTGAGTTTTTGCCTTGACTTCCTTAATCTTCCTCCCTAGTTAAGTTTTCTTTCTAAGTGGAAGCGTTTCCAGACTGGCCTTACTTTCCGCATTGTCTTTCCACAGCTTTTCAGTCTGCTGCCACTCTTTGGTTTAGTATTTCCCTTGACTTCCTTCATCCTCCTTTCTATTGAGATCTTATTGAAGGCTAAGGTTTTTAAATCATTTCCTGTATTTGTAGGTATTGCTAGATTTGCTCTTGATCTCCAGCTTTTTGCACAGCCTTGCTATGTCTGTTTTAGTGTGCTGCCCTCAGTTTTTCGTTTTTGCCTTGGTTTCCTGAATCTTCCTCCCTGTTTCAAGGTTCATTTGAAGTGTAAGGTTTTGAAATCGCTGTCTTCAAGAGTTTTGTGTCATTCCTTAGGTTGTTAGTATTATCGATTTTCTTTCAAAATCTCTCTTTTAGTTCACGGTCCTTGTTTTTGCCTATGGTTTTTCTTTTGCTCCCTAATCTCGGTTGGTTTTTCACTTGTCAACGTTCATGTCTTCGTCTTCCATTCCATTCTAGCCACTTTTTGTTGTTTTTCCAGAACACCGTGGCTTTGTACATTGTCTTTCTACATCTCATTTTAGTTTGCTGCCACTCTTTTGTTTCGTTTGTCCCTTCACTTCCTTCATCCTCCTCCCTACTGAGATCTTCTTGAAGGCTAAGTTTTGGAAATCATTGCCTATATGTGTAGGTATTGCCAGTTTAGCTATAGATCTCCAGCTTTTTGCACAGCCTTGCTATGTCTGTTTTAGTGTGCTGCCCTCAGTTTTTCGTTTTTGCCTTGGTTTCCTGAATCTTCCTCCCTGTTTCAAGGTTCATTTGAAGTGTAAGGTTTTGAAATCGCTGTCTTCAAGAGTTTTGTGTCATTCCTTAGGTTGTTAGTATTATCGATTTTCTTTCAAAATCTCTCTTTTAGTTCACGGTCCTGTTTTTTTGCCTATGGTTTTTCTTTTGTTCCCTAATCTCGGTTGGTTTTTCACTTGTCAACATTCATGTCTTCGTCTTCCATTCCATTCTAGCCACTTTTTGTTGTTTTTCCAGAACACCGTGGCTTTGTACATTGTCTTTCTACATCTCATTTTAGTTTGCTGCCACTCTTTTGTTTCGTTTGTCCCTTCACTTGCTTCATCCTCCTCCCTACTGAGATCTTCTTGAAGGCTAAGTTTTGGAAATCATTGCCTATATGTGTAGGTATTGCTAGTTTTGCTATAGATCTCCAGCTTTTTGCATTGTCTTTCTATGTCTGTTTTAGTGTGCTGCCCTCAGATTTTGAGTTTTTGCCTTGACTTCCTTAATCTTCCTCCCTAGTTAAGTTTTCTTTCTAAGTGGAAGCGTTTCCAGACTGGCCTTACTTTCCGCATTGTCTTTCCACAGCTTTTCAGTCTGCTGCCACTCTTTGGTTTAGTATTTCCCTTGACTTCCTTCATCCTCCTTTCTATTGAGATCTTATTGAAGGCTAAGGTTTTTAAATCATTTCCTGTATTTGTAGGTATTGCTAGATTTGCTCTTGATCTCAGCTTTTTGCACAGCCTTGCTATGTCTGTTTTAGTGTGCTGCCCTCAGTTTTTCGTTTTTGCCTTGGTTTCCTGAATCTTCCTCCCTGTTTCAAGGTTCATTTCAAGTGTAAGGTTTTGAAATCGCTGTCTTCAAGAGTTTTGTGTCATTCCTTAGGTTGTTAGTATTATCGATTTTCTTTCAAAATCTCTCTTTTAGTTCACGGTCCTTGTTTTTGCCTATGGTTTTTCTTTTGTTCCCTAATCTCGGTTGGTTTTTTACTTGTCAACGTTCATGTCTTCGTCTTCCATTCCATTCTAGCCACTTTTTCTTGTTTTTCCAGAACACCGTGGCTTTGTACATTGTCTTTCTACATCTCATTTTAGTCTGCTGCCACTCTTTGGTTTAGTATTTCCCTTCACTTCCTTCATCCTCCTTTCTATTGAGATCTTCTTGATGCTAAGGTTTTTAAATCATTTCCTGTATTTGTAGGTATTGCTAGATTTGCTCTTGATCTCCAGCTTTTTGCACAGCCTTGCTATGTCTGTTTTAGTGTGCTGCCCTCAGTTTTTCGTTTTTGCCTTGGTTTCCTGAATCTTCCTCCCTGTTTCAAGGTTCATTTGAAGTGTAAGGTTTTGAAATCGCTGTCTTCAAGAGTTTTGTGTCATTCCTTAGGTTGTTAGTATTATCGACTTTCTTTCGAAATCTCTCTTTTAGTTCACGGTCCTTGTTTTTGCCTATGGTTTTTCTTTTGTTCCCTAATCTCGGTTGGTTTTTCACTTGTCAACGTTCATGTCTTCGTCTTCCATTCCATTCTAGCCACTTTTTGTTGTTTTTCCAGAACACCGTGGCTTTGTACATTGTCTTTCTACATCTCATTTTAGTTTGCTGCCACTCTTTTGTTTCGTTTGTCCCTTCACTTGCTTCATCCTCCTCCCTACTGAGATCTTCTTGAAGGCTAAGTTTTGGAAATCATTGCCTATATGTGTAGGTATTGCTAGTTTTGCTATAGATCTCCAGCTTTTTGCATTGTCTTTCTATGTCTGTTTTAGTGTGCTGCCCTCAGATTTTGAGTTTTTGCCTTGACTTCCTTAATCTTCCTCCCTAGTTAAGTTTTCTTTCTAAGTGGAAGCGTTTCCAGACTGGCCTTACTTTCCGCATTGTCTTTCCACAGCTTTTCAGTCTGCTGCCACTCTTTGGTTTAGTATTTCCCTTGACTTCCTTCATCCTCCTTTCTATTGAGATCTTATTGAAGGCTAAGGTTTTTAAATCATTTCCTGTATTTGTAGGTATTGCTAGATTTGCTCTTGATCTCAGCTTTTTGCACAGCCTTGCTATGTCTGTTTTAGTGTGCTGCCCTCAGTTTTTCGTTTTTGCCTTGGTTTCCTGAATCTTCCTCCCTGTTTCAAGGTTCATTTGAAGTGTAAGGTTTTGAAATCGCTGTCTTCAAGAGTTTTGTGTCATTCCTTAGGTTGTTAGTATTATCGATTTTCTTTCAAAATCTCTCTTTTAGTTCACGGTCCTTGTTTTTGCCTATGGTTTTTCTTTTGTTCCCTAATCTCGGTTGGTTTTTTACTTGTCAACGTTCATGTCTTCGTCTTCCATTCCATTCTAGCCACTTTTTCTTGTTTTTCCAGAACACCGTGGCTTTGTACATTGTCTTTCTACATCTCATTTTAGTCTGCTGCCACTCTTTGGTTTAGTATTTCCCTTGACTTCCTTCATCCTCCTTTCTGTTGAGATCTTATTGAAGGCTAAGGTTTTTAAATCATTTCCTGTATTTGTAGGTATTGCTAGATTTGCTCTTGATCTCCAGCTTTTTGCACAGCCTTGCTATGTCTGTTTTAGTGTGCTGCCCTCAGTTTTTCGTTTTTGCCTTGGTTTCCTGAATCTTCCTCCCTGTTTCAAGGTTCATTTGAAGTGTAAGGTTTTGAAATCGCTGTCTTCAAGAGTTTTGTGTCATTCCTTAGGTTGTTAGTATTATCGATTTTCTTTCAAAATCTCTCTTTTAGTTCACGGTCCTTGTTTTTGCCTATGGTTTTTCTTTTGTTCCCTAATCTCGGTTGGTTTTTCACTTGTCAACGTTCATGTCTTCGTCTTCCATTCCATTCTAGCCACTTTTTGTTGTTTTTCCAGAACACCGTGGCTTTGTACATTGTCTTTCTACATCTCATTTTAGTTTGCTGCCACTCTTTTGTTTCGTTTGTCCCTTCACTTCCTTCATCCTCCTCCCTACTGAGATCTTCTTGAAGGCTAAGTTTTGGAAATCATTGCCTATATGTGTAGGTATTGCTAGTTTTGCTATAGATCTCCAGCTTTTTGCATTGTCTTTCTATGTCTGTTTTAGTGTGCTGCCCTCAGATTTTGAGTTTTTGCCTTGGTTTCCTCAATCTTCCTCCCTGTTTCAAGGTTCATTTGAAGTGTAAGGTTTTGAAATCGCTGTCTTCAAGAGTTTTGTGTCATTCCTTAGGTTGTTAGTGTTATCGATTTTCTTTCAAAATCTCTCTTTTAGTTCACGGTCCTTTTTTTTGCCTATGGTTTTTCTTTTGTTCCCTAATCTCGGTTGGTTTTTCACTTGTCAACGTTCATGTCTTCGTCTTCCATTCCATTCTAGCCACTTTTTGTTGTTTTTCCAGAACACCGTGGCTTTGTACATTGTCTTTCTACATCTCATTTTAGTTTGCTGCCACTCTTTTGTTTCGTTTGTCCCTTCACTTCCTTCATCCTCCTCCCTACTGAGATCTTCTTGAAGGCTAAGTTTTGGAAATCATTGCCTATATCTGTAGGTATTGCTAGTTTTGCTATAGATCTCCAGCTTTTTGCATTGTCTTTCTATGTCTGTTTTAGTGTGCTGCCCTCAGATTTTGAGTTTTTGCCTTGACTTCCTTAATCTTCCTCCCTAGTTAAGTTTTCTTTCTAAGTGGAAGCGTTTCCAGACTGGCCTTACTTTCCACATTGTCTTTCCACAGCTTTTCAGTCTGCTGCCACTCTTTGGTTTAGTATTTCCCTTGACTTCCTTCATCCTCCTTTCTATTGAGATCTTATTGAAGGCTAAGGTTTTTAAATCATTTCCTGTATTTGTAGGTATTGCTAGATTTGCTCTTGATCTCCAGCTTTTTGCACAGCCTTGCTATGTCTGTTTTAGTGTGCTGCCCTCAGTTTTTCGTTTTTGCCTTGGTTTCCTGAATCTTCCTCCCTGTTTCAAGGTTCATTTGAAGTGTAAGGTTTTGAAATCGCTGTCTTCAAGAGTTTTGTGTCATTCCTTAGGTTGTTAGTATTATCGATTTTCTTTCAAAATCTCTCTTTTAGTTCACGGTCCTTGTTTTTGCCTATGGTTTTTCTTTTGCTCCCTAATCTCGGTTGGTTTTTCACTTGTCAACGTTCATGTCTTCGTCTTCCATTCCATTCTAGCCACTTTTTGTTGTTTTTCCAGAACACCGTGGCTTTGTACATTGTCTTTCTACATCTCATTTTAGTCTGCTGCCACTCTTTGGTTTAGTATTTCCCTTGACTTCCTTCATCCTCCTTTCTGTTGAGATCTTATTGAAGGCTAAGGTTTTTAAATCATTTCCTGTATTTGTAGGTATTGCTAGATTTGCTATAGATCTCCAGCTTTTTGCACAGCCTTGCTATGTCTGTTTTAGTGTGCTGCCCTCAGTTTTTCGTTTTTGCCTTGGTTTCCTGAATCTTCCTCCCTGTTTCAAGGTTCATTTGAAGTGTAAGGTTTTGAAATCACTGTCTTCAAGAGTTTTGTGTCATTCCTTAGGTTGTTAGTATTATCGATTTTCTTTCAAAATCTCTCTTTTAGTTCACGGTCCTGTTTTTTGCCTATGGTTTTTCTTTTGTTCCCTAATCTCGGTTGGTTTTTCACTTGTCAACGTTCATGTCTTCGTCTTCCATTCCATTCTAGCCACTTTTTCCACGTTGTTTTTCCAGAACACCGTGGCTTTGTACATTGTCTTTCTACATCTCATTTTAGTTTGCTGCCACTCTTTTGTTTCGTTTGTCCCTTCACTTCCTTCATCCTCCTCCCTACTGAGATCTTCTTGAAGGCTAAGTTTTGGAAATCATTGCCTATATGCGTAGGTATTGCTAGTTTTGCTATAGATCTCCAGCTTTTTGCATTGTCTTTCTATGTCTGTTTTAGTGTGCTGCCCTCAGATTTTGAGTTTTTGCCTTCACTTCCTTAATCTTCCTCCCTAGTTAAGTTTTCTTTCTAAGTGGAAGCGTTTCCAGACTGGCCTTACTTTCCACATTGTCTTTCCACAGCTTTTCAGTCTGCTGCCACTCTTTGGTTTAGTATTTCCCTTGACTTCCTTCATCCTCCTTTCTATTGAGATCTTATTGAAGGCTAAGGTTTTTAAATCATTTCCTGTATTTGTAGGTATTGCTAGATTTGCTCTTGATCTTCAGCTTTTTGCACAGCCTTGCTATGTCTGTTTTAGTGTGCTGCCCTCAGTTTTTCGTTTTTGCCTTGGTTTCCTGAATCTTCCTCCCTGTTTCAAGGTTCATTTGAAGTGTAAGGTTTTGAAATCGCTGTCTTCAAGAGTTTTGTGTCATTCCTTAGGTTGTTAGTATTATCGATTTTCTTTCAAAATCTCTCTTTTAGTTCACGGTCCTTGTTTTTGCCTATCGTTTTTCTTTTGCTCCCTAATCTCGGTTGGTTTTTCACTTGTCAACGTTCATGTCTTCGTCTTCCATTCCATTCTAGCCACTTTTTCTTGTTTTTCCAGAACACCGTGGCTTTGTACATTGTCTTTCAACATCTCATTTTAGTCTGCTGCCACTCTTTGGTTTAGTATTTCCCTTGACTTCCTTCATCCTCCTTTCTGTTGAGATCTTATTGAAGGCTAAGGTTTTTAAATCATTTCCTGTATTTGTAGGTATTGCTAGATTTGCTCTTGATCTCCAGCTTTTTGCACAGCCTTGCTATGTCTGTTTTAGTGTGCTGCCCTCAGTTTTTCGTTTTTGCCTTGGTTTCCTGAATCTTCCTCCCTGTTTCAAGGTTCATTTGAAGTGTAAGGTTTTGAAATCGCTGTCTTCAAGAGTTTTGTGTCATTCCTTAGGTTGTTAGTATTATCGATTTTCTTTCAAAATCTCTCTTTTAGTTCACGGTCCTTGTTTTTGCCTATGGTTTTTCTTTTGTTCCCTAATCTCGGTTGGTTTTTCACTTGTCAACGTTCATGTCTTCGTCTTCCATTCCATTCTAGCCACTTTTTGTTGTTTTTCCAGAACACCGTGGCTTTGTACATTGTCTTTCTACATCTCATTTTAGTTTGCTGCCACTCTTTTGTTTCGTTTGTCCCTTCACTTCCTTCATCCTCCTCCCTACTGAGATCTTCTTGAAGGCTAAGTTTTGGAAATCATTGCCTATATGTGTAGGTATTGCTAGTTTTGCTATAGATCTCCAGCTTTTTGCATTGTCTTTCTATGTCTGTTTTAGTGTGCTGCCCTCAGATTTTGAGTTTTTGCCTTGACTTCCTTAATCTTCCTCCCTAGTTAAGTTTTCTTTCTAAGTGGAAGCGTTTCCAGACTGGCCTTACTTTCCACATTGTCTTTCCACAGCTTTTCAGTCTGCTGCCACTCTTTGGTTTAGTATTTCCCTTGACTTCCTTCATCCTCCTTTCTATTGAGATCTTATTGAAGGCTAAGGTTTTTAAATCATTTCCTGTATTTGTAGGTATTGCTAGATTTGCTCTTGATCTCCAGCTTTTTGCACAGCCTTGCTATGTCTGTTTTAGTGTGCTGCCCTCAGTTTTTCGTTTTTGCCTTGGTTTCCTGAATCTTCCTCCCTGTTTCAAGGTTCATTTGAAGTGTAAGGTTTTGAAATCGCTGTCTTCAAGAGTTTTGTGTCATTCCTTAGGTTGTTAGTATTATCGATTTTCTTTCAAAATCTCTCTTTTAGTTCACGGTCCTTGTTTTTGCCTATGGTTTTTCTTTTGTTCCCTAATCTCGGTTGGTTTTTCACTTGTCAACGTTCATGTCTTCGTCTTCCATTCCATTCTAGCCACTTTTTCCACGTTGTTTTTCCAGAACACCGTGGCTTTGTACATTGTCTTTCTACATCTCATTTTAGTCTGCTGCCACTCTTTTCTTTCGTTTGTCCCTTCACTTGCTTCATCCTCCTCCCTACTGAGATCTTCTTGAAGGCTAAGTTTTGGAAATCATTGCCTATATGTGTAGGTATTGATAGTTTTGCTATAGATCTCCAGCTTTTTGCACAGCCTTGCTATGTCTGTTTTAGTGTGCTGCCCTCAGTTTTTCGTTTTTGCCTTGGTTTCCTGAATCTTCCTCCCTGTTTCAAGGTTCATTTGAAGTGTAAGGTTTTGAAATCGCTGTCTTCAAGAGTTTTGTGTCATTCCTTAGGTTGTTAGTATTATCGATTTTCTTTCAAAATCTCTCTTTTAGTTCACGGTCCTTGTTTTTGCCTATGGTTTTTCTTTTGTTCCCTAATCTCGGTTGGTTTTTCACTTGTCAACGTTCATGTCTTCGTCTTCCATTCCATTCTAGCCACTTTTTGTTGTTTTTCCAGAACACCGTGGCTTTGTACATTGTCTTTCTACATCTCATTTTAGTCTGCTGCCACTCTTTGGTTTAGTATTTCCCTTGACTTCCTTCATCCTCCTTTCTGTTGAGATCTTATTGAAGGCTAAGGTTTTTAAATCATTTCCTGTATTTGTAGGTATTGCTAGATTTGCTATAGATCTCCAGCTTTTTGCACAGCCTTGCTATGTCTGTTTTAGTGTGCTGCCCTCAGTTTTTCGTTTTTGCCTTGGTTTCCTGAATCTTCCTCCCTGTTTCAAGGTTCATTTGAAGTGTAAGGTTTTGAAATCGCTGTCTTCAAGAGTTTTGTGTCATTCCTTAGGTTGTTAGTATTATCGATTTTCTTTCAAAATCTCTCTTTTAGTTCACGGTCCTGTTTTTTGCCTATGGTTTTTCTTTTGTTCCCTAATCTCGGTTGGTTTTTCACTTGTCAACGTTCATGTCTTCGTCTTCCATTCCATTCTAGCCACTTTTTCCACGTTGTTTTTCCAGAACACCGTGGCTTTGTACATTGTCTTTCTACATCTCATTTTAGTTTGCTGCCACTCTTTTGTTTCGTTTGTCCCTTCACTTCCTTCATCCTCCTCCCTACTGAGATCTTCTTGAAGGCTAAGTTTTGGAAATCATTGCCTATATGTGTAGGTATTGCTAGTTTTGCTATAGATCTCCAGCTTTTTGCATTGTCTTTCTATGTCTGTTTTAGTGTGCTGCCCTCAGATTTTGAGTTTTTGCCTTGACTTCCTTAATCTTCCTCCCTAGTTAAGTTTTCTTTCTAAGTGGAAGCGTTTCCAGACTGGCCTTACTTTCCACATTGTCTTTCCACAGCTTTTCAGTCTGCTGCCACTCTTTGGTTTAGTATTTCCCTTGACTTCCTTCATCCTCCTTTCTATTGAGATCTTATTGAAGGCTAAGGTTTTTAAATCATTTCCTGTATTTGTAGGTATTGCTAGATTTGCTCTTGATCTCCAGCTTTTTGCACAGCCTTGCTATGTCTGTTTTAGTGTGCTGCCCTCAGTTTTTCGTTTTTGCCTTGGTTTCCTGAATCTTCCTCCCTGTTTCAAGGTTCATTTGAAGTGTAAGGTTTTGAAATCGCTGTCTTCAAGAGTTTTGTGTCATTCCTTAGGTTGTTAGTATTATCGATTTTCTTTCAAAATCTCTCTTTTAGTTCACGGTCCTTGTTTTTGCCTATGGTTTTTCTTTTGTTCCCTAATCTCGGTTGGTTTTTCACTTGTCAACGTTCATGTCTTCGTCTTCCATTCCATTCTAGCCACTTTTTGTTGTTTTTCCAGAACACCGTGGCTTTGTACATTGTCTTTCTACATCTCATTTTAGTTTGCTGCCACTCTTTTCTTTCGTTTGTCCCTTCACTTGCTTCATCCTCCTCCCTACTGAGATCTTCTTGAAGGCTAAGTTTTGGAAATCATTGCCTATATGTGTAGGTATTGATAGTTTTGCTATAGATCTCCAGCTTTTTGCACAGCCTTGCTATGTCTGTTTTAGTGTGCTGCCCTCAGTTTTTCGTTTTTGCCTTGGTTTCCTGAATCTTCCTCCCTGTTTCAAGGTTCATTTGAAGTGTAAGGTTTTGAAATCGCTGTCTTCAAGAGTTTTGTGTCATTCCTTAGGTTGTTAGTATTATCGATTTTCTTTCAAAATCTCTCTTTTAGTTCACGGTCCTTGTTTTTGCCTATGGTTTTTCTTTTGCTCCCTAATCTCGGTTGGTTTTTCACTTGTCAACGTTCATGTCTTCGTCTTCCATTCCATTCTAGCCACTTTTTGTTGTTTTTCCAGAACACCGTGGCTTTGTACATTGTCTTTCTACATCTCATTTTAGTCTGCTGCCACTCTTTGGTTTAGTATTTCCCTTGACTTCCTTCATCCTCCTTTCTGTTGAGATCTTATTGAAGGCTAAGGTTTTTAAATCATTTCCTGTATTTGTAGGTATTGCTAGATTTGCTATAGATCTCCAGCTTTTTGCACAGCCTTGCTATGTCTGTTTTAGTGTGCTGCCCTCAGTTTTTCGTTTTTGCCTTGGTTTCCTGAATCTTCCTCCCTGTTTCAAGGTTCATTTGAAGTGTAAGGTTTTGAAATCGCTGTCTTCAAGAGTTTTGTGTCATTCCTTAGGTTGTTAGTATTATCGATTTTCTTTCAAAATCTCTCTTTTAGTTCACGGTCCTGTTTTTTGCCTATGGTTTTTCTTTTGTTCCCTAATCTCGGTTGGTTTTTCACTTGTCAACGTTCATGTCTTCGTCTTCCATTCCATTCTAGCCACTTTTTCCACGTTGTTTTTCCAGAACACCGTGGCTTTGTACATTGTCTTTCTACATCTCATTTTAGTTTGCTGCCACTCTTTTGTTTCGTTTGTCCCTTCACTTCCTTCATCCTCCTCCCTACTGAGATCTTCTTGAAGGCTAAGTTTTGGAAATCATTGCCTATATGTGTAGGTATTGCTAGTTTTGCTATAGATCTCCAGCTTTTTGCATTGTCTTTCTATGTCTGTTTTAGTGTGCTGCCCTCAGATTTTGAGTTTTTGCCTTGACTTCCTTAATCTTCCTCCCTAGTTAAGTTTTCTTTCTAAGTGGAAGCGTTTCCAGACTGGCCTTACTTTCCACATTGTCTTTCCACAGCTTTTCAGTCTGCTGCCACTCTTTGGTTTAGTATTTCCCTTGACTTCCTTCATCCTCCTTTCTATTGAGATCTTATTGAAGGCTAAGGTTTTTAAATCATTTCCTGTATTTGTAGGTATTGCTAGATTTGCTCTTGATCTCCAGCTTTTTGCACAGCCTTGCTATGTCTGTTTTAGTGTGCTGCCCTCAGTTTTTCGTTTTTGCCTTGGTTTCCTGAATCTTCCTCCCTGTTTCAAGGTTCATTTGAAGTGTAAGGTTTTGAAATCGCTGTCTTCAAGAGTTTTGTGTCATTCCTTAGGTTGTTAGTATTATCGATTTTCTTTCAAAATCTCTCTTTTAGTTCACGGTCCTGTTTTTTGCCTATGGTTTTTCTTTTGTTCCCTAATCTCGGTTGGTTTTTCACTTGTCAACGTTCATGTCTTCGTCTTCCATTCCATTCTAGCCACTTTTTCCACGTTGTTTTTCCAGAACACCGTGGCTTTGTACATTGTCTTTCTACATCTCATTTTAGTTTGCTGCCACTCTTTTGTTTCGTTTGTCCCTTCACTTCCTTCATCCTCCTCCCTACTGAGATCTTCTTGAAGGCTAAGTTTTGGAAATCATTGCCTATATGTGTAGGTATTGATAGTTTTGCTATAGATCTCCAGCTTTTTGCACAGCCTTGCTATGTCTGTTTTAGTGTGCTGCCCTCAGTTTTTCGTTTTTGCCTTGGTTTCCTGAATCTTCCTCCCTGTTTCAAGGTTCATTTGAAGTGTAAGGTTTTGAAATCGCTGTCTTCAAGAGTTTTGTGTCATTCCTTAGGTTGTTAGTATTATCGATTTTCTTTCAAAATCTCTCTTTTAGTTCACGGTCCTTGTTTTTGCCTATGGTTTTTCTTTTGCTCCCTAATCTCGGTTGGTTTTTCACTTGTCAACGTTCATGTCTTCGTCTTCCATTCCATTCTAGCCACTTTTTGTTGTTTTTCCAGAACACCGTGGCTTTGTACATTGTCTTTCTACATCTCATTTTAGTCTGCTGCCACTCTTTGGTTTAGTATTTCCCTTGACTTCCTTCATCCTCCTTTCTGTTGAGATCTTATTGAAGGCTAAGGTTTTTAAATCATTTCCTGTATTTGTAGGTATTGCTAGATTTGCTATAGATCTCCAGCTTTTTGCACAGCCTTGCTATGTCTGTTTTAGTGTGCTGCCCTCAGTTTTTCGTTTTTGCCTTGGTTTCCTGAATCTTCCTCCCTGTTTCAAGGTTCATTTGAAGTGTAAGGTTTTGAAATCGCTGTCTTCAAGAGTTTTGTGTCATTCCTTAGGTTGTTAGTATTATCGATTTTCTTTCAAAATCTCTCTTTTAGTTCACGGTCCTGTTTTTTGCCTATGGTTTTTCTTTTGTTCCCTAATCTCGGTTGGTTTTTCACTTGTCAACGTTCATGTCTTCGTCTTCCATTCCATTCTAGCCACTTTTTCCACGTTGTTTTTCCAGAACACCGTGGCTTTGTACATTGTCTTTCTACATCTCATTTTAGTTTGCTGCCACTCTTTTGTTTCGTTTGTCCCTTCACTTCCTTCATCCTCCTCCCTACTGAGATCTTCTTGAAGGCTAAGTTTTGGAAATCATTGCCTATATGTGTAGGTATTGCTAGTTTTGCTATAGATCTCCAGCTTTTTGCATTGTCTTTCTATGTCTGTTTTAGTGTGCTGCCCTCAGATTTTGAGTTTTTGCCTTGACTTCCTTAATCTTCCTCCCTAGTTAAGTTTTCTTTCTAAGTGGAAGCGTTTCCAGACTGGCCTTACTTTCCACATTGTCTTTCCACAGCTTTTCAGTCTGCTGCCACTCTTTGGTTTAGTATTTCCCTTGACTTCCTTCATCCTCCTTTCTATTGAGATCTTATTGAAGGCTAAGGTTTTTAAATCATTTCCTGTATTTGTAGGTATTGCTAGATTTGCTCTTGATCTCCAGCTTTTTGCACAGCCTTGCTATGTCTGTTTTAGTGTGCTGCCCTCAGTTTTTCGTTTTTGCCTTGGTTTCCTGAATCTTCCTCCCTGTTTCAAGGTTCATTTGAAGTGTAAGGTTTTGAAATCGCTGTCTTCAAGAGTTTTGTGTCATTCCTTAGGTTGTTAGTATTATCGATTTTCTTTCAAAATCTCTCTTTTAGTTCACGGTCCTGTTTTTTGCCTATGGTTTTTCTTTTGTTCCCTAATCTCGGTTGGTTTTTCACTTGTCAACGTTCATGTCTTCGTCTTCCATTCCATTCTAGCCACTTTTTCCACGTTGTTTTTCCAGAACACCGTGGCTTTGTACATTGTCTTTCTACATCTCATTTTAGTTTGCTGCCACTCTTTTGTTTCGTTTGTCCCTTCACTTCCTTCATCCTCCTCCCTACTGAGATCTTCTTGAAGGCTAAGTTTTGGAAATCATTGCCTATATGTGTAGGTATTGCTAGTTTTGCTATAGATCTCCAGCTTTTTGCATTGTCTTTCTATGTCTGTTTTAGTGTGCTGCCCTCAGATTTTGAGTTTTTGCCTTGACTTCCTTAATCTTCCTCCCTAGTTAAGTTTTCTTTCTAAGTGGAAGCGTTTCCAGACTGGCCTTACTTTCCACATTGTCTTTCCACAGCTTTTCAGTCTGCTGCCACTCTTTGGTTTAGTATTTCCCTTGACTTCCTTCATCCTCCTTTCTATTGAGATCTTATTGAAGGCTAAGGTTTTTAAATCATTTCCTGTATTTGTAGGTATTGCTAGATTTGCTCTTGATCTCCAGCTTTTTGCACAGCCTTGCTATGTCTGTTTTAGTGTGCTGCCCTCAGTTTTTCGTTTTTGCCTTGGTTTCCTGAATCTTCCTCCCTGTTTCAAGGTTCATTTGAAGTGTAAGGTTTTGAAATCGCTGTCTTCAAGAGTTTTGTGTCATTCCTTAGGTTGTTAGTATTATCGATTTTCTTTCAAAATCTCTCTTTTAGTTCACGGTCCTTGTTTTTGCCTATGGTTTTTCTTTTGTTCCCTAATCTCGGTTGGTTTTTCACTTGTCAACGTTCATGTCTTCGTCTTCCATTCCATTCTAGCCACTTTTTGTTGTTTTTCCAGAACACCGTGGCTTTGTACATTGTCTTTCTACATCTCATTTTAGTTTGCTGCCACTCTTTTGTTTCGTTTGTCCCTTCACTTCCTTCATCCTCCTCCCTACTGAGATCTTCTTGAAGGCTAAGTTTTGGAAATCATTGCCTATATGTGTAGGTATTGCTAGTTTTGCTATAGATCTCCAGCTTTTTGCATTGTCTTTCTATGTCTGTTTTAGTGTGCTGCCCTCAGATTTTGAGTTTTTGCCTTGACTTCCTTAATCTTCCTCCCTAGTTAAGTTTTCTTTCTAAGTGGAAGCGTTTCCAGACTGGCCTTACTTTCTACATTGTCTTTCCACAGCTTTTCAGTCTTCTGCCACTCTTTGGTTTAGTATTTCCCTTGACTTCCTTCATCCTCCTTTCTATTGAGATCTTATTGAAGGCTAAGGTTTTTAAATCATTTCCTGTATTTGTAGGTATTGCTAGATTTGCTCTTGATCTCCAGCTTTTTGCACAGCCTTGCTATGTCTGTTTTAGTATGCTGCCCTCAGTTTTTCGTTTTTGCCTTGGTTTCCTGAATCTTCCTCCCTGTTTCAAGGTTCATTTGAAGTGTAAGGTTTTGAAATCGCTGTCTTCAAGAGTTTTGTGTCATTCCTTAGGTTGTTAGTATTATCGATTTTCTTTCAAAATCTCTCTTTTAGTTCACGGTCCTTGTTTTTGCCTATGGTTTTTCTTTTGCTCCCTAATCTCGGTTGGTTTTTCACTTGTCAACGTTCATGTCTTCGTCTTCCATTCCATTCTAGCCACTTTTTGTTGTTTTTCCAGAACACCGTGGCTTTGTACATTGTCTTTCTACATCTCATTTTAGTTTGCTGCCACTCTTTTGTTTCGTTTGTCCCTTCACTTCCTTCATCCTCCTCCCTACTGAGATCTTCTTGAAGGCTAAGTTTTGGAAATCATTGCCTATATGTGTAGGTATTGCTAGTTTTGCTATAGATCTCCAGCTTTTTGCATTGTCTTTCTATGTCTGTTTTAGTGTGCTGCCCTCAGATTTTGAGTTTTTGCCTTGACTTCCTTAATCTTCCTCCCTAGTTAAGTTTTCTTTCTAAGTGGAAGCGTTTCCAGACTGGCCTTACTTTCCACATTGTCTTTCCACAGCTTTTCAGTCTGCTGCCACTCTTTGGTTTAGTATTTCCCTTGACTTCCTTCATCCTCCTTTCTATTGAGATCTTATTGAAGGCTAAGGTTTTTAAATCATTTCCTGTATTTGTAGGTATTGCTAGATTTGCTCTTGATCTCCAGCTTTTTGCACAGCCTTGCTATGTCTGTTTTAGTGTGCTGCCCTCAGTTTTTCGTTTTTGCCTTGGTTTCCTGAATCTTCCTCCCTGTTTCAAGGTTCATTTGAAGTGTAAGGTTTTGAAATCGCTGTCTTCAAGAGTTTTGTGTCATTCCTTAGGTTGTTAGTATTATCGATTTTCTTTCAAAATCTCTCTTTTAGTTCACGGTCCTTGTTTTTGCCTATGGTTTTTCTTTTGTTCCCTAATCTCGGTTGGTTTTTCACTTGTCAACGTTCATGTCTTCGTCTTCCATTCCATTCTAGCCACTTTTTGTTGTTTTTCCAGAACACCGTGGCTTTGTACATTGTCTTTCTACATCTCATTTTAGTTTGCTGCCACTCTTTTGTTTCGTTTCTCCCTTCACTTCCTTCATCCTCCTCCCTACTGAGATCTTCTTGAAGGCTAAGTTTTGGAAATCATTGCCTATATGTGTAGGTATTGCTAGTTTTGCTATAGATCTCCAGCTTTTTGCATTGTCTTTCTATGTCTGTTTTAGTGTGCTGCCCTCAGATTTTGAGTTTTTGCCTTGACTTCCTTAATCTTCCTCCCTAGTTAAGTTTTCTTTCTAAGTGGAAGCGTTTCCAGACTGGCCTTACTTTCTACATTGTCTTTCCACAGCTTTTCAGTCTTCTGCCACTCTTTGGTTTAGTATTTCCCTTGACTTCCTTCATCCTCCTTTCTATTGAGATCTTATTGAAGGCTAAGGTTTTTAAATCATTTCCTGTATTTGTAGGTATTGCTAGATTTGCTCTTGATCTCCAGCTTTTTGCACAGCCTTGCTATGTCTGTTTTAGTGTGCTGCCCTCAGTTTTTCGTTTTTGCCTTGGTTTCCTGAATCTTCCTCCCTGTTTCAAGGTTCATTTGAAGTGTAAGGTTTTGAAATCGCTGTCTTCAAGAGTTTTGTGTCATTCCTTAGGTTGTTAGTATTATCGATTTTCTTTCAAAATCTCTCTTTTAGTTCACGGTCCTTGTTTTTGCCTATGGTTTTTCTTTTGTTCCCTAATCTCGGTTGGTTTTTCACTTGTCAACGTTCATGTCTTCGTCTTCCATTCCATTCTAGCCACTTTTTGTTGTTTTTCCAGAACACCGTGGCTTTGTACATTGTCTTTCTACATCTCATTTTAGTTTGCTGCCACTCTTTTGTTTCGTTTGTCCCTTCACTTCCTTCATCCTCCTCCCTACTGAGATCTTCTTGAAGGCTAAGTTTTGGAAATCATTGCCTATATGTGTAGGTATTGCTAGTTTTGCTATAGATCTCCAGCTTTTTGCATTGTCTTTCTATGTCTGTTTTAGTGTGCTGCCCTCAGATTTTGAGTTTTTGCCTTGACTTCCTTAATCTTCCTCCCTAGTTAAGTTTTCTTTCTAAGTGGAAGCGTTTCCAGACTGGCCTTACTTTCTACATTGTCTTTCCACAGCTTTTCAGTCTTCTGCCACTCTTTGGTTTAGTATTTCCCTTGACTTCCTTCATCCTCCTTTCTATTGAGATCTTATTGAAGGCTAAGGTTTTTAAATCATTTCCTGTATTTGTAGGTATTGCTAGATTTGCTCTTGATCTCCAGCTTTTTGCACAGCCTTGCTATGTCTGTTTTAGTATGCTGCCCTCAGTTTTTCGTTTTTGCCTTGGTTTCCTGAATCTTCCTCCCTGTTTCAAGGTTCATTTGAAGTGTAAGGTTTTGAAATCGCTGTCTTCAAGAGTTTTGTGTCATTCCTTAGGTTGTTAGTATTATCGATTTTCTTTCAAAATCTCTCTTTTAGTTCACGGTCCTTGTTTTTGCCTATGGTTTTTCTTTTGTTCCCTAATCTCGGTTGGTTTTTCACTTGTCAACGTTCATGTCTTCGTCTTCCATTCCATTCTAGCCACTTTTTGTTGTTTTTCCAGAACACCGTGGCTTTGTACATTGTCTTTCTACATCTCATTTTAGTTTGCTGCCACTCTTTTGTTTCGTTTGTCCCTTCACTTCCTTCATCCTCCTCCCTACTGAGATCTTCTTGAAGGCTAAGTTTTGGAAATCATTGCCTATATGTGTAGGTATTGCTAGTTTTGCTATAGATCTCCAGCTTTTTGCACAGCCTTGCTATGTCTGTTTTAGTGTGCTGCCCTCAGTTTTTCGTTTTTGCCTTGGTTTCCTGAATCTTCCTCCCTGTTTCAAGGATCATTTGAAGTGTAAGGTTTTGAAATCGCTGTCTTCAAGAGTTTTGTGTCATTCCTTAGGTTGTTAGTATTATCGATTTTCTTTCAAAATCTCTCTTTTAGTTCACGGTCCTTGTTTTTGCCTATGGTTTTTCTTTTGTTCCCTAATCTCGGTTGGTTTTTCACTTGTCAACGTTCATGTCTTCGTCTTCCATTCCATTCTAGCCGCTTTTTCTTGTTTTTCCAGAACACCGTGGCTTTGTACATTGTCTTTCTACATCTCATTTTAGTTTGCTGCCACTCTTTTGTTTCGTTTGTCCCTTCACTTCCTTCATCCTCCTCCCTACTGAGATCTTCTTGAAGGCTAAGTTTTGGAAATCATTGCCTATATGTGTAGGTATTGCTAGTTTTGCTATAGATCTCCAGCTTTTTGCATTGTCTTTCTATGTCTGTTTTAGTGTGCTGCCCTCAGTTTTTCATTTTTGCCTTGGTTTCCTGAATCTTCCTCCCTGTTTCAAGGTTCATTTGAAGGGTAAGGTTTTGAAATCGCTGTCTTCAAGAGTTTTGTGTCATTCCTTAGGTTGTTAGTATTATCGATTTTCTTTCAAAATCTCTCTTTTAGTTCACGGTCCTTGTTTTTGCCTATGGTTTTTCTTTTGTTCCCTAATCTCGGTTGGTTTTTCACTTGTCAACGTTCATGTCTTCGTCTTCCATTCCAGTCTAGCCACTTTTTGTTGTTTTTCCAGAACACCGTGGCTTTGTACATTGTCTTTCTACATCTCATTTTAGTTTGCTGCCACTCTTTTGTTTCGTTTGTCCCTTCACTTCCTTCATCCTCCTCCCTACTGAGATCTTCTTGAAGGCTAAGTTTTGGAAATCATTGCCTATATGTGTAGGTATTGCTAGTTTTGCTATAGATCTCCAGCTTTTTGCATTGTCTTGCTATGTCTGTTTTAGTGTGCTGCCCTCAGATTTTGAGGTTTTGTCTTGACTTCCTTAATCTTCCGCCCTAGTTAAGTTTTCTTTCTAAGTGGAAGCGTTTCCAGACTGGCCTTACTTTCTACATTGTCTTTCCACAGCTTTTCAGTCTGCTGCCACTCTTTGGTTTAGTATTTCCCTTCACTTCCTTCATCCTCCTTTCTATTGAGATCTTCTTGAAGGCTAAGTTTTGGAAATCATTGCCTATATGTGTAGTTATTGCTAGTTTTGCTATAGATCTCCAGCTTTTTGCATTGTCTTTCTATGTCTGTTTTAGTGTGCTACCCTCAGTTTTTCGTTTTTGCCTTGGTTTCCTGAATCTTCCTCCCTGTTTCAAGGTTCATTTGAAGTGTAAGGTTTTGAAATCGCTGTCTTCAAGAGTTTTGTGTCATTCCTTAGGTTGTTAGTATTATCGATTTTCTTTCAAAATCTCTCTTTTAGTTCACGGTCCTTGTTTTTGCCTATGGTTTTTCTTTTGTTCCCTAATCTCGGTTGGTTTTTCACTTGTCAACGTTCATGTCTTCGTCTTCCATTCCATTCTAGCCACTTTTTGTTGTTTTTCCAGAACACCGTGGCTTTGTACATTGTCTTTCTACATCTCATTTTAGTTTGCTGCCACTCTTTTGTTTCGTTTGTCCCTTCACTTCCTTCATCCTCCTCCCTACTGAGATCTTCTTGAAGGCTAAGTTTTGGAAATCATTGCCTATATGTGTAGGTATTGCTAGTTTTGCTATAGATCTCCAGCTTTTTGCATTGTCTTGCTATGTCTGTTTTAGTGTGCTGCCCTCAGATTTTGAGTTTTTGCCTTGACTTCCTTAATCTTCCGCCCTAGTTAAGTTTTCTTTCTAAGTGGAAGCGTTTCCAGACTGGCCTTACTTTCTACATTGTCTTTCCACAGCTTTTCAGTCTGCTGCCACTCTTTGGTTTAGTATTTCCCTTCACTTCCTTCATCCTCCTTTCTACTGAGATCTTATTGAAGGCTAAGTTTTGGAAATCATTGCCTATATGTGTAGTTATTGCTAGTTTTGCTATAGATCTCCAGCTTTTTGCATTGTCTTTCTATGTCTGTTTTAGTGTGCTGCCCTCAGTTTTTCGTTTTTGCCTTGGTTTCCTGAATCTTCCTCCCTGTTTCAAGGTTCATTTGAAGTGTAAGGTTTTGAAATCGCTGTCTTCAAGAGTTTTGTGTCATTCTTTAGGTTGTTAGTATTATCGATTTTCTTTCAAAATCTCTCTTTTAGTTCACGGTCCTTGTTTTTGCCTATGGTTTTTCTTTTGCTCCCTAATCTCGGTTGGTTTTTCACTTGTCAACGTTCATGTCTTCGTCTTCCATTCCATTCTAGCCACTTTTTGTTGTTTTTCCAGAACACCGTGGCTTTGTACATTGTCTTTCTACATCTCATTTTAGTTTGCTGCCACTCTTTTGTTTCGTTTGTCCCTTCACTTCCTTCATCCTCCTCCCTACTGAGATCTTCTTGAAGGCTAAGTTTTGGAAATCATTGCCTATATGTGTAGGTATTGCTAGTTTTGCTATAGATCTCCAGCTTTTTGCGTTGTCTTTCTATGTCTGTTTTAGTGTGCTGCCCTCAGATTTTGAGTTTTTGCCTTGACTTCCTTAATCTTCCGCCCTAGTTAAGTTTTCTTTCTAAGTGGAAGCGTTTCCAGACTGGCCTTACTTTCTACATTGTCTTTCCACAGCTTTTCAGTCTGCTGCCACTCTTTGGTTTAGTATTTCCCTTCACTTCCTTCATCCTCCTTTCTATTGAGATCTTATTGAAGGCTAAGTTTTGGAAATCATTGCCTATATGTGTAGTTATTGCTAGTTTTGCTCTTGATCTCCAGCTTTTTGCATTGTCTTTCTATGTCTGTTTTAGTGTGCTGCCCTCAGTTTTTCGTTTTTGCCTTGGTTTCCTGAATCTTCCTCCCTGTTTCAAGGTTCATTTGAAGTGTAAGGTTTTGAAATCGCTGTCTTCAAGAGTTTTGTGTCATTCCTTAGGTTGTTAGTATTATCGATTTTCTTTCAAAATCTCTCTTTTAGTTCACGGTCCTTGTTTTTGCCTATGGTTTTTCTTTTGTTCCCTAATCTCGGTTGGTTTTTCACTTGTCAACGTTCATGTCTTCGTCTTCCATTCCATTCTAGCCACTTTTTGTTGTTTTTCCAGAACACCGTGGCTTTGTACATTGTCTTTCTACATCTCATTTTAGTTTGCTGCCACTCTTTTGTTTCGTTTGTCCCTTCACTTCCTTCATCCTCCTCCCTACTGAGATCTTCTTGAAGGCTAAGTTTTGGAAATCATTGCCTATATGTGTAGGTATTGCTAGTTTTGCTATAGATCTCCAGCTTTTTGCATTGTCTTTCTATGTCTGTTTTAGTGTGCTGCCCTCAGTTTTGAGTTTTTGCCTTGGTTTCCTGAATCTTCCTCCCTGTTTCAAGGTTCATTTGAAGTGTAAGGTTTTGAAATCGCTGTCTTCAAGAGTTTTGTGTCATTCCTTAGGTTGTTAGTATTATCGATTTTCTTTCAAAATCTCTCTTTTAGTTCACGGTCCTTGTTTTTGCCTATGGTTTTGCTTTTGTTCCCTAATCTCGGTTGGTTTTTCACTTGTCAACGTTCATGTCTTCGTCTTCCATTCCATTCTAGCCACTTTTTGTTGTTTTTCCAGAACACCGTGGCTTTGTACATTGTCTTTCTACATCTCATTTTAGTTTGCTGCCACTCTTTTGTTTCGTTTGTCCCTTCACTTCCTTCATCCTCCTCCCTACTGAGATCTTCTTGAAGGTTAAGTTTTGGAAATCATTGCCTATATGTGTAGGTATTGCTAGTTTTGCTATAGATCTCCAGCTTTTTGCATTGTCTTGCTATGTCTGTTTTAGTGTGCTGCCCTCAGATTTTGAGTTTTTGCCTTGACTTCCTTAATCTTCCGCCCTAGTTAAGTTTTCTTTCTAAGTGGAAGCGTTTCCAGACTGGCCTTACTTTCTACCTTGTCTTTCCACAGCTTTTCAGTCTGCTGCCACTCTTTGGTTTAGTATTTCCCTTGACTTCCTTCATCCTCCTTTCTATTGAGATCTTCTTGAAGGCTAAGGTTTTTAAATCATTTCCTGTATTTGTAGGTATTACTAGATTTGCTCTTGATCTCCAGCTTTTTGCACAGCCTTGCTATGTCTGTTTTAGTGTGCTGCCCTCAGTTTTTCGTTTTTGCCTTGGTTTCCTGAATCTTCCTCCCTGTTTCAAGGTTCATTTGAAGTGTAAGGTTTTGAAATCGCTGTCTTCAAGAGTTTTGTGTCATTCCTTAGGTTGTTAGTGTTATCGATTTTCTTTCAAAATCTCTCTTTTAGTTCACGGTCCTTGTTTTTGCCTATGGTTTTTCTTTTGTTCCCTAATCTCAGTTGGTTTTTCACTTGTCAACGTTCATGTCTTCGTCTTCCATTCCATTCTAGCCACTTTTTGTTGTTTTTCCAGAACACCGTGGCTTTGTACATTGTCTTTCTACATCTCATTTTAGTTTGCTGCCACTCTTTTGTTTCGTTTGTCCCTTCACTTCCTTCATCCTCCTCCCTACTGAGATCTTCTTGAAGGCTAAGTTTTGGAAATCATTGCCTATATGTGTAGGTATTGCTAGTTTTGCTATAGATCTCCAGCTTTTTGCATTGTCTTGCTATGTCTGTTTTAGTGTGCTGCCCTCAGATTTTGAGGTTTTGCCTTGACTTCCTTAATCTTCCGCCCTAGTTAAGTTTTCTTTCTAAGTGGAAGCGTTTCCAGACTGGCCTTACTTTCTACATTGTCTTTCCACAGCTTTTCAGTCTGCTGCCACTCTTTGGTTTAGTATTTCCCTTCACTTCCTTCATCCTCCTTTCTATTGAGATCTTCTTGAAGGCTAAGGTTTTTAAATCATTTCCTGTATTTGTAGGTATTGCTAGATTTGCTCTTGATCTCCAACTTTTTGCACAGCCTTGCTATGTCTGTTTTAGTGTGCTGCCCTCAGTTTTTCGTTTTTGCCTTGGTTTCCTGAATCTTCCTCCCTGTTTCAAGGTTCATTTGAAGTGTAAGGTTTTGAAATCGCTGTCTTCAAGAGTTTTGTGTCATTCCTTAGGTTGTTAGTATTATCGATTTTCTTTCAAAATCTCTCTTTTAGTTCACGGTCCTTGTTTTTGCCTATGGTTTTTCTTTTGTTCCCTAATCTCGGTTGGTTTTTCACTTGTCAACGTTCATGTCTTCGTCTTCCATTCCATTCTAGCCACTTTTTGTTGTTTTTCCAGAACACCGTGGCTTTGTACATTGTCTTTCTACATCTCATTTTAGTTTGCTGCCACTCTTTTGTTTCGTTTGTCCCTTCACTTCCTTCATCCTCCTCCCTACTGAGATCTTCTTGAAGGCTAAGTTTTGGAAATCATTGCCTATATGTGTAGGTATTGCTAGTTTTGCTATAGATCTCCAGCTTTTTGCATTGTCTTTCTATGTCTGTTTTAGTGTGCTGCCCTCAGTTTTTCGTTTTTGCCTTGGTTTCCTGAATCTTCCTCCCTGTTTCAAGGTTCATTTGAAGTGTAAGGTTTTGAAATCGCTGTCTTCAAGAGTTTTGTGTCGTTCCTTAGGTTGTTAGTATTATCGATTTTCTTTCAAAATCTCTCTTTTAGTTCACGGTCCTTGTTTTTGCCTATGGTTTTTCTTTTGTTCCCTAATCTCGGTTGGTTTTTCACTTGTCAACGTTCATGTCTTCGTCTTCCATTCCATTCTAGCCACTTTTTCTTGTTTTTCCAGAACACCGTGGCTTTGTACATTGTCTTTCTACATCTCATTTTAGTTTGCTGCCACTCTTTTGTTTCGTTTGTCCCTTCACTTCCTTCATCCTCCTCCCTACTGAGATCTTCTTGAAGGCTAAGTTTTGGAAATCATTGCCTATATGTGTAGGTATTGCTAGTTTTGCTATAGATCTGCAGCTTTTTGCACAGCCTTGCTATGTCTGTTTTAGTGTGCTGCCCTCAGTTTTTCGTTTTTGCCTTGGTTTCCTGAATCTTCCTCCCTGTTTCAAGGTTCATTTGAAGTGTAAGGTTTTGAAATCGCTGTCTTCAAGAGTTTTGTGTCATTCCTTAGGTTGTTAGTATTATCGATTTTCTTTCAAAATCTCTCTTTTAGTTCACGGTCCTTGTTTTTGCCTATGGTTTTTCTTTTGTTCCCTAATCTCGGTTGGTTTTTCACTTGTCAACGTTCATGTCTTCGTCTTCCATTCCAGTCTAGCCACTTTTTGTTGTTTTTCCAGAACACCGTGGCTTTGTACATTGTCTTTCTACATCTCATTTTAGTTTGCTGCCACTCTTTTGTTTCGTTTGTCCCTTCACTTCCTTCATCCTCCTCCCTACTGAGATCTTCTTGAAGGCTAAGTTTTGGAAATCATTGCCTATATGTGTAGGTATTGCTAGTTTTGCTATAGATCTCCAGCTTTTTGCATTGTCTTTCTATGTCTGTTTTAGTGTGCTGCCCTCAGATTTTGAGGTTTTGCCTTGACTTCCTTAATCTTCCTCCCTAGTTAAGTTTTCTTTCTAAGTGGAAGCGTTTCCAGACTGGCCTTACTTTCTACATTGTCTTTCCACAGCTTTTCAGTCTGCTGCCACTCTTTGGTTTAGTATTTCCCTTCACTTCCTTCATCCTCCTCCCTACTGAGATCTTCTTGAAGGCTAAGTTTTGGAAATCATTGCCTATATGTGTAGGTATTGCTAGTTTTGCTATAGATCTCCAGCTTTTTGCACAGCCTTGCTATGTCTGTTTTAGTGTGCTGCCCTCAGTTTTTCGTTTTTGCCTTGGTTTCCTGAATCTTCCTCCCTGTTTCAAGGTTCATTTGAAGTGTAAGGTTTTGAAATCGCTGTCTTCAAGAGTTTTGTGTCATTCCTTAGGTTGTTAGTATTATCGATTTTCTTTCAAAATCTCTCTTTTAGTTCACGGTCCTTGTTTTTGCCTATGGTTTTTCTTTTGTTCCCTAATCTCGGTTGGTTTTTCACTTGTCAACGTTCATGTCTTCGTCTTCCATTCCATTCTAGCCACTTTTTGTTGTTTTTCCAGAACACCGTGGCTTTGTACATTGTCTTTCTACATCTCATTTTAGTTTGCTGCCACTCTTTTGTTTCGTTTGTCCCTTCACTTCCTTCATCCTCCTCCCTACTGAGATCTTCTTGAAGGTTAAGTTTTGGAAATCATTGCCTATATGTGTAGGTATTGCTAGTTTTGCTATAGATCTCCAGCTTTTTGCATTGTCTTTCTATGTCTGTTTTAGTGTGCTGCCCTCAGATTTTGAGTTTTTGCCTTGACTTCCTTAATCTTCCGCCCTAGTTAAGTTTTCTTTCTAAGTGGAAGCGTTTCCAGACTGGCCTTACTTTCTACATTGTCTTTCCACAGCTTTTCAGTCTGCTGCCACTCTTTGGTTTAGTATTTCCCTTGACTTCCTTCATCCTCCTTTCTATTGAGATCTTCTTGAAGGCTAAGGTTTTTAAATCATTTCCTGTATTTGTAGTTATTGCTAGATTTGCTCTTGATCTCCAGCTTTTTGCACAGCCTTGCTATGTCTGTTTTAGTGTGCTGCCCTCAGTTTTTCGTTTTTGCCTTGGTTTCCTGAATCTTCCTCCCTGTTTCAAGGTTCATTTGAAGTGTAAGGTTTTGAAATCGCTGTCTTCAAGAGTTTTGTGTCATTCCTTAGGTTGTTAGTATTATCGATTTTCTTTCAAAATCTCTCTTTTAGTTCACGGTCCTTGTTTTTGCCTATGGTTTTTCTTTTGTTCCCTAATCTCGGTTGGTTTTTCACTTGTCAACGTTCATGTCTTCGTCTTCCATTCCATTCTAGCCACTTTTTGTTGTTTTTCCAGAACACCGTGGCTTTGTACATTGTCTTTCTACATCTCATTTTAGTTTGCTGCCACTCTTTTGTTTCGTTTGTCCCTTCACTTCCTTCATCCTCCTCCCTACTGAGATCTTCTTGAAGGCTAAGTTTTGGAAATCATTGCCTATATGTGTAGGTATTGCTAGTTTTGCTATAGATCTCCAGCTTTTTTTGCATTGTCTTTCTATGTCTGTTTTAGTGTGCTGCCATCAGATTTTGAGTTTTTGCCTTGACTTCCTTAATCTTCCGCCCTAGTTAAGTTTTCTTTCTAAGTGGAAGCGTTTCCAGACTGGCCTTACTTTCTACATTGTCTTTCCACAGCTTTTCAGTCTGCTGCCACTCTTTGGTTTAGTATTTCCCTTCACTTCCTTCATCCTCCTTTCTATTGAGATCTTCTTGAAGGCTAAGTTTTGGAAATCATTGCCTATATGTGTAGTTATTGCTAGTTTTGCTCTTGATCTGCAGCTTTTTGCACAGCCTTGCTATGTCTGTTTTAGTGTGCTGCCCTCAGTTTTTCGTTTTTGCCTTGGTTTCCTGAATCTTCCTCCCTGTTTCAAGGTTCATTTGAAGTGTAAGGTTTTGAAATCGCTGTCTTCAAGAGTTTTGTGTCATTCCTTAGGTTGTTAGTATTATCGATTTTCTTTCAAAATCTCTCTTTTAGTTCACGGTCCTTGTTTTTGCCTATGGTTTTTCTTTTGTTCCCTAATCTCGGTTGGTTTTTCACTTGTCAACGTTCATGTCTTCGTCTTCCATTCCATTCTAGCCACTTTTTGTTGTTTTTCCAGAACACCGTGGATTTGTACATTGTCTTTCTACATCTCATTTTAGTTTGCTGCCACTCTTTTGTTTCGTTTGTCCCTTCACTTCCTTCATCCTCCTCCCTACTGAGATCTTCTTGAAGGCTAAGTTTTGGAAATCATTGCCTATATGTGTAGGTATTGCTAGTTTTGCTATAGATCTCCAGCTTTTTGCATTGTCTTGCTATGTCTGTTTTAGTGTGCTGCCCTCAGATTTTGAGTTTTTGCCTTGGTTTCCTGAATCTTCCTCCCTGTTTCAAGGTTCATTTGAAGTGTAAGGTTTTGAAATCGCTGTCTTCAAGAGTTTTGTGTCATTCCTTAGGTTGTTAGTATTATCGATTTTCTTTCAAAATCTCTCTTTTAGTTCACGGTCCTTGTTTTTGCCTATGGTTTTTCTTTTGTTCCCTAATCTCGGTTGGTTTTTCACTTGTCAACGTTCATGTCTTCGTCTTCCATTCCATTCTAGCCACTTTTTGTTGTTTTTCCAGAACACCGTGGCTTTGTACATTGTCTTTCTACATCTCATTTTAGTTTGCTGCCACTCTTTTGTTTCGTTTGTCCCTTCACTTCCTTCATCCTCCTCCCTACTGAGATCTTCTTGAAGGCTAAGTTTTGGAAATCATTGCCTATATGTGTAGGTATTGCTAGTTTTGCTATAGATCTCCAGCTTTTTGCATTGTCTTGCTATGTCTGTTTTAGTGTGCTGCCCTCAGATTTTGAGTTTTTGCCTTGGTTTCTTGAATCTTCCTCCCTGTTTCAAGGTTCATTTGAAGTGTAAGGTTTTGAAATCGCTGTCTTCAAGACTTTCGTGTCATTCCTTAGGTTGTTAGTGTTATCGATTTTCTTTCAAAATCTCTCTTTTAGTTCACGGTCCTTGTTTTTGCCTATGGTTTTTCTTTTGTTCCCTAATCTCGGTTGGTTTTTCACTTGTCAACGTTCATGTCTTCGTCTTCCATTCCATTCTAGCCACTTTTTGTTGTTTTTCCAGAACACCGTGGCTTTGTACATTGTCTTTCTACATCTCATTTTAGTTTGCTGCCACTCTTTTGTTTCGTTTGTCCCTTGACTTCCTTCATCCTCCTCCCTACTGAGATCTTCTTGAAGGCTAAGTTTTGGAAATCATTGCCTATATGTGTAGGTATTGCTAGTTTTGCTATAGATCTCCAGCTTTTTGCATTGTCTTGCTATGTCTGTTTTAGTGTGCTGCCCTCAGATTTTGAGGTTTTGCCTTGGTTTCTTGAATCTTCCTCCCTGTTTCAAGGTTCATTTGAAGTGTAAGGTTTTGAAATCGCTGTCTTCAAGACTTTCGTGTCATTCCTTAGGTTGTTAGTGTTATCGATTTTCTTTCAAAATCTCTCTTTTAGTTCACGGTCCTTGTTTTTGCCTATGGTTTTTCTTTTGTTCCCTAATCTCGGTTGGTTTTTCACTTGTCAACGTTCATGTCTTCGTCTTCCATTCCATTCTAGCCACTTTTTGTTGTTTTTCCAGAACACCGTGGCTTTGTACATTGTCTTTCTACATCTCATTTTAGTTTGCTGCCACTCTTTTGTTTCGTTTGTCCCTTGACTTCCTTCATCCTCCTCCCTACTGAGATCTTCTTGAAGGCTAAGTTTTGGAAATCATTGCCTATATGTGTAGGTATTGCTAGTTTTGCTATAGATCTCCAGCTTTTTGCATTGTCTTGCTATGTCTGTTTTAGTGTGCTGCCCTCAGATTTTGAGGTTTTGCCTTGACTTCCTTAATCTTCCTCCCTAGTTAAGTTTTCTTTCTAAGTGGAAGCGTTTCCAGACTGGCCTTACTTTCTACCTTGTCTTTCCACAGCTTTTCAGTCTGCTGCCACTCTTTGGTTTAGTATTTCCCTTGACTTCCTTCATCCTCCTTTCTATTGAGATCTTATTGAAGGCTAAGTTTTGGAAATCATTCCCTATATGTGTAGGTATTGCTAGTTTTGCTATAGATCTCCAGCTTTTTGCATTGTCTTGCTATGTCTGTTTTAGTGTGCTGCCCTCAGTTTTTCGTTTTTGCCTTGGTTTCCTGAATCTTCCTCCCTGTTTCAAGGTTCATTTCAAGTGTAAGGTTTTGAAATCGCTGTCTTCAAGAGTTTTGTGTCATTCCTTAGGTTGTTAGTATTATCGATTTTCTTTCAAAATCTCTCTTTTAGTTCACGGTCCTTGTTTTTGCCTATGGTTTTTCTTTTGTTCCCTAATCTCGGTTGGTTTTTTACTTGTCAACGTTCATGTCTTCGTCTTCCATTCCATTCTAGCCACTTTTTGTTGTTTTTCCAGAACACCGTGGCTTTGTACATTGTCTTTCTACATCTCATTTTAGTCTGCTGCCACTCTTTGGTTTAGTATTTCCCTTCACTTCCTTCATCCTCCTTTCTATTGAGATCTTCTTGATGCTAAGGTTTTTAAATCATTTCCTGTATTTGTAGGTATTGCTAGATTTGCTCTTGATCTCCAGCTTTTTGCACAGCCTTGCTATGTCTGTTTTAGTGTGCTGCCCTCAGTTTTTCGTTTTTGCCTTGGTTTCCTGAATCTTCCTCCCTGTTTCAAGGTTCATTTGAAGTGTAAGGTTTTGAAATCGCTGTCTTCAAGAGTTTTGTGTCATTCCTTAGGTTGTTAGTATTATCGATTTTCTTTCAAAATCTCTCTTTTAGTTCACGGTCCTTGTTTTTGCATATGGTTTTTCTTTTGTTCCCTAATCTCGGTTGGTTTTTCACTTGTCAACGTTCATGTCTTCGTCTTCCATTCCATTCTAGCCACTTTTTGTTGTTTTTCCAGAACACCGTGGCTTTGTACATTGTCTTTCTACATCTCATTTTAGTTTGCTGCCACTCTTTTGTTTCGTTTGTCCCTTCACTTCCTTCATCCTCCTCCCTACTGAGATCTTCTTGAAGGCTAAGTTTTGGAAATCATTGCCTATATGTGTAGGTATTGCTAGTTTTGCTATAGATCTCCAGCTTTTTGCATTGTCTTTCTATGTCTGTTTTAGTGTGCTGCCCTCAGTTTTTCGTTTTTGCCTTGGTTTCCTGAATCTTCCTCCCTGTTTCAAGGTTCATTTCAAGTGTAAGGTTTTGAAATCGCTGTCTTCAAGAGTTTTGTGTCATTCCTTAGGTTGTTAGTATTATCGATTTTCTTTCAAAATCTCTCTTTTAGTTCACGGTCCTTGTTTTTGCCTATGGTTTTTCTTTTGTTCCCTAATCTCGGTTGGTTTTTCACTTGTCAACGTTCATGTCTTCGTCTTCCATTCCATTCTAGCCACTTTTTGTTGTTTTTCCAGAACACCGTGGCTTTGTACATTGTCTTTCTACATCTCATTTTAGTTTGCTGCCACTCTTTTGTTTCGTTTGTCCCTTCACTTCCTTCATCCTCCTCCCTACTGAGATCTTCTTGAAGGCTAAGTTTTGGAAATCATTGCCTATATGTGTAGGTATTGCTAGTTTTGCTAGAGATCTCCAGCTTTTTGCATTGTCTTTCTATGTCTGTTTTAGTGTGCTGCCCTCAGATTTTGAGTTTTTGCCTTGGTTTCCTCAATCTTCCTCCCTGTTTCAAGGTTCATTTGAAGTGTAAGGTTTTGAAATCGCTGTCTTCAAGAGTTTTGTGTCGTTCCTTAGGTTGTTAGTATTATCGATTTTCTTTCAAAATCTCTCTTTTAGTTCACGGTCCTTGTTTTTGCCTATGGTTTTTCTTTTGTTCCCTAATCTCGGTTGGTTTTTCACTTGTCAACGTTCATGTCTTCGTCTTCCATTCCATTCTAGCCACTTTTTGTTGTTTTTCCAGAACACCGTGGCTTTGTACATTGTCTTTCTACATCTCATTTTAGTTTGCTGCCACTCTTTTGTTTCGTTTGTCCCTTCACTTCCTTCATCCTCCTCCCTACTGGGATCTTCTTGAAGGCTAAGTTTTGGAAATCATCGCCTATATGTGTAGGTATTGCTAGTTTTGCTATAGATCTCCAGCTTTTTGCATTGTCTTTCTATGTCTGTTTTAGTGTGCTGCCATCAGATTTTGAGTTTTTGCCTTGACTTCCTTAATCTTCCTCCCTAGTTAAGTTTTCTTTCTAAGTGGAAGCGTTTCCAGACTGGCCTTACTTTCTACATTGTCTTTCCACAGCTTTTCAGTCTGCTGCCACTCTTTGGTTTAGTATTTCCCTTCACTTCCTTCATCCTCCTTTCTATTGAGATCTTCTTGAAGGCTAAGGTTTTTAAATCATTTCCTGTATTTGTAGTTATTGCTAGATTTGCTCTTGATCTCCAGCTTTTTGCACAGCCTTGCTATGTCTGTTTTAGTGTGCTGCCCTCAGTTTTTCGTTTTTGCCTTGGTTTCCTGAATCTTCCTCCCTGTTTCAAGGTTCATTTGAAGTGTAAGGTTTTGAAATCGCTGTCTTCAAGAGTTTTGTGTCATTCCTTAGGTTGTTAGTGTTATCGATTTTCTTTCAAAATCTCTCTTTTAGTTCACGGTCCTTGTTTTTGCCTATGGTTTTTCTTTTGTTCCCTAATCTCGGTTGGTTTTTCACTTGTCAACGTTCATGTCTTCGTCTTCCATTCCATTCTAGCCACTTTTTGTTGTTTTTCCAGAACACCGTGGCTTTGTACATTGTCTTTCTACATCTCATTTTAGTTTGCTGCCACTCTTTTGTTTCGTTTGTCCCTTCACTTCCTTCATCCTCCTCCCTACTGAGATCTTCTTGAAGGCTAAGTTTTGGAAATCATCGCCTATATGTGTAGGTATTGCTAGTTTTGCTAGAGATCTCCAGCTTTTTGCATTGTCTTTCTATGTCTGTTTTAGTGTGCTGCCCTCAGATTTTGAGTTTTTGCCTTGGTTTCCTGAATCTTCCTCCCTGTTTCAAGGTTCATTTGAAGTGTAAGGTTTTGAAATCGCTGTCTTCAAGAGTTTTGTGTCATTCCTTAGGTTGTTAGTGTTATCGATTTTCTTTCAAAATCTCTCTTTTAGTTCACGGTCCTTGTTTTTGCCTATGGTTTTTCTTTTGTTCCCTAATCTCGGTTGGTTTTTCACTTGTCAACGTTCATGTCTTCGTCTTCCATTCCATTCTAGCCACTTTTTGTTGTTTTTCCAGAACACCGTGGCTTTGTACATTGTCTTTCTACATCTCATTTTAGTTTGCTGCCACTCTTTTGTTTCGTTTATCCCTTCACTTCCTTCATCGTCCTCCCTACTGAGATCTTCTTGAAGGCTAAGTTTTGGAAATCATTGCCTATATGTGTAGGTATTGCTAGTTTTGCTATAGATCTCCAGCTTTTTGCATTGTCTTTCTATGTCTGTTTTAGTGTGCTGCCCTCAGATTTTGAGTTTTTGCCTTGGTTTCCTGAATCTTCCTCCCTGTTTCAAGGTTCATTTGAAGTGTAAGGTTTTGAAATCGCTGTCTTCAAGAGTTTTGTGTCATTCCTTAGGTTGTTAGTATTATCGATTTTCTTTCAAAATCTCTCTTTTAGTTCACGGTCCTTGTTTTTGCCTATGGTTTTTCTTTTGTTCCCTAATCTCGGTTGGTTTTTCACTTGTCAACGTTCATGTCTTCGTCTTCCATTCCATTCTAGCCACTTTTTGTTGTTTTTCCAGAACACCGTGGCTTTGTACATTGTCTTTCTACATCTCATTTTAGTTTGCTGCCACTCTTTTGTTTCGTTTGTCCCTTCACTTCCTTCATCCTCCTCCCTACTGAGATCTTCTTGAAGGCTAAGTTTTGGAAATCATTGCCTATATGTGTAGGTATTGCTAGTTTTGCTATAGATCTCCAGCTTTTTTTGCATTGTCTTTCTATGTCTGTTTTAGTGTGCTGCCATCAGATTTTGAGTTTTTGCCTTGACTTCCTTAATCTTCCGCCCTAGTTAAGTTTTCTTTCTAAGTGGAAGCGTTTCCAGACTGGCCTTACTTTCTACCTTGTCTTTCCACAGTTTTCAGTCTGCTGCCACTCTTTGGTTTAGTATTTCCCTTCACTTCCTTCATCCTCCTTTCTATTGAGATCTTCTTGAAGGCTAAGTTTTGGAAATCATTGCCTATATGTGTAGTTATTGCTAGTTTTGCTCTTGATCTGCAGCTTTTTGCACAGCCTTGCTATGTCTGTTTTAGTGTGCTGCCCTCAGTTTTTCGTTTTTGCCTTGGTTTCCTGAATCTTCCTCCCTGTTTCAAGGTTCATTTGAAGTGTAAGGTTTTGAAATCGCTGTCTTCAAGAGTTTTGTGTCATTCCTTAGGTTGTTAGTATTATCGATTTTCTTTCAAAATCTCTCTTTTAGTTCACGGTCCTTGTTTTTGCCTATGGTTTTTCTTTTGTTCCCTAATCTCGGTTGGTTTTTCACTTGTCAACGTTCATGTCTTCGTCTTCCATTCCATTCTAGCCACTTTTTGTTGTTTTTCCAGAACACCGTGGCTTTGTACATTGTCTTTCTACATCTCATTTTAGTCTGCTGCCACTCTTTGGTTTAGTATTTCCCTTCACTTCCTTCATCCTCCTTTCTATTGAGATCTTCTTGATGCTAAGGTTTTTAAATCATTTCCTGTATTTGTAGGTATTGCTAGATTTACTCTTGATCTCCAGCTTTTTGCACAGCCTTGCTATGTCTGTTTTAGTGTGCTGCCCTCAGTTTTTCGTTTTTGCCTTGGTTTCCTGAATCTTCCTCCCTGTTTCAAGGTTCATTTGAAGTGTAAGGTTTTGAAATCGCTGTCTTCAAGAGTTTTGTGTCATTCCTTAGGTTGTTAGTATTATCGATTTTCTTTCAAAATCTCTCTTTTAGTTCACGGTCCTTGTTTTTGCATATGGTTTTTCTTTTGTTCCCTAATCTCGGTTGGTTTTTCACTTGTCAACGTTCATGTCTTCGTCTTCCATTCCATTCTAGCCACTTTTTGTTGTTTTTCCAGAACACCGTGGCTTTGTACATTGTCTTTCTACATCTCATTTTAGTTTGCTGCCACTCTTTTGTTTCGTTTGTCCCTTCACTTCCTTCATCCTCCTCCCTACTGAGATCTTCTTGAAGGCTAAGTTTTGGAAATCATCGCCTATATGTGTAGGTATTGCTAGTTTTGCTATAGATCTCCAGCTTTTTGCATTGTCTTTCTATGTCTGTTTTAGTGTGCTGCCCTCAGATTTTGAGTTTTTGCCTTGGTTTCCTCAATCTTCCTCCCTGTTTCAAGGTTCATTTGAAGTGTAAGGTTTTGAAATCGCTGTCTTCAAGAGTTTTGTGTCGTTCCTTAGGTTGTTAGTATTATCGATTTTCTTTCAAAATCTCTCTTTTAGTTCACGGTCCTTGTTTTTGCCTATGGTTTTTCTTTTGTTCCCTAATCTCGGTTGGTTTTTCACTTGTCAACGTTCATGTCTTCGTCTTCCATTCCATTCTAGCCACTTTTTGTTGTTTTTCCAGAACACCGTGGCTTTGTACATTGTCTTTCTACATCTCATTTTAGTTTGCTGCCACTCTTTTGTTTCGTTTGTCCCTTCACTTCCTTCATCCTCCTCCCTACTGAGATCTTCTTGAAGGCTAAGTTTTGGAAATCATCGCCTATATGTGTAGGTATTGCTAGTTTTGCTATAGATCTCCAGCTTTTTGCATTGTCTTTCTATGTCTGTTTTAGTGTGCTGCCATCAGATTTTGAGTTTTTGCCTTGACTTCCTTAATCTTCCTCCCTAGTTAAGTTTTCTTTCTAAGTGGAAGCGTTTCCAGACTGGCCTTACTTTCTACATTGTCTTTCCACAGCTTTTCAGTCTGCTGCCACTCTTTGGTTTAGTATTTCCCTTCACTTCCTTCATCCTCCTTTCTATTGAGATCTTCTTGAAGGCTAAGGTTTTTAAATCATTTCCTGTATTTGTAGTTATTGCTAGATTTGCTCTTGATCTCCAGCTTTTTGCACAGCCTTGCTATGTCTGTTTTAGTATGCTGCCCTCAGTTTTTCGTTTTTGCCTTGGTTTCCTGAATCTTCCTCCCTGTTTCAAGGTTCATTTGAAGTGTAAGGTTTTGAAATCGCTGTCTTCAAGAGTTTTGTGTCATTCCTTAGGTTGTTAGTGTTATCGATTTTCTTTCAAAATCTCTCTTTTAGTTCACGGTCCTTGTTTTTGCCTATGGTTTTTCTTTTGTTCCCTAATCTCGGTTGGTTTTTCACTTGTCAACGTTCATGTCTTCGTCTTCCATTCCATTCTAGCCACTTTTTGTTGTTTTTCCAGAACACCGTGGCTTTGTACATTGTCTTTCTACATCTCATTTTAGTTTGCTGCCACTCTTTTGTTTCGTTTGTCCCTTGACTTCCTTCATCGTCCTCCCTACTGAGATCTTCTTGAAGGCTAAGTTTTGGAAATCATTGCCTATATGTGTAGGTATTGCTAGTTTTGCTATAGATCTCCAGCTTTTTGCATTGTCTTGCTATGTCTGTTTTAGTGTGCTGCCCTCAGATTTTGAGTTTTTGCCTTGGTTTCCTGAATCTTCCTCCCTGTTTCAAGGTTCATTTGAAGTGTAAGGTTTTGAAATCGCTGTCTTCAAGAGTTTTGTGTCGTTCCTTAGGTTGTTAGTATTATCGATTTTCTTTCAAAATCTCTCTTTTAGTTCACGGTCCTTGTTTTTGCCTATGGTTTTTCTTTTGTTCCCTAATCTCGGTTGGTTTTTCACTTGTCAACGTTCATGTCTTCGTCTTCCATTCCATTCTAGCCACTTTTTGTTGTTTTTCCAGAACACCGTGGCTTTGTACATTGTCTTTCTACATCTCATTTTAGTTTGCTGCCACTCTTTTGTTTCGTTTGTCCCTTGACTTCCTTCATCCTCCTCCCTACTGAGATCTTCTTGAAGGCTAAGTTTTGGAAATCATTGCCTATATGTGTAGGTATTGCTAGTTTTGCTATAGATCTCCAGCTTTTTGCATTGTCTTTCTATGTCTGTTTTAGTGTGCTGCCCTCAGTTTTTCGTTTTTGCCTTGGTTTCCTGAATCTTCCTCCCTGTTTCAAGGTTCATTTGAAGTGTAAGGTTTTGAAATCGCTGTCTTCAAGAGTTTTGTGTCATTCCTTAGGTTGTTAGTATTATCGATTTTCTTTCAAAATCTCTCTTTTAGTTCACGGTCCTTGTTTTTGCATATGGTTTTTCTTTTGTTCCCTAATCTCGGTTGGTTTTTCACTTGTCAACGTTCATGTCTTCGTCTTCCATTCCATTCTAGCCACTTTTTGTTGTTTTTCCAGAACACCGTGGCTTTGTACATTGTCTTTCTACATCTCATTTTAGTTTGCTGCCACTCTTTTGTTTCGTTTGTCCCTTCACTTCCTTCATCCTCCTCCCTACTGAGATCTTCTTGAAGGCTAAGTTTTGGAAATCATTGCCTATATGTGTAGGTATTGCTAGTTTTGCTATAGATCTCCAGCTTTTTGCATTGTCTTTCTATGTCTGTTTTAGTGTGCTGCCATCAGATTTTGAGTTTTTGCCTTGACTTCCTTAATCTTCCTCCCTAGCTAAGTTTTCTTTCTAAGTGGAAGCGTTTCCAGACTGGCCTTACTTTCTACATTGTCTTTCCACAGCTTTTCAGTCTGCTGCCACTCTTTGGTTTAGTATTTCCCTTCACTTCCTTCATCCTCCTTTCTATTGAGATCTTCTTGAAGGCTAAGGTTTTTAAATCATTTCCTGTATTTGTAGTTATTGCTAGATTTGCTCTTGATCTGCAGCTTTTTGCACAGCCTTGCTATGTCTGTTTTAGTGTGCTGCCCTGAGTTTTTCGTTTTTGCCTTGGTTTCCTGAATCTTCCTCCCTGTTTCAAGGTTCATTTCAAGTGTAAGGTTTTGAAATCGCTGTCTTCAAGAGTTTTGTGTCATTCCTTAGGTTGTTAGTATTATCGATTTTCTTTCAAAATCTCTCTTTTAGTTCACGGTCCTTGTTTTTGCCTATGGTTTTTTTTTTTGTTCCCTAATCTCGGTTGGTTTTTCACTTGTCAACGTTCATGTCTTCGTCTTCCATTCCATTCTAGCCACTTTTTGTTGTTTTTCCAGAACACCGTGGCTTTGTACATTGTCTTTCTACATCTCATTTTAGTTTGCTGCCACTCTTTTGTTTCGTTTGTCCCTTGACTTCCTTCATCGTCCTCCCTACTGAGATCTTCTTGAAGGCTAAGTTTTGGAAATCATTGCCTATATGTGTAGGTATTGCTAGTTTTGCTATAGATCTCCAGCTTTTTGCATTGTCTTTCTATGTCTGTTTTAGTGTGCTGCCCTCAGATTTTGAGTTTTTGCCTTGGTTTCCTGAATCTTCCTCCCTGTTTCAAGGTTCATTTGAAGTGTAAGGTTTTGAAATCGCTGTCTTCAAGAGTTTTGTGTCGTTCCTTAGGTTGTTAGTATTATCGATTTTCTTTCAAAATCTCTCTTTTAGTTCACGGTCCTTGTTTTTGCCTATGGTTTTTCTTTTGTTCCCTAATCTCGGTTGGTTTTTCACTTGTCAACGTTCATGTCTTCGTCTTCCATTCCATTCTAGCCACTTTTTGTTGTTTTTCCAGAACACCGTGGCTTTGTACATTGTCTTTCTACATCTCATTTTAGTTTGCTGCCACTCTTTTGTTTCGTTTGTCCCTTGACTTCCTTCATCCTCCTCCCTACTGAGATCTTCTTGAAGGCTAAGTTTTGGAAATCATTGCCTATATGTGTAGGTATTGCTAGTTTTGCTATAGATCTCCAGCTTTTTGCATTGTCTTTCTATGTCTGTTTTAGTGTGCTGCCCTCAGTTTTTCGTTTTTGCCTTGGTTTCCTGAATCTTCCTCCCTGTTTCAAGGTTCATTTGAAGTGTAAGGTTTTGAAATCGCTGTCTTCAAGAGTTTTGTGTCATTCCTTAGGTTGTTAGTATTATCGATTTTCTTTCAAAATCTCTCTTTTAGTTCACGGTCCTTGTTTTTGCCTATGGTTTTTCTTTTGTTCCCTAATCTCGGTTGGTTTTTCACTTGTCAACGTTCATGTCTTCGTCTTCCATTCCATTCTAGCCACTTTTTGTTGTTTTTCCAGAACACCGTGGCTTTGTACATTGTCTTTCTACATCTCATTTTAGTTTGCTGCCACTCTTTTGTTTCGTTTGTCCCTTCACTTGCTTCATCCTCCTCCCTACTGAGATCTTCTTGAAGGCTAAGTTTTGGAAATCATTGCCTATATGTGTAGGTATTGCTAGTTTTGCTATAGATCTCCAGCTTTTTGCATTGTCTTTCTATGTCTGTTTTAGTGTGCTGCCATCAGATTTTGAGTTTTTGCCTTGACTTCCTTAATCTTCCTCCCTAGCTAAGTTTTCTTTCTAAGTGGAAGCGTTTCCAGACTGGCCTTACTTTCTACATTGTCTTTCCACAGCTTTTCAGTCTGCTGCCACTCTTTGGTTTAGTATTTCCCTTCACTTCCTTCATCCTCCTTTCTATTGAGATCTTCTTGAAGGCTAAGGTTTTTAAATCATTTCCTGTATTTGTAGTTATTGCTAGATTTGCTCTTGATCTGCAGCTTTTTGCACAGCCTTGCTATGTCTGTTTTAGTGTGCTGCCCTGAGTTTTTCGTTTTTGCCTTGGTTTCCTGAATCTTCCTCCCTGTTTCAAGGTTCATTTCAAGTGTAAGGTTTTGAAATCGCTGTCTTCAAGAGTTTTGTGTCATTCCTTAGGTTGTTAGTATTATCGATTTTCTTTCAAAATCTCTCTTTTAGTTCACGGTCCTTGTTTTTGCCTATGGTTTTTTTTTTTGTTCCCTAATCTCGGTTGGTTTTTCACTTGTCAACGTTCATGTCTTCGTCTTCCATTCCATTCTAGCCACTTTTTGTTGTTTTTCCAGAACACCGTGGCTTTGTACATTGTCTTTCTACATCTCATTTTAGTTTGCTGCCACTCTTTTGTTTCGTTTGTCCCTTGACTTCCTTCATCGTCCTCCCTACTGAGATCTTCTTGAAGGCTAAGTTTTGGAAATCATTGCCTATATGTGTAGGTATTGCTAGTTTTGCTATAGATCTCCAGCTTTTTGCATTGTCTTTCTATGTCTGTTTTAGTGTGCTGCCCTCAGATTTTGAGTTTTTGCCTTGGTTTCCTGAATCTTCCTCCCTGTTTCAAGGTTCATTTGAAGTGTAAGGTTTTGAAATCGCTGTCTTCAAGAGTTTTGTGTCGTTCCTTAGGTTGTTAGTATTATCGATTTTCTTTCAAAATCTCTCTTTTAGTTCACGGTCCTTGTTTTTGCCTATGGTTTTTCTTTTGTTCCCTAATCTCGGTTGGTTTTTCACTTGTCAACGTTCATGTCTTCGTCTTCCATTCCATTCTAGCCACTTTTTGTTGTTTTTCCAGAACACCGTGGCTTTGTACATTGTCTTTCTACATCTCATTTTAGTTTGCTGCCACTCTTTTGTTTCGTTTGTCCCTTGACTTCCTTCATCCTCCTCCCTACTGAGATCTTCTTGAAGGCTAAGTTTTGGAAATCATTGCCTATATGTGTAGGTATTGCTAGTTTTGCTATAGATCTCCAGCTTTTTGCATTGTCTTTCTATGTCTGTTTTAGTGTGCTGCCCTCAGTTTTTCGTTTTTGCCTTGGTTTCCTGAATCTTCCTCCCTGTTTCAAGGTTCATTTGAAGTGTAAGGTTTTGAAATCGCTGTCTTCAAGAGTTTTGTGTCATTCCTTAGGTTGTTAGTATTATCGATTTTCTTTCAAAATCTCTCTTTTAGTTCACGGTCCTTGTTTTTGCCTATGGTTTTTCTTTTGTTCCCTAATCTCGGTTGGTTTTTCACTTGTCAACGTTCATGTCTTCGTCTTCCATTCCATTCTAGCCACTTTTTGTTGTTTTTCCAGAACACCGTGGCTTTGTACATTGTCTTTCTACATCTCATTTTAGTTTGCTGCCACTCTTTTGTTTCGTTTGTCCCTTGACTTCCTTCATCCTCCTCCCTACTGAGATCTTCTTGAAGGCTAAGTTTTGGAAATCATTGCCTATATGTGTAGGTATTGCTAGTTTTGCTATAGATCTCCAGCTTTTTGCATTGTCTTTCTATGTCTGTTTTAGTGTGCTGCCCTCAGTTTTTCGTTTTTGCCTTGGTTTCCTGAATCTTCCTCCCTGTTTCAAGGTTCATTTGAAGTGTAAGGTTTTGAAATCGCTGTCTTCAAGAGTTTTGTGTCATTCCTTAGGTTGTTAGTATTATCGATTTTCTTTCAAAATCTCTCTTTTAGTTCACGGTCCTTGTTTTTGCCTATGGTTTTTCTTTTGTTCCCTAATCTCGGTTGGTTTTTCACTTGTCAACGTTCATGTCTTCGTCTTCCATTCCATTCTAGCCACTTTTTGTTGTTTTTCCAGAACACCGTGGCTTTGTACATTGTCTTTCTACATCTCATTTTAGTTTGCTGCCACTCTTTTGTTTTGTTTGTCCCTTCACTTCCTTCATCCTCCTCCCTACTGAGATCTTCTTGAAGGCTAAGTTTTGGAAATCATTGCCTATATGTGTAGGTATTGCTAGTTTTGCTATAGATCTCCAGCTTTTTGCATTGTCTTTCTATGTCTGTTTTAGTGTGCTGCCATCAGATTTTGAGTTTTTGCCTTGACTTCCTTAATCTTCCTCCCTAGTTAAGTTTTCTTTCTAAGTGGAAGCGTTTCCAGACTGGCCTTACTTTCTACATTGTCTTTCCACAGCTTTTCAGTCTGCTGCCACTCTTTGGTTTAGTATTTCCCTTCACTTCCTTCATCCTCCTTTCTATTGAGATCTTCTTGAAGGCTAAGTTTTGGAAATCATTGCCTATATGTGTAGTTATTGCTAGTTTTGCTCTTGATCTGCAGCTTTTTGCACAGCCTTGCTATGTCTGTTTTAGTGTGCTGCCCTCAGTTTTTCGTTTTTGCCTTGGTTTCCTGAATCTTCCTCCCTGTTTCAAGGTTCATTTGAAGTGTAAGGTTTTGAAATCGCTGTCTTCAAGAGTTTTGTGTCATTCCTTAGGTTGTTAGTATTATCGATTTTCTTTCAAAATCTCTCTTTTAGTTCACGGTCCTTGTTTTTGCCTATGGTTTTTCTTTTGTTCCCTAATCTCGGTTGGTTTTTCACTTGTCAACGTTCATGTCTTCGTCTTCCATTCCATTCTAGCCACTTTTTGTTGTTTTTCCAGAACACCGTGGATTTGTACATTGTCTTTCTACATCTCATTTTAGTTTGCTGCCACTCTTTTGTTTCGTTTGTCCCTTCACTTCCTTCATCCTCCTCCCTACTGAGATCTTCTTGAAGGCTAAGTTTTGGAAATCATTGCCTATATGTGTAGGTATTGCTAGTTTTGCTATAGATCTCCAGCTTTTTGCATTGTCTTGCTGTGTCTGTTTTAGTGTGCTGCCCTCAGATTTTGAGTTGTTGCCTTGGTTTCCTGAATCTTCCTCCCTGTTTCAAGGTTCATTTGAAGTGTAAGGTTTTGAAATCGCTGTCTTCAAGAGTTTTGTGTCATTCCTTAGGTTGTTAGTGTTATCGATTTTCTTTCAAAATCTCTCTTTTAGTTCACGGTCCTTGTTTTTGCCTATGGTTTTTCTTTTGTTCCCTAATCTCGGTTGGTTTTTCACTTGTCAACGTTCATGTCTTCGTCTTCCATTCCATTCTAGCCACTTTTTGTTGTTTTTCCAGAACACCGTGGCTTTGTACATTGTCTTTCTACATCTCATTTTAGTTTGCTGCCACTCTTTTGTTTCGTTTGTCCCTTGACTTCCTTCATCCTCCTCCCTACTGAGATCTTCTTGAAGGCTAAGTTTTGGAAATCATTGCCTATATGTGTAGGTATTGCTAGTTTTGCTATAGATCTCCAGCTTTTTGCATTGTCTTTCTATGTCTGTTTTAGTGTGCTGCCCTCAGTTTTTCGTTTTTGCCTTGGTTTCCTGAATCTTCCTCCCTGTTTCAAGGTTCATTTGAAGTGTAAGGTTTTGAAATCGCTGTCTTCAAGACTTTCGTGTCATTCCTTAGGTTGTTAGTGTTATCGATTTTCTTTCAAAATCTCTCTTTTAGTTCACGGTCCTTGTTTTTGCCTATGGTTTTTCTTTTGTTCCCTAATCTCGGTTGGTTTTTCACTTGTCAACGTTCATGTCTTCGTCTTCCATTCCATTCTAGCCACTTTTTGTTGTTTTTCCAGAACACCGTGGCTTTGTACATTGTCTTTCTACATCTCATTTTAGTTTGCTGCCACTCTTTTGTTTCGTTTGTCCCTTCACTTGCTTCATCCTCCTCCCTACTGAGATCTTCTTGAAGGCTAAGTTTTGGAAATCATTGCCTATATGTGTAGGTATTGCTAGTTTTGCTATAGATCTCCAGCTTTTTGCATTGTCTTGCTATGTCTGTTTTAGTGTGCTGCCATCAGATTTTGAGGTTTTGCCTTGACTTCCTTAATCTTCCGCCCTAGTTAAGTTTTCTTTCTAAGTGGAAGCGTTTCCAGACTGGCCTTACTTTCTACCTTGTCTTTCCACAGCTTTTCAGTCTGCTGCCACTCTTTGGTTTAGTATTTCCCTTGACTTCCTTCATCCTCCTTTCTATTGAGATCTTATTGAAGGCTAAGTTTTGGAAATCATTCCCTATATGTGTAGGTATTGCTAGTTTTGCTATAGATCTCCAGCTTTTTGCATTGTCTTGCTATGTCTGTTTTAGTGTGCTGCCCTCAGTTTTTCGTTTTTGCCTTGGTTTCCTGAATCTTCCTCCCTGTTTCAAGGTTCATTTGAAGTGTAAGGTTTTGAAATCGCTGTCTTCAAGAGTTTTGTGTCATTCCTTAGGTTGTTAGTGTTATCGATTTTCTTTAAAAATCTCTCTTTTAGTTCACGGTCCTTGTTTTTGCCTATGGTTTTTCTTTTGTTCCCTAATCTCGGTTGGTTTTTCACTTGTCAACGTTCATGTCTTCGTCTTCCATTCCATTCTAGCCACTTTTTGTTGTTTTTCCAGAACACCGTGGCTTTGTACATTGTCTTTCTACATCTCATTTTAGTCTGCTGCCACTCTTTGGTTTAGTATTTCCCTTCACTTCCTTCATCCTACTTTCTATTGAGATCTTCTTGATGCTAAGGTTTTTAAATCATTTCCTGTATTTGTAGGTATTGCTAGATTTGCTCTTGATCTCCAGCTTTTTGCACAGCCTTGCTATGTCTGTTTTAGTGTGCTGCCCTCAGTTTTTCGTTTTTGCCTTGGTTTCCTGAATCTTCCTCCCTGTTTCAAGGTTCATTTGAAGTGTAAGGTTTTGAAATCGCTGTCTTCAAGAGTTTTGTGTCATTCCTTAGGTTGTTAGTATTATCGATTTTCTTTCAAAATCTCTCTTTTAGTTCACGGTCCTTGTTTTTGCCTATGGTTTTTCTTTTGTTCCCTAATCTCGGTTGGTTTTTCACTTGTCAACGTTCATGTCTTCGTCTTCCATTCCATTCTAGCCACTTTTTGTTGTTTTTCCAGAACACCGTGGCTTTGTACATTGTCTTTCTACATCTCATTTTAGTTTGCTGCCACTCTTTTGTTTCGTTTGTCCCTTCACTTCCTTCATCCTCCTCCCTACTGAGATCTTCTTGAAGGCTAAGTTTTGGAAATCATTGCCTATATGTGTAGGTATTGCTAGTTTTGCTATAGATCTCCAGCTTTTTGCATTGTCTTTCTATGTCTGTTTTAGTGTGCTGCCCTCAGTTTTTCGTTTTTGCCTTGGTTTCCTGAATCTTCCTCCCTGTTTCAAGGTTCATTTGAAGTGTAAGGTTTTGAAATCGCTGTCTTCAAGAGTTTTGTGTCATTCCTTAGGTTGTTAGTATTATCGATTTTCTTTCAAAATCTCTCTTTTAGTTCACGGTCCTTGTTTTTGCCTATGGTTTTTCTTTTGTTCCCTAATCTCGGTTGGTTTTTTACTTGTCAACGTTCATGTCTTCGTCTTCCATTCCATTCTAGCCACTTTTTCTTGTTTTTCCAGAACACCGTGGCTTTGTACATTGTCTTTCTACATCTCATTTTAGTCTGCTGCCACTCTTTGGTTTAGTATTTCCCTTCACTTCCTTCATCCTCCTTTCTATTGAGATCTTCTTGATGCTAAGGTTTTTAATTCATTTCCTGTATTTGTAGGTATTGCTAGATTTGCTCTTGATCTCCAGCTTTTTGCACAGCCTTGCTATGTCTGTTTTAGTGTGCTGCCCTCAGTTTTTCGTTTTTGCCTTGGTTTCCTGAATCTTCCTCCCTGTTTCAAGGTTCATTTGAAGTGTAAGGTTTTGAAATCGCTGTCTTCAAGAGTTTTGTGTCATTCCTTAGGTTGTTAGTATTATCGATTTTCTTTCAAAATCTCTCTTTTAGTTCACGGTCCTTGTTTTTGCCTATGGTTTTTCTTTTGTTCCCTAATCTCGGTTGGTTTTTCACTTGTCAACGTTCATGTCTTCGTCTTCCATTCCATTCTAGCCACTTTTTCTTGTTTTTCCAGAACACCGTGGCTTTGTACATTGTCTTTCTACATCTCATTTTAGTTTGCTGCCACTCTTTTGTTTCGTTTGTCCCTTCACTTCCTTCATCCTCCTCCCTACTGAGATCTTCTTGAAGGCTAAGTTTTGGAAATCATTGCCTATATGTGTAGGTATTGCTAGTTTTGCTATAGATCTCCAGCTTTTTGCATTGTCTTTCTATGTCTGTTTTAGTGTGCTGCCCTCAGATTTTGAGTTTTTGCCTTGGTTTCCTCAATCTTCCTCCCTGTTTCAAGGTTCATTTGAAGTGTAAGGTTTTGAAATCGCTGTCTTCAAGAGTTTTGTGTCGTTCCTTAGGTTGTTAGTATTATCGATTTTCTTTCAAAATCTCTCTTTTAGTTCACGGTCCTTGTTTTTGCCTATGGTTTTTCTTTTGTTCCCTAATCTCGGTTGGTTTTTCACTTGTCAACGTTCATGTCTTCGTCTTCCATTCCATTCTAGCCACTTTTTGTTGTTTTTCCAGAACACCGTGGCTTTGTACATTGTCTTTCTACATCTCATTTTAGTTTGCTGCCACTCTTTTGTTTCGTTTGTCCCTTCACTTCCTTCATCCTCCTCCCTACTGAGATCTTCTTGAAGGCTAAGTTTTGGAAATCATTGCCTATATGTGTAGGTATTGCTAGTTTTGCTAGAGATCTCCAGCTTTTTGCATTGTCTTGCTATGTCTGTTTTAGTGTGCTGCCCTCAGATTTTGAGTTTTTGCCTTGACTTCCTTAATCTTCCGCCCTAGTTAAGTTTTCTTTCTAAGTGGAAGCGTTTCCAGACTGGCCTTACTTTCTACCTTGTCTTTCCACAGCTTTTCAGTCTGCTGCCACTCTTTGGTTTAGTATTTCCCTTGACTTCCTTCATCCTCCTTTCTATTGAGATCTTATTGAAGGCTAAGTTTTGGAAATCATTCCCTATATGTGTAGGTATTGCTAGTTTTGCTATAGATCTCCAGCTTTTTGCATTGTCTTGCTATGTCTGTTTTAGTGTGCTGCCCTCAGTTTTTCGTTTTTGCCTTGGTTTCCTGAATCTTCCTCCCTGTTTCAAGGTTCATTTGAAGTGTAAGGTTTTGAAATCGCTGTCTTCAAGAGTTTTGTGTCATTCCTTAGGTTGTTAGTATTATCAATTTTCTTTCAAAATCTCTCTTTTAGTTCACGGTCCTTGTTTTTGCCTATGGTTTTTCTTTTGTTCCCTAATCTCGGTTGGTTTTTCACTTGTCAACGTTCATGTCTTCGTCTTCCATTCCATTCTAGCCACTTTTTGTTGTTTTTCCAGAACACCGTGGCTTTGTACATTGTCTTTCTACATCTCATTTTAGTCTGCTGCCACTCTTTGGTTTAGTATTTCCCTTCACTTCCTTCATCCTCCTCTCTATTGAGATCTTCTTGATGATAAGGTTTTTAAATCATTGCCTATATGTGTAGGTATTGCTAGTTTTGCTATAGATCTCCAGCTTTTTGCATTGTCTTTCTATGTCTGTTTTAGTGTGCTGCCCTCAGATTTTGAGTTTTTGCCTTGGTTTCCTGAATCTTCCTCCCTGTTTCAAGGTTCATTTGAAGTGTAAGGTTTTGAAATCGCTGTCTTCAAGAGTTTTGTGTCATTCCTTAGGTTGTTAGTATTATCGATTTTCTTTCAAAATCTCTCTTTTAGTTCACGGTCCTTGTTTTTGCCTATGGTTTTTCTTTTGTTCCCTAATCTCGGTTGGTTTTTTACTTGTCAACGTTCATGTCTTCGTCTTCCATTCCATTCTAGCCACTTTTTCTTGTTTTTCCAGAACACCGTGGCTTTGTACATTGTCTTTCTACATCTCATTTTAGTCTGCTGCCACTCTTTGGTTTAGTATTTCCCTTCACTTCCTTCATCCTCCTTTCTATTGAGATCTTCTTGATGCTAAGGTTTTTAATTCATTTCCTGTATTTGTAGGTATTGCTAGATTTGCTCTTGATCTCCAGCTTTTTGCACAGCCTTGCTATGTCTGTTTTAGTGTGCTGCCCTCAGTTTTTCGTTTTTGCCTTGGTTTCCTGAATCTTCCTCCCTGTTTCAAGGTTCATTTGAAGTGTAAGGTTTTGAAATCGCTGTCTTCAAGAGTTTTGTGTCATTCCTTAGGTTGTTAGTATTATCGATTTTCTTTCAAAATCTCTCTTTTAGTTCACGGTCCTTGTTTTTGCCTATGGTTTTTCTTTTGTTCCCTAATCTCGGTTGGTTTTTCACTTGTCAACGTTCATGTCTTCGTCTTCCATTCCATTCTAGCCACTTTTTGTTGTTTTTCCAGAACACCGTGGCTTTGTACATTGTCTTTCTACATCTCATTTTAGTTTGCTGCCACTCTTTTGTTTCGTTTGTCCCTTCACTTCCTTCATCCTCCTCCCTACTGAGATCTTCTTGAAGGCTAAGTTTTGGAAATCATTGCCTATATGTGTAGGTATTGCTAGTTTTGCTATAGATCTCCAGCTTTTTGCATTGTCTTTCTATGTCTGTTTTAGTGTGCTGCCCTCAGATTTTGAGTTTTTGCCTTGGTTTCCTCAATCTTCCTCCCTGTTTCAAGGTTCATTTGAAGTGTAAGGTTTTGAAATCGCTGTCTTCAAGAGTTTTGTGTCGTTCCTTAGGTTGTTAGTATTATCGATTTTCTTTCAAAATCTCTCTTTTAGTTCACGGTCCTTGTTTTTGCCTATGGTTTTTCTTTTGTTCCCTAATCTCGGTTGGTTTTTCACTTGTCAACGTTCATGTCTTCGTCTTCCATTCCATTCTAGCCACTTTTTGTTGTTTTTCCAGAACACCGTGGCTTTGTACATTGTCTTTCTACATCTCATTTTAGTTTGCTGCCACTCTTTTGTTTCGTTTGTCCCTTCACTTCCTTCATCCTCCTCCCTACTGAGATCTTCTTGAAGGCTAAGTTTTGGAAATCATTGCCTATATGTGTAGGTATTGCTAGTTTTGCTATAGATCTCCAGCTTTTTGCATTGTCTTTCTATGTCTGTTTTAGTGTGCTGCCATCAGATTTTGAGTTTTTGCCTTGACTTCCTTAATCTTCCTCCCTAGTTAAGTTTTCTTTCTAAGTGGAAGCGTTTCCAGACTGGCCTTACTTTCTACATTGTCTTTCCACAGCTTTTCAGTCTGCTGCCACTCTTTGGTTTAGTATTTCCCTTCACTTCCTTCATCCTCCTTTCTATTGAGATCTTCTTGAAGGCTAAGGTTTTTAAATCATTTCCTGTATTTGTAGTTATTGCTAGATTTGCTCTTGATCTCCAGCTTTTTGCACAGCCTTGCTATGTCTGTTTTAGTGTGCTGCCCTCAGTTTTTCGTTTTTGCCTTGGTTTCCTGAATCTTCCTCCCTGTTTCAAGGTTCATTTGAAGTGTAAGGTTTTGAAATCGCTGTCTTCAAGAGTTTTGTGTCATTCCTTAGGTTGTTAGTGTTATCGATTTTCTTTCAAAATCTCTCTTTTAGTTCACGGTCCTTGTTTTTGCCTATGGTTTTTCTTTTGTTCCCTAATCTCGGTTGGTTTTTCACTTGTCAACGTTCATGTCTTCGTCTTCCATTCCATTCTAGCCACTTTTTGTTGTTTTTCCAGAACACCGTGGCTTTGTACATTGTCTTTCTACATCTCATTTTAGTTTGCTGCCACTCTTTTGTTTCGTTTGTCCCTTCACTTCCTTCATCGTCCTCCCTACTGAGATCTTCTTGAAGGCTAAGTTTTGGAAATCATCGCCTATATGTGTAGGTATTGCTAGTTTTGCTAGAGATCTCCAGCTTTTTGCATTGTCTTGCTATGTCTGTTTTAGTGTGCTGCCCTCAGTTTTTCGTTTTTGCCTTGGTTTCCTGAATCTTCCTCCCTGTTTCAAGGTTCATTTGAAGTGTAAGGTTTTGAAATCGCTGTCTTCAAGAGTTTTGTGTCATTCCTTAGGTTGTTAGTATTATCGATTTTCTTTCAAAATCTCTCTTTTAGTTCACGGTCCTTGTTTTTGCCTATGGTTTTTCTTTTGTTCCCTAATCTCGGTTGGTTTTTTCACTTGTCAACGTTCATGTCTTCGTCTTCCATTCCATTCTAGCCACTTTTTGTTGTTTTTCCAGAACACCGTGGCTTTGTACATTGTCTTTCTACATCTCATTTTAGTTTGCTGCCACTCTTTTGTTTCGTTTGTCCCTTCACTTCCTTCATCCTCCTCCCTACTGAGATCTTCTTGAAGGCTAAGTTTTGGAAATCATTGCCTATATGTGTAGGTATTGCTAGTTTTGCTATAGATCTCCAGCTTTTTGCATTGTCTTTCTATGTCTGTTTTAGTGTGCTGCCCTCAGATTTTGAGTTTTTGCCTTGACTTCCTTAATCTTCCTCCCTAGTTAAGTTTTCTTTCTAAGTGGAAGCGTTTCCAGACTGGCCTTACTTTCTACATTGTCTTTCCACAGCTTTTCAGTCTGCTGCCACTCTTTGGTTTAGTATTTCCCTTCACTTCCTTCATCCTCCTCCCTACTGAGATCTTCTTGAAGGCTAAGTTTTGGAAATCATTGCCTATATGTGTAGGTATTGCTAGTTTTGCTATAGATCTCCAGCTTTTTGCATTGTCTTTCTATGTCTGTTTTAGTGTGCTGCCCTCAGTTTTTCGTTTTTGCCTTGGTTTCCTGAATCTTCCTCCCTGTTTCAAGGTTCATTTGAAGTGTAAGGTTTTGAAATAGCTGTCTTCAAGAGTTTTGTGTCATTCCTTAGGTTGTTAGTATTATCGATTTTCTTTCAAAATCTCTCTTTTAGTTCACAGTCCTTGTTTTTGCCTATGGTTTTTCTTTTGTTCCCTAATCTCGGTTGGTTTTTCACTTGTCAACGTTCATGTCTTCGTCTTCCATTCCATTCTAGCCACTTTTTGTTGTTTTTCCAGAACACCGTGGCTTTGTACATTGTCTTTCTACATCTCATTTTAGTTTGCTGCCACTCTTTTGTTTCGTTTGTCCCTTCACTTCCTTCATCCTCCTCCCTACTGAGATCTTCTTGAAGGCTAAGTTTTGGAAATCATTGCCTATATGTGTAGGTATTGCTAGTTTTGCTATAGATCTCCAGCTTTTTGCATTGTCTTTCTATGTCTGTTTTAGTGTGCTGCCGTCAGATTTTGAGTTTTTGCCTTGACTTCCTTAATCTTCCGCCCTAGTTAAGTTTTCTTTCTAAGTGGAAGCGTTTCCAGACTGGCCTTACTTTCTACATTGTCTTTCCACAGCTTTTCAGTCTGCTGCCACTCTTTGGTTTAGTATTTCCCTTCACTTCCTTCATCCTCCTCCCTACTGAGATCTTCTTGAAGGCTAAGTTTTGGAAATCATTGCCTATATGTGTAGTTATTGCTAGTTTTGCTATAGATCTCCAGCTTTTTGCATTGTCTTTCTATGTCTGTTTTAGTGTGCTGCCCTCAGTTTTTCGTTTTTGCCTTGGTTTCCTGAATCTTCCTCCCTGTTTCAAGGTTCATTTGAAGTGTAAGGTTTTGAAATCGCTGTCTTCAAGAGTTTTGTGTCATTCCTTAGGTTGTTAGTATTATCGATTTTCTTTCAAAATCTCTCTTTTAGTTCACGGTCCTTGTTTTTGCCTATGGTTTTTCTTTTGTTCCCTAATCTCGGTTGGTTTTTCACTTGTCAACGTTCATGTCTTCGTCTTCCATTCCATTCTAGCCACTCTTTGTTGTTTTTCCAGAACACCGTGGCTTTGTACATTGTCTTTCTACATATCATTTTAGTTTGCTGCCACTCTTTTGTTTCGTTTGTCCCTTCACTTCCTTCATCCTCCTCCCTACTGAGATCTTCTTGAAGGCTAAGTTTTGGAAATCATTGCCTATATGTGTAGGTATTGCTAGTTTTGCTATAGATCTCCAGCTTTTTGCATTGTCTTTCTATGTCTGTTTTAGTGTGCTGCCCTCAGATTTTGAGTTTTTGCCTTGACTTCCTTAATCTTCCGCCCTAGTTAAGTTTTCTTTCTAAGTGGAAGCGTTTCCAGACTGGCCTTACTTTCTACATTGTCTTTCCACAGCTTTTCAGTCTGCTGCCACTCTTTAGTTTAGTATTTCCCTTGACTTCCTTCATCCTCCTTTCTATTGAGATCTTCTTGAAGGCTAAGTTTTGGAAATCATTGCCTATATGTGTAGGTATTGCTAGTTTTGCTATAGATCTCCAGCTTTTTGCATTGTCTTTCTATGTCTGTTTTAGTGTGCTGCCCTCAGTTTTGAGTTTTTGCCTTGGTTTCCTGAATCTTCCTCCCTGTTTCAAGGTTCATTTGAAGTGTAAGGTTTTGAAATCGCTGTCTTCAAGAGTTTTGTGTCATTCCTTAGGTTGTTAGTATTATCGATTTTCTTTCAAAGTCTCTCTTTTAGTTCACGGTCCTTGTTTTTGCCTATGGTTTTTCTTTTGTTCCCTAATCTCGGTTGGTTTTTCACTTGTCAACGTTCATGTCTTCGTCTTCCATTCCATTCTAGCCACTTTTTCTTGTTTTTCCAGAACACCGTGGCTTTGTACATTGTCTTTCTACATCTCATTTTAGTTTGCTGCCACTCTTTTGTTTCGTTTGTCCCTTCACTTCCTTCATCCTCCTCCCTACTGAGATCTTCTTGAAGGCTAAGTTTTGGAAATCATTGCCTATATGTGTAGGTATTGCTAGTTTTGCTATAGATCTCCAGCTTTTTGCATTGTCTTGCTATGTCTGTTTTAGTGTGCTGCCCTCAGATTTTGAGTTTTTGCCTTGGTTTCCTGAATCTTCCTCCCTGTTTCAAGGTTCATTTGAAGTGTAAGGTTTTGAAATCGCTGTCTTCAAGAGTTTTGTGTCATTCCTTAGGTTGTTAGTATTATCGATTTTCTTTCAAAATCTCTCTTTTAGTTCACGGTCCTTGTTTTTGCCTATGGTTTTTCTTTTGTTCCCTAATCTCGGTTGGTTTTTTACTTGTCAACGTTCATGTCTTCGTCTTCCATTCCATTCTAGCCACTTTTTCTTGTTTTTCCAGAACACCGTGGCTTTGTACATTGTCTTTCTACATCTCATTTTAGTCTGCTGCCACTCTTTGGTTTAGTATTTCCCTTCACTTCCTTCATCCTCCTTTCTATTGAGATCTTCTTGATGCTAAGGTTTTTAAATCATTTCCTGTATTTGTAGGTATTGCTAGATTTGCTCTTGATCTCCAGCTTTTTGCACAGCCTTGCTATGTCTGTTTTAGTGTGCTGCCCTCAGTTTTTCGTTTTTGCCTTGGTTTCCTGAATCTTCCTCCCTGTTTCAAGGTTCATTTGAAGTGTAAGGTTTTGAAATCGCTGTCTTCAAGAGTTTTGTGTCATTCCTTAGGTTGTTAGTATTATCGATTTTCTTTCAAAATCTCTCTTTTAGTTCACGGTCCTTGTTTTTGCCTATGGTTTTTCTTTTGTTCCCTAATCTCGGTTGGTTTTTCACTTGTCAACATTCATGTCTTCGTCTTCCATTCCATTCTAGCCACTTTTTGTTGTTTTTCCAGAACACCGTGGCTTTGTACATTGTCTTTCTACATCTCATTTTAGTTTGCTGCCACTCTTTTGTTTCGTTTGTCCCTTCACTTCCTTCATCCTCCTCCCTACTGAGATCTTCTTGAAGGCTAAGTTTTGGAAATCATTGCCTATATGTGTAGGTATTGCTAGTTTTGCTATAGATCTCCAGCTTTTTGCATTGTCTTTCTATGTCTGTTTTAGTGTGCTGCCATCAGATTTTGAGTTTTTGCCTTGGTTTCCTCAATCTTCCTCCCTGTTTCAAGGTTCATTTGAAGTGTAAGGTTTTGAAATCGCTGTCTTCAAGAGTTTTGTGTCGTTCCTTAGGTTGTTAGTATTATCGATTTTCTTTCAAAATCTCTCTTTTAGTTCACGGTCCTTGTTTTTGCCTATGGTTTTTCTTTTGTTCCCTAATCTCGGTTGGTTTTTCACTTGTCAACGTTCATGTCTTCGTCTTCCATTCCATTCTAGCCACTTTTTGTTGTTTTTCCAGAACACCGTGGCTTTGTACATTGTCTTTCTACATCTCATTTTAGTTTGCTGCCACTCTTTTGTTTCGTTTGTCCCTTCACTTCCTTCATCCTCCTCCCTACTGAGATCTTCTTGAAGGCTAAGTTTTGGAAATCATCGCCTATATGTGTAGGTATTGCTAGTTTTGCTATAGATCTCCAGCTTTTTGCATTGTCTTTCTATGTCTGTTTTAGTGTGCTGCCATCAGATTTTGAGTTTTTGCCTTGACTTCCTTAATCTTCCTCCCTAGTTAAGTTTTCTTTCTAAGTGGAAGCGTTTCCAGACTGGCCTTACTTTCTACATTGTCTTTCCACAGCTTTTCAGTCTGCTGCCACTCTTTGGTTTAGTATTTCCCTTCACTTCCTTCATCCTCCTTTCTATTGAGATCTTCTTGAAGGCTAAGGTTTTTAAATCATTTCCTGTATTTGTAGTTATTGCTAGATTTGCTCTTGATCTCCAGCTTTTTGCACAGCCTTGCTATGTCTGTTTTAGTGTGCTGCCCTCAGTTTTTCGTTTTTGCCTTGGTTTCCTGAATCTTCCTCCCTGTTTCAAGGTTCATTTGAAGTGTAAGGTTTTGAAATCGCTGTCTTCAAGAGTTTTGTGTCATTCCTTAGGTTGTTAGTGTTATCGATTTTCTTTCAAAATCTCTCTTTTAGTTCACGGTCCTTGTTTTTGCCTATGGTTTTTCTTTTGTTCCCTAATCTCGGTTGGTTTTTCACTTGTCAACGTTCATGTCTTCGTCTTCCATTCCATTCTAGCCACTTTTTGTTGTTTTTCCAGAACACCGTGGCTTTGTACATTGTCTTTCTACATCTCATTTTAGTTTGCTGCCACTCTTTTGTTTCGTTTGTCCCTTCACTTCCTTCATCGTCCTCCCTACTGAGATCTTCTTGAAGGCTAAGTTTTGGAAATCATCGCCTATATGTGTAGGTATTGCTAGTTTTGCTAGAGATCTCCAGCTTTTTGCACAGCCTTGCTATGTCTGTTTTAGTGTGCTGCCCTCAGTTTTTCGTTTTTGCCTTGGTTTCCTGAATCTTCCTCCCTGTTTCAAGGTTCATTTGAAGTGTAAGGTTTTGAAATCGCTGTCTTCAAGAGTTTTGTGTCATTCCTTAGGTTGTTAGTATTATCGATTTTCTTTCAAAATCTCTCTTTTAGTTCACGGTCCTTGTTTTTGCCTATGGTTTTTCTTTTGTTCCCTAATCTCGGTTGGTTTTTTCACTTGTCAACGTTCATGTCTTCGTCTTCCATTCCATTCTAGCCACTTTTTGTTGTTTTTCCAGAACACCGTGGCTTTGTACATTGTCTTTCTACATCTCATTTTAGTTTGCTGCCACTCTTTTGTTTCGTTTGTCCCTTCACTTCCTTCATCCTCCTTCCTACTAAGATCTTCTTGAAGGCTAAGTTTTGGAAATCATTGCCTATATGTGTAGGTATTGCTAGTTTTGCTATAGATCTCCAGCTTTTTGCATTGTCTTTCTATGTCTGTTTTAGTGTGCTGCCCTCAGATTTTGAGTTTTTGCCTTGACTTCCTTAATCTTCCTCCCTAGTTAAGTTTTCTTTCTAAGTGGAAGCGTTTCCAGACTGGCCTTACTTTCTACATTGTCTTTCCACAGCTTTTCAGTCTGCTGCCACTCTTTGGTTTAGTATTTCCCTTCACTTCCTTCATCCTCCTCCCTACTGAGATCTTCTTGAAGGCTAAGTTTTGGAAATCATTGCCTATATGTGTAGGTATTGCTAGTTTTGCTATAGATCTCCAGCTTTTTGCATTGTCTTTCTATGTCTGTTTTAGTGTGCTGCCCTCAGTTTTTCGTTTTTGCCTTGGTTTCCTGAATCTTCCTCCCTGTTTCAAGGTTCATTTGAAGTGTAAGGTTTTGAAATAGCTGTCTTCAAGAGTTTTGTGTCATTCCTTAGGTTGTTAGTATTATCGATTTTCTTTCAAAATCTCTCTTTTAGTTCACGGTCCTTGTTTTTGCCTATGGTTTTTCTTTTGTTCCCTAATCTCGGTTGGTTTTTCACTTGTCAACGTTCATGTCTTCGTCTTCCATTCCATTCTAGCCACTTTTTGTTGTTTTTCCAGAACACCGTGCCTTTGTACATTGTCTTTCTACATCTCATTTTAGTTTGCTGCCACTCTTTTGTTTCGTTTGTCCCTTCACTTCCTTCATCCTCCTCCCTACTGAGATCTTCTTGAAGGCTAAGTTTTGGAAATCATTGCCTATATGTGTAGGTATTGCTAGTTTTGCTATAGATCTCCAGCTTTTTGCATTGTCTTGCTATGTCTGTTTTAGTGTGCTGCCCTCAGATTTTGAGTTTTTGCCTTGGTTTCCTGAATCTTCCTCCCTGTTTCAAGGTTCATTTGAAGTGTAAGGTTTTGAAATCGCTGTCTTCAAGAGTTTTGTGTCATTCCTTAGGTTGTTAGTGTTATCGATTTTCTTTCAAAATCTCTCTTTTAGTTCACGGTCCTTGTTTTTGCCTATGGTTTTTCTTTTGTTCCCTAATCTCGGTTGGTTTTTCACTTGTCAACGTTCATGTCTTCGTCTTCCATTCCATTCTAGCCACTTTTTGTTGTTTTTCCAGAACACCGTGGCTTTGTACATTGTCTTTCTACATCTCATTTTAGTTTGCTGCCACTCTTTTGTTTCGTTTGTCCCTTCACTTCCTTCATCCTCCTCCCTACTGAGATCTTCTTGAAGGCTAAGTTTTGGAAATCATTGCCTATATGTGTAGGTATTGCTAGTTTTGCTATAGATCTCCAGCTTTTTGCATTGTCTTGCTATGTCTGTTTTAGTGTGCTGCCCTCAGATTTTGAGTTTTTGCCTTGGTTTCTTGTATCTTCCTCCCTGTTTCAAGGTTCATTTGAAGTGTAAGGTTTTGAAATCGCTGTCTTCAAGACTTTCGTGTCATTCCTTAGGTTGTTAGTGTTATCGATTTTCTTTCAAAATCTCTCTTTTAGTTCACGGTCCTTGTTTTTGCCTATGGTTTTTCTTTTGTTCCCTAATCTCGGTTGGTTTTTCACTTGTCAACGTTCATGTCTTCGTCTTCCATTCCATTCTAGCCACTTTTTGTTGTTTTTCCAGAACACCGTGGCTTTGTACATTGTCTTTCTACATCTCATTTTAGTCTGCTGCCACTCTTTGGTTTAGTATTTCCCTTCACTTCCTTCATCCTCCTTTCTATTGAGATCTTCTTGATGCTAAGGTTTTTAATTCATTTCCTGTATTTGTAGGTATTGCTAGATTTGCTCTTGATCTCCAGCTTTTTGCACAGCCTTGCTATGTCTGTTTTAGTGTGCTGCCCTCAGTTTTTCGTTTTTGCCTTGGTTTCCTGAATCTTCCTCCCTGTTTCAAGGTTCATTTCAAGTGTAAGGTTTTGAAATCGCTGTCTTCAAGAGTTTTGTGTCATTCCTTAGGTTGTTAGTATTATCGATTTTCTTTCAAAATCTCTCTTTTAGTTCACGGTCCTTGTTTTTGCCTATGGTTTTTCTTTTGTTCCCTAATCTCGGTTGGTTTTTCACTTGTCAACGTTCATGTCTTCGTCTTCCATTCCATTCTAGCCACTTTTTCTTGTTTTTCCAGAACACCGTGGCTTTGTACATTGTCTTTCTACATCTCATTTTAGTTTGCTGCCACTCTTTTGTTTCGTTTGTCCCTTCACTTCCTTCATCCTCCTCCCTACTGAGATCTTCTTGAAGGCTAAGTTTTGGAAATCATTGCCTATATGTGTAGGTATTGCTAGTTTTGCTATAGATCTCCAGCTTTTTGCATTGTCTTGCTATGTCTGTTTTAGTGTGCTGCCCTCAGATTTTGAGTTTTTGCCTTGGTTTCCTGAATCTTCCTCCCTGTTTCAAGGTTCATTTGAAGTGTAAGGTTTTGAAATCGCTGTCTTCAAGAGTTTTGTGTCATTCCTTAGGTTGTTAGTATTATCGATTTTCTTTCAAAATCTCTCTTTTAGTTCACGGTCCTTGTTTTTGCCTATGGTTTTTCTTTTGTTCCCTAATCTCGGTTGGTTTTTCACTTGTCAACGTTCATGTCTTCGTCTTCCATTCCATTCTAGCCACTTTTTGTTGTTTTTCCAGAACACCGTGCCTTTGTACATTGTCTTTCTACATCTCATTTTAGTTTGCTGCCACTCTTTTGTTTCGTTTGTCCCTTCACTTCCTTCATCCTCCTCCCTACTGAGATCTTCTTGAAGGCTAAGTTTTGGAAATCATTGCCTATATGTGTAGGTATTGCTAGTTTTGCTATAGATCTCCAGCTTTTTTTGCATTGTCTTTCTATGTCTGTTTTAGTGTGCTGCCATCAGATTTTGAGTTTTTGCCTTGACTTCCTTAATCTTCCGCCCTAGTTAAGTTTTCTTTCTAAGTGGAAGCGTTTCCAGACTGGCCTTACTTTCTACATTGTCTTTCCACAGCTTTTCAGTCTGCTGCCACTCTTTGGTTTAGTATTTCCCTTCACTTCCTTCATCCTCCTTTCTATTGAGATCTTCTTGAAGGCTAAGTTTTGGAAATCATTGCCTATATGTGTAGTTATTGCTAGTTTTGCTCTTGATCTGCAGCTTTTTGCACAGCCTTGCTATGTCTGTTTTAGTGTGCTGCCCTCAGTTTTTCGTTTTTGCCTTGGTTTCCTGAATCTTCCTCCCTGTTTCAAGGTTCATTTGAAGTGTAAGGTTTTGAAATCGCTGTCTTCAAGAGTTTTGTGTCATTCCTTAGGTTGTTAGTGTTATCGATTTTCTTTCAAAATCTCTCTTTTAGTTCACGGTCCTTGTTTTTGCCTATGGTTTTTCTTTTGTTCCCTAATCTCGGTTGGTTTTTCACTTGTCAACGTTCATGTCTTCGTCTTCCATTCCATTCTAGCCACTTTTTGTTGTTTTTCCAGAACACCGTGGCTTTGTACATTGTCTTTCTACATCTCATTTTAGTTTGCTGCCACTCTTTTGTTTCGTTTGTCCCTTCACTTCCTTCATCGTCCTCCCTACTGAGATCTTCTTGAAGGCTAAGTTTTGGAAATCATCGCCTATATGTGTAGGTATTGCTAGTTTTGCTAGAGATCTCCAGCTTTTTGCATTGTCTTGCTATGTCTGTTTTAGTGTGCTGCCCTCAGTTTTTCGTTTTTGCCTTGGTTTCCTGAATCTTCCTCCCTGTTTCAAGGTTCATTTGAAGTGTAAGGTTTTGAAATCGCTGTCTTCAAGAGTTTTGTGTCATTCCTTAGGTTGTTAGTATTATCGATTTTCTTTCAAAATCTCTCTTTTAGTTCACGGTCCTTGTTTTTGCCTATGGTTTTTCTTTTGTTCCCTAATCTCGGTTGGTTTTTTCACTTGTCAACGTTCATGTCTTCGTCTTCCATTCCATTCTAGCCACTTTTTGTTGTTTTTCCAGAACACCGTGGCTTTGTACATTGTCTTTCTACATCTCATTTTAGTTTGCTGCCACTCTTTTGTTTCGTTTGTCCCTTCACTTCCTTCATCCTCCTTCCTACTAAGATCTTCTTGAAGGCTAAGTTTTGGAAATCATTGCCTATATGTGTAGGTATTGCTAGTTTTGCTATAGATCTCCAGCTTTTTGCATTGTCTTGCTATGTCTGTTTTAGTGTGCTGCCCTCAGATTTTGAGTTTTTGCCTTGGTTTCTTGTATCTTCCTCCCTGTTTCAAGGTTCATTTGAAGTGTAAGGTTTTGAAATCGCTGTCTTCAAGACTTTCGTGTCATTCCTTAGGTTGTTAGTGTTATCGATTTTCTTTCAAAATCTCTCTTTTAGTTCACGGTCCTTGTTTTTGCCTATGGTTTTTCTTTTGTTCCCTAATCTCGGTTGGTTTTTCACTTGTCAACGTTCATGTCTTCGTCTTCCATTCCATTCTAGCCACTTTTTGTTGTTTTTCCAGAACACCGTGGCTTTGTACATTGTCTTTCTACATCTCATTTTAGTTTGCTGCCACTCTTTTGTTTCGTTTGTCCCTTGACTTCCTTCATCCTCCTCCCTACTGAGATCTTCTTGAAGGCTAAGTTTTGGAAATCATTGCCTATATGTGTAGGTATTGCTAGTTTTGCTATAGATCTCCAGCTTTTTGCATTGTCTTGCTATGTCTGTTTTAGTGTGCTGCCCTCAGATTTTGAGGTTTTGCCTTGACTTCCTTAATCTTCCGCCCTAGTTAAGTTTTCTTTCTAAGTGGAAGCGTTTCCAGACTGGCCTTACTTTCTACCTTGTCTTTCCACAGCTTTTCAGTCTGCTGCCACTCTTTGGTTTAGTATTTCCCTTGACTTCCTTCATCCTCCTTTCTATTGAGATCTTATTGAAGGCTAAGTTTTGGAAATCATTCCCTATATGTGTAGGTATTGCTAGTTTTGCTATAGATCTCCAGCTTTTTGCATTGTCTTGCTATGTCTGTTTTAGTGTGCTGCCCTCAGTTTTTCGTTTTTGCCTTGGTTTCCTGAATCTTCCTCCCTGTTTCAAGGTTCATTTCAAGTGTAAGGTTTTGAAATCGCTGTCTTCAAGAGTTTTGTGTCATTCCTTAGGTTGTTAGTATTATCGATTTTCTTTCAAAATCTCTCTTTTAGTTCACGGTCCTTGTTTTTGCCTATGGTTTTTCTTTTGTTCCCTAATCTCGGTTGGTTTTTTACTTGTCAACGTTCATGTCTTCGTCTTCCATTCCATTCTAGCCACTTTTTCTTGTTTTTCCAGAACACCGTGGCTTTGTACATTGTCTTTCTACATCTCATTTTAGTCTGCTGCCACTCTTTGGTTTAGTATTTCCCTTCACTTCCTTCATCCTCCTTTCTATTGAGATCTTCTTGATGCTAAGGTTTTTAATTCATTTCCTGTATTTGTAGGTATTGCTAGATTTGCTCTTGATCTCCAGCTTTTTGCACAGCCTTGCTATGTCTGTTTTAGTGTGCTGCCCTCAGTTTTTCGTTTTTGCCTTGGTTTCCTGAATCTTCCTCCCTGTTTCAAGGTTCATTTCAAGTGTAAGGTTTTGAAATCGCTGTCTTCAAGAGTTTTGTGTCATTCCTTAGGTTGTTAGTATTATCGATTTTCTTTCAAAATCTCTCTTTTAGTTCACGGTCCTTGTTTTTGCCTATGGTTTTTCTTTTGTTCCCTAATCTCGGTTGGTTTTTCACTTGTCAACGTTCATGTCTTCGTCTTCCATTCCATTCTAGCCACTTTTTCTTGTTTTTCCAGAACACCGTGGCTTTGTACATTGTCTTTCTACATCTCATTTTAGTTTGCTGCCACTCTTTTGTTTCGTTTGTCCCTTCACTTCCTTCATCCTCCTCCCTACTGAGATCTTCTTGAAGGCTAAGTTTTGGAAATCATTGCCTATATGTGTAGGTATTGCTAGTTTTGCTATAGATCTCCAGCTTTTTGCATTGTCTTGCTATGTCTGTTTTAGTGTGCTGCCCTCAGATTTTGAGTTTTTGCCTTGGTTTCCTGAATCTTCCTCCCTGTTTCAAGGTTCATTTGAAGTGTAAGGTTTTGAAATCGCTGTCTTCAAGAGTTTTGTGTCATTCCTTAGGTTGTTAGTATTATCGATTTTCTTTCAAAATCTCTCTTTTAGTTCACGGTCCTTGTTTTTGCCTATGGTTTTTCTTTTGTTCCCTAATCTCGGTTGGTTTTTCACTTGTCAACGTTCATGTCTTCGTCTTCCATTCCATTCTAGCCACTTTTTGTTGTTTTTCCAGAACACCGTGCCTTTGTACATTGTCTTTCTACATCTCATTTTAGTTTGCTGCCACTCTTTTGTTTCGTTTGTCCCTTCACTTCCTTCATCCTCCTCCCTACTGAGATCTTCTTGAAGGCTAAGTTTTGGAAATCATTGCCTATATGTGTAGGTATTGCTAGTTTTGCTATAGATCTCCAGCTTTTTTTGCATTGTCTTTCTATGTCTGTTTTAGTGTGCTGCCATCAGATTTTGAGTTTTTGCCTTGACTTCCTTAATCTTCCGCCCTAGTTAAGTTTTCTTTCTAAGTGGAAGCGTTTCCAGACTGGCCTTACTTTCTACATTGTCTTTCCACAGCTTTTCAGTCTGCTGCCACTCTTTGGTTTAGTATTTCCCTTCACTTCCTTCATCCTCCTTTCTATTGAGATCTTCTTGAAGGCTAAGTTTTGGAAATCATTGCCTATATGTGTAGTTATTGCTAGTTTTGCTCTTGATCTGCAGCTTTTTGCACAGCCTTGCTATGTCTGTTTTAGTGTGCTGCCCTCAGTTTTTCGTTTTTGCCTTGGTTTCCTGAATCTTCCTCCCTGTTTCAAGGTTCATTTGAAGTGTAAGGTTTTGAAATCGCTGTCTTCAAGAGTTTTGTGTCATTCCTTAGGTTGTTAGTATTATCGATTTTCTTTCAAAATCTCTCTTTTAGTTCACGGTCCTTGTTTTTGCCTATGGTTTTTCTTTTGTTCCCTAATCTCGGTTGGTTTTTCACTTGTCAACGTTCATGTCTTCGTCTTCCATTCCATTCTAGCCACTTTTTGTTGTTTTTCCAGAACACCGTGGCTTTGTACATTGTCTTTCTACATCTCATTTTAGTTTGCTGCCACTCTTTTGTTTCGTTTGTCCCTTCACTTCCTTCATCCTCCTCCCTACTGAGATCTTCTTGAAGGCTAAGTTTTGGAAATCATTGCCTATATGTGTAGGTATTGCTAGTTTTGCTATAGATCTCCAGCTTTTTGCATTGTCTTGCTATGTCTGTTTTAGTGTGCTGCCCTCAGATTTTGAGTTTTTGCCTTGGTTTCCTGAATCTTCCTCCCTGTTTCAAGGTTCATTTGAAGTGTAAGGTTTTGAAATCGCTGTCTTCAAGAGTTTTGTGTCATTCCTTAGGTTGTTAGTGTTATCGATTTTCTTTCAAAATCTCTCTTTTAGTTCACGGTCCTTGTTTTTGCCTATGGTTTTTCTTTTGTTCCCTAATCTCGGTTGGTTTTTCACTTGTCAACGTTCATGTCTTCGTCTTCCATTCCATTCTAGCCACTTTTTGTTGTTTTTCCAGAACACCGTGGCTTTGTACATTGTCTTTCTACATCTCATTTTAGTCTGCTGCCACTCTTTGATTTAGTATTTCCCTTCACTTCCTTCATCCTCCTTTCTATTGAGATCTTCTTGATGCTAAGGTTTTTAAATCATTTCCTGTATTTGTAGGTATTGCTAGATTTGCTCTTGATCTCCAGCTTTTTGCACAGCCTTGCTATGTCTGTTTTAGTGTGCTGCCCTCAGTTTTTCGTTTTTGCCTTGGTTTCCTGAATCTTCCTCCCTGTTTCAAGGTTCATTTGAAGTGTAAGGTTTTGAAATCGCTGTCTTCAAGAGTTTTGTGTCATTCCTTAGGTTGTTACTATTATCGATTTTCTTTCAAAATCTCTCTTTTAGTTCACGGTCCTTGTTTTTGCCTATGGTTTTTCTTTTGTTCCCTAATCTCGGTTGGTTTTTCACTTGTCAACGTTCATGTCTTCGTCTTCCATTCCATTCTAGCCACTTTTTGTTGTTTTTCCAGAACACCGTGGCTTTGTACATTGTCTTTCTACATCTCATTTTAGTTTGCTGCCACTCTTTTGTTTCGTTTGTCCCTTCACTTCCTTCATCCTCCTCCCTACTGAGATCTTCTTGAAGGCTAAGTTTTGGAAATCATTGCCTATATGTGTAGGTATTGCTAGTTTTGCTATAGATCTCCAGCTTTTTGCATTGTCTTTCTATGTCTGTTTTAGTGTGCTGCCCTCAGTTTTTCGTTTTTGCCTTGGTTTCCTGAATCTTCCTCCCTGTTTCAAGGTTCATTTCAAGTGTAAGGTTTTGAAATCGCTGTCTTCAAGAGTTTTGTGTCATTCCTTAGGTTGTTAGTATTATCGATTTTCTTTCAAAATCTCTCTTTTAGTTCACGGTCCTTGTTTTTGCCTATAGTTTTTCTTTTGTTCCCTAATCTCGGTTGGTTTTTTACTTGTCAACGTTCATGTCTTCGTCTTCCATTCCATTCTAGCCACTTTTTGTTGTTTTTCCAGAACACCGTGGCTTTGTACATTGTCTTTCTACATCTCATTTTAGTCTGCTGCCACTCTTTGATTTAGTATTTCCCTTCACTTCCTTCATCCTCCTTTCTATTGAGATCTTCTTGATGCTAAGGTTTTTAAATCATTTCCTGTATTTGTAGGTATTGCTAGATTTGCTCTTGATCTCCAGCTTTTTGCACAGCCTTGCTATGTCTGTTTTAGTGTGCTGCCCTCAGTTTTTCGTTTTTGCCTTGGTTTCCTGAATCTTCCTCCCTGTTTCAAGGTTCATTTGAAGTGTAAGGTTTTGAAATCGCTGTCTTCAAGAGTTTTGTGTCATTCCTTAGGTTGTTACTATTATCGATTTTCTTTCAAAATCTCTCTTTTAGTTCACGGTCCTTGTTTTTGCCTATGGTTTTTCTTTTGTTCCCTAATCTCGGTTGGTTTTTCACTTGTCAACGTTCATGTCTTCGTCTTCCATTCCATTCTAGCCACTTTTTGTTGTTTTTCCAGAACACCGTGGCTTTGTACATTGTCTTTCTACATCTCATTTTAGTTTGCTGCCACTCTTTTGTTTCGTTTGTCCCTTCACTTCCTTCATCCTCCTCCCTACTGAGATCTTCTTGAAGGCTAAGTTTTGGAAATCATTGCCTATATGTGTAGGTATTGCTAGTTTTGCTATAGATCTCCAGCTTTTTGCATTGTCTTTCTATGTCTGTTTTAGTGTGCTGCCCTCAGTTTTTCGTTTTTGCCTTGGTTTCCTGAATCTTCCTCCCTGTTTCAAGGTTCATTTCAAGTGTAAGGTTTTGAAATCGCTGTCTTCAAGAGTTTTGTGTCATTCCTTAGGTTGTTAGTATTATCGATTTTCTTTCAAAATCTCTCTTTTAGTTCACGGTCCTTGTTTTTGCCTATAGTTTTTCTTTTGTTCCCTAATCTCGGTTGGTTTTTTACTTGTCAACGTTCATGTCTTCGTCTTCCATTCCATTCTAGCCACTTTTTGTTGTTTTTCCAGAACACCGTGGCTTTGTACATTGTCTTTCTACATCTCATTTTAGTCTGCTGCCACTCTTTGGTTTAGTATTTCCCTTCACTTCCTTCATCCTCCTTTCTATTGAGATCTTCTTGATGCTAAGGTTTTTAAATCATTTCCTGTATTTGTAGGTATTGCTAGATTTGCTCTTGATCTCCAGCTTTTTGCACAGCCTTGCTATGTCTGTTTTAGTGTGCTGCCCTCAGTTTTTCGTTTTTGCCTTGGTTTCCTGAATCTTCCTCCCTGTTTCAAGGTTCATTTGAAGTGTAAGGTTTTGAAATCGCTGTCTTCAAGAGTTTTGTGTCATTCCTTAGGTTGTTAGTATTATCGATTTTCTTTCAAAATCTCTCTTTTAGTTCACGGTCCTTGTTTTTGCCTATGGTTTTTCTTTTGTTCCCTAATCTCGGTTGGTTTTTCACTTGTCAACGTTCATGTCTTCGTCTTCCATTCCATTCTAGCCACTTTTTGTTGTTTTTCCAGAACACCGTGGCTTTGTACATTGTCTTTCTACATCTCATTTTAGTTTGCTGCCACTCTTTTGTTTCGTTTGTCCCTTCACTTCCTTCATCCTCCTCCCTACTGAGATCTTCTTGAAGGCTAAGTTTTGGAAATCATTGCCTATATGTGTAGGTATTGCTAGTTTTGCTATAGATCTCCAGCTTTTTGCATTGTCTTGCTATGTCTGTTTTAGTGTGCTGCCCTCAGTTTTTCGTTTTTGCCTTGGTTTCCTGAATCTTCCTCCCTGTTTCAAGGTTCATTTCAAGTGTAAGGTTTTGAAATCGCTGTCTTCAAGAGTTTTGTGTCATTCCTTAGGTTGTTAGTATTATCGATTTTCTTTCAAAATCTCTCTTTTAGTTCACGGTCCTTGTTTTTGCCTATGGTTTTTCTTTTGTTCCCTAATCTCGGTTGGTTTTTTACTTGTCAACGTTCATGTCTTCGTCTTCCATTCCATTCTAGCCACTTTTTCTTGTTTTTCCAGAACACCGTGGCTTTGTACATTGTCTTTCTACATCTCATTTTAGTCTGCTGCCACTCTTTGGTTTAGTATTTCCCTTCACTTCCTTCATCTTCCTTTCTATTGAGATCTTCTTGATGCTAAGGTTTTTAATTCATTTCCTGTATTTGTAGGTATTGCTAGATTTGCTCTTGATCTCCAGCTTTTTGCACAGCCTTGCTATGTCTGTTTTAGTGTGCTGCCCTCAGTTTTTCGTTTTTGCCTTGGTTTCCTGAATCTTCCTCCCTGTTTCAAGGTTCATTTCAAGTGTAAGGTTTTGAAATCACTGTCTTCAAGAGTTTTGTGTCATTCCTTAGGTTGTTAGTATTATCGATTTTCTTTCAAAATCTCTCTTTTAGTTCACGGTCCTTGTTTTTGCCTATGGTTTTTCTTTTGTTCCCTAATCTCGGTTGGTTTTTCACTTGTCAACGTTCATGTCTTCGTTTTCCATTCCATTCTAGCCACTTTTTGTTGTTTTTCCAGAACACCGTGGATTTGTACATTGTCTTTCTACATCTCATTTTAGTTTGCTGCCACTCTTTTGTTTCGTTTGTCCCTTCACTTCCTTCATCCTCCTCCCTACTGAGATCTTCTTGAAGGCTAAGTTTTGGAAATCATTGCCTATATGTGTAGGTATTGCTAGTTTTGCTATAGATCTCCAGCTTTTTGCATTGTCTTGCTATGTCTGTTTTAGTGTGCTGCCCTCAGATTTTGAGTTTTTGCCTTGGTTTCCTGAATCTTCCTCCCTGTTTCAAGGTTCATTTGAAGTGTAAGGTTTTGAAATCGCTGTCTTCAAGACTTTCGTGTCATTCCTTAGGTTGTTAGTGTTATCGATTTTCTTTCAAAATCTCTCTTTTAGTTCACGGTCCTTGTTTTTGCCTATGGTTTTTCTTTTGTTCCCTAATCTCGGTTGGTTTTTCACTTGTCAACGTTCATGTCTTCGTCTTCCATTCCATTCTAGCCACTTTTTGTTGTTTTTCCAGAACACCGTGGCTTTGTACATTGTCTTTCTACATCTCATTTTAGTTTGCTGCCACTCTTTTGTTTCGTTTGTCCCTTCACTTCCTTCATCCTCCTCCCTACTGAGATCTTCTTGAAGGCTAAGTTTTGGAAATCATTGCCTATATGTGTAGGTATTGCTAGTTTTGCTATAGATCTCCAGCTTTTTGCATTGTCTTGCTATGTCTGTTTTAGTGTGCTGCCCTCAGATTTTGAGTTTTTGCCTTGGTTTCTTGTATCTTCCTCCCTGTTTCAAGGTTCATTTGAAGTGTAAGGTTTTGAAATCGCTGTCTTCAAGACTTTCGTGTCATTCCTTAGGTTGTTAGTGTTATCGATTTTCTTTCAAAATCTCTCTTTTAGTTCACGGTCCTTGTTTTTGCCTATGGTTTTTCTTTTGTTCCCTAATCTCGGTTGGTTTTTCACTTGTCAACGTTCATGTCTTCGTCTTCCATTCCATTCTAGCCACTTTTTGTTGTTTTTCCAGAACACCGTGGCTTTGTACATTGTCTTTCTACATCTCATTTTAGTTTGCTGCCACTCTTTTGTTTCGTTTGTCCCTTGACTTCCTTCATCCTCCTCCCTACTGAGATCTTCTTGAAGGCTAAGTTTTGGAAATCATTGCCTATATGTGTAGGTATTGCTAGTTTTGCTATAGATCTCCAGCTTTTTGCATTGTCTTGCTATGTCTGTTTTAGTGTGCTGCCCTCAGATTTTGAGGTTTTGCCTTGACTTCCTTAATCTTCCGCCCTAGTTAAGTTTTCTTTCTAAGTGGAAGCGTTTCCAGACTGGCCTTACTTTCTACCTTGTCTTTCCACAGCTTTTCAGTCTGCTGCCACTCTTTGGTTTAGTATTTCCCTTGACTTCCTTCATCCTCCTTTCTATTGAGATCTTATTGAAGGCTAAGTTTTGGAAATCATTCCCTATATGTGTAGGTATTGCTAGTTTTGCTATAGATCTCCAGCTTTTTGCATTGTCTTGCTATGTCTGTTTTAGTGTGCTGCCCTCAGTTTTTCGTTTTTGCCTTGGTTTCCTGAATCTTCCTCCCTGTTTCAAGGTTCATTTCAAGTGTAAGGTTTTGAAATCGCTGTCTTCAAGAGTTTTGTGTCATTCCTTAGGTTGTTAGTATTATCGATTTTCTTTCAAAATCTCTCTTTTAGTTCACGGTCCTTGTTTTTGCCTATGGTTTTTCTTTTGTTCCCTAATCTCGGTTGGTTTTTTACTTGTCAACGTTCATGTCTTCGTCTTCCATTCCATTCTAGCCACTTTTTCTTGTTTTTCCAGAACACCGTGGCTTTGTACATTGTCTTTCTACATCTCATTTTAGTCTGCTGCCACTCTTTGGTTTAGTATTTCCCTTCACTTCCTTCATCCTCCTTTCTATTGAGATCTTCTTGATGCTAAGGTTTTTAAATCATTTCCTGTATTTGTAGGTATTGCTAGATTTGCTCTTGATCTCCAGCTTTTTGCACAGCCTTGCTATGTCTGTTTTAGTGTGCTGCCCTCAGTTTTTCGTTTTTGCCTTGGTTTCCTGAATCTTCCTCCCTGTTTCAAGGTTCATTTGAAGTGTAAGGTTTTGAAATCGCTGTCTTCAAGAGTTTTGTGTCATTCCTTAGGTTGTTAGTATTATCGATTTTCTTTCAAAATCTCTCTTTTAGTTCACGGTCCTTGTTTTTGCCTATGGTTTTTCTTTTGTTCCCTAATCTCGGTTGGTTTTTCACTTGTCAACGTTCATGTCTTCGTCTTCCATTCCATTCTAGCCACTTTTTGTTGTTTTTCCAGAACACCGTGGCTTTGTACATTGTCTTTCTACATCTCATTTTAGTTTGCTGCCACTCTTTTGTTTCGTTTGTCCCTTCACTTCCTTCATCCTCCTCCCTACTGAGATCTTTTTGAAGGCTAAGTTTTGGAAATCATTGCCTATATGTGTAGGTATTGCTAGTTTTGCTATAGATCTCCAGCTTTTTGCATTGTCTTGCTATGTCTGTTTTAGTGTGCTGCCCTCAGTTTTTCGTTTTTGCCTTGGTTTCCTGAATCTTCCTCCCTGTTTCAAGGTTCATTTCAAGTGTAAGGTTTTGAAATCGCTGTCTTCAAGAGTTTTGTGTCATTCCTTAGGTTGTTAGTATTATCGATTTTCTTTCAAAATCTCTCTTTTAGTTCACGGTCCTTGTTTTTGCCTATGGTTTTTCTTTTGTTCCCTAATCTCGGTTGGTTTTTTACTTGTCAACGTTCATGTCTTCGTCTTCCATTCCATTCTAGCCACTTTTTCTTGTTTTTCCAGAACACCGTGGCTTTGTACATTGTCTTTCTACATCTCATTTTAGTCTGCTGCCACTCTTTGGTTTAGTATTTCCCTTCACTTCCTTCATCCTCCTTTCTATTGAGATCTTATTGAAGGCTAAGGTTTTTAAATCATTTCCTGTATTTGTAGGTATTGCTAGATTTGCTCTTGATCTCCAGCTTTTTGCACAGCCTTGCTATGTCTGTTTTAGTGTGCTGCCCTCAGTTTTTCGTTTTTGCCTTGGTTTCCTGAATCTTCCTCCCTGTTTCAAGGTTCATTTGAAGTGTAAGGTTTTGAAATCGCTGTCTTCAAGAGTTTTGTGTCATTCCTTAGGTTGTTAGTGTTATCGATTTTCTTTCAAAATCTCTCTTTTAGTTCGTGGTCCTTGTTTTTGCCTATGGTTTTTCTTTTGTTCCCTAATCTCGGTTGGTTTTTCACTTGTCAACGTTCATGTCTTCGTCTTCCATTCCATTCTAGCCACTTTTTGTTGTTTTTCCAGAACACCGTGGCTTTGTACATTGTCTTTCTACATCTCATTTTAGTTTGCTGCCACTCTTTTGTTTCGTTTGTCCCTTCACTTCCTTCATCCTCCTCCCTACTGAGATCTTTTTGAAGGCTAAGTTTTGGAAATCATTGCCTATATGTGTAGGTATTGCTAGTTTTGCTATAGATCTCCAGCTTTTTGCATTGTCTTGCTATGTCTGTTTTAGTGTGCTGCCCTCAGTTTTTCGTTTTTGCCTTGGTTTCCTGAATCTTCCTCCCTGTTTCAAGGTTCATTTCAAGTGTAAGGTTTTGAAATCTCTGTCTTCAAGAGTTTTGTGTCATTCCTTAGGTTGTTAGTATTATCGATTTTCTTTCAAAATCTCTCTTTTAGTTCACGGTCCTTGTTTTTGCCTATGGTTTTTCTTTTGTTCCCTAATCTCAGTTGGTTTTTCACTTGTCAACGTTCATGTCTTCGTCTTCCATTCCATTCTAGCCACTTTTTGTTGTTTTTCCAGAACACCGTGGCTTTGTACATTGTCTTTCTACATCTCATTTTAGTCTGCTGCCACTCTTTGGTTTAGTATTTCCCTTCACTTCCTTCATCCTCCTTTCTATTGAGATCTTCTTGATGCTAAGGTTTTTAATTCATTTCCTGTATTTGTAGGTATTGCTAGATTTGCTCTTGATCTCCAGCTTTTTGCACAGCCTTGCTATGTCTGTTTTAGTGTGCTGCCCTCAGTTTTTCGTTTTTGCCTTGGTTTCCTGAATCTTCCTCCCTGTTTCAAGGTTCATTTCAAGTGTAAGGTTTTGAAATCGCTGTCTTCAAGAGTTTTGTGTCATTCCTTAGGTTGTTAGTATTATCGATTTTCTTTCAAAATCTCTCTTTTAGTTCACGGTCCTTGTTTTTGCCTATGGTTTTTCTTTTGTTCCCTAATCTCGGTTGGTTTTTCACTTGTCAACGTTCATGTCTTCGTTTTCCATTCCATTCTAGCCACTTTTTGTTGTTTTTCCAGAACACCGTGGATTTGTACATTGTCTTTCTACATCTCATTTTAGTTTGCTGCCACTCTTTTGTTTCGTTTGTCCCTTCACTTCCTTCATCCTCCTCCCTACTGAGATCTTCTTGAAGGCTAAGTTTTGGAAATCATTGCCTATATGTGTAGGTATTGCTAGTTTTGCTATAGATCTCCAGCTTTTTGCATTGTCTTGCTATGTCTGTTTTAGTGTGCTGCCCTCAGATTTTGAGTTTTTGCCTTGGTTTCCTGAATCTTCCTCCCTGTTTCAAGGTTCATTTGAAGTGTAAGGTTTTGAAATCGCTGTCTTCAAGAGTTTTGTGTCATTCCTTAGGTTGTTAGTATTATCGATTTTCTTTCAAAATCTCTCTTTTAGTTCACGGTCCTTGTTTTTGCCTATGGTTTTTCTTTTGTTCCCTAATCTCGGTTGGTTTTTCACTTGTCAACGTTCATGTCTTCGTCTTCCATTCCATTCTAGCCACTTTTTGTTGTTTTTCCAGAACACCGTGGCTTTGTACATTGTCTTTCTACATCTCATTTTAGTTTGCTGCCACTCTTTTGTTTCGTTTGTCCCTTCACTTCCTTCATCCTCCTCCCTACTGAGATCTTCTTGAAGGCTAAGTTTTGGAAATCATTGCCTATATGTGTAGGTATTGCTAGTTTTGCTATAGATCTCCAGCTTTTTGCATTGTCTTGCTATGTCTGTTTTAGTGTGCTGCCCTCAGATTTTGAGTTTTTGCCTTGGTTTCCTGAATCTTCCTCCCTGTTTCAAGGTTCATTTGAAGTGTAAGGTTTTGAAATCGCTGTCTTCAAGAGTTTTGTGTCATTCCTTAGGTTATTAGTGTTATCGATTTTCTTTCAAAATCTCTCTTTTAGTTCACGGTCCTTGTTTTTGCCTATGGTTTTTCTTTTGTTCCCTAATCTCGGTTGGTTTTTCACTTGTCAACGTTCATGTCTTCGTCTTCCATTCCATTCTAGCCACTTTTTGTTGTTTTTCCAGAACACCGTGGCTTTGTACATTGTCTTTCTACATCTCATTTTAGTTTGCTGCCACTCTTTTGTTTCGTTTGTCCCTTCACTTCCTTCATCCTCCTCCCTACTGAGATCTTCTTGAAGGCTAAGTTTTGGAAATCATTGCCTATATGTGTAGGTATTGCTAGTTTTGCTATAGATCTCCAGCTTTTTGCATTGTCTTGCTATGTCTGTTTTAGTGTGCTGCCCTCAGATTTTGAGTTTTTGCCTTGGTTTCTTGTATCTTCCTCCCTGTTTCAAGGTTCATTTGAAGTGTAAGGTTTTGAAATCGCTGTCTTCAAGACTTTCGTGTCATTCCTTAGGTTGTTAGTGTTATCGATTTTCTTTCAAAATCTCTCTTTTAGTTCACGGTCCTTGTTTTTGCCTATGGTTTTTCTTTTGTTCCCTAATCTCGGTTGGTTTTTCACTTGTCAACGTTCATGTCTTCGTCTTCCATTCCATTCTAGCCACTTTTTGTTGTTTTTCCAGAACACCGTGGCTTTGTACATTGTCTTTCTACATCTCATTTTAGTTTGCTGCCACTCTTTTGTTTCGTTTGTCCCTTCACTTCCTTCATCCTCCTCCCTACTGAGATCTTCTTGAAGGCTAAGTTTTGGAAATCATTGCCTATATGTGTAGGTATTGCTAGTTTTGCTATAGATCTCCAGCTTTTTGCATTGTCTTGCTATGTCTGTTTTAGTGTGCTGCCCTCAGATTTTGAGGTTTTGCCTTGACTTCCTTAATCTTCCGCCCTAGTTAAGTTTTCTTTCTAAGTGGAAGCGTTTCCAGACTGGCCTTACTTTCTACCTTGTCTTTCCACAGCTTTTCAGTCTGCTGCCACTCTTTGGTTTAGTATTTCCCTTGACTTCCTTCATCCTCCTTTCTATTGAGATCTTATTGAAGGCTAAGTTTTGGAAATCATTCCCTATATGTGTAGGTATTGCTAGTTTTGCTATAGATCTCCAGCTTTTTGCATTGTCTTTCTATGTCTGTTTTAGTGTGCTGCCCTCAGTTTTTCGTTTTTGCCTTGGTTTCCTGAATCTTCCTCCCTGTTTCAAGGTTCATTTCAAGTGTAAGGTTTTGAAATCGCTGTCTTCAAGAGTTTTGTGTCATTCCTTAGGTTGTTAGTATTATCGATTTTCTTTCAAAATCTCTCTTTTAGTTCACGGTCCTTGTTTTTGCCTATGGTTTTTCTTTTGTTCCCTAATCTCGGTTGGTTTTTTACTTGTCAACGTTCATGTCTTCGTCTTCCATTCCATTCTAGCCACTTTTTCTTGTTTTTCCAGAACACCGTGGCTTTGTACATTGTCTTTCTACATCTCATTTTAGTCTGCTGCCACTCTTTGGTTTAGTATTTCCCTTCACTTCCTTCATCCTCCTTTCTATTGAGATCTTCTTGATGCTAAGGTTTTTAATTCATTTCCTGTATTTGTAGGTATTGCTAGATTTGCTCTTGATCTCCAGCTTTTTGCACAGCCTTGCTATGTCTGTTTTAGTGTGCTGCCCTCAGTTTTTCGTTTTTGCCTTGGTTTCCTGAATCTTCCTCCCTGTTTCAAGGTTCATTTCAAGTGTAAGGTTTTGAAATCGCTGTCTTCAAGAGTTTTGTGTCATTCCTTAGGTTGTTAGTATTATCGATTTTCTTTCAAAATCTCTCTTTTAGTTCACGGTCCTTGTTTTTGCCTATGGTTTTTCTTTTGTTCCCTAATCTCGGTTGGTTTTTCACTTGTCAACGTTCATGTCTTCGTCTTCCATTCCATTCTAGCCACTTTTTGTTGTTTTTCCAGAACACCGTGGCTTTGTACATTGTCTTTCTACATCTCATTTTAGTTTGCTGCCACTCTTTTGTTTCGTTTGTCCCTTCACTTCCTTCATCCTCCTCCCTACTGAGATCTTCTTGAAGGCTAAGTTTTGGAAATCATTGCCTATATGTGTAGGTATTGCTAGTTTTGCTATAGATCTCCAGCTTTTTGCATTGTCTTGCTATGTCTGTTTTAGTGTGCTGCCCTCAGATTTTGAGTTTTTGCCTTGGTTTCCTGAATCTTCCTCCCTGTTTCAAGGTTCATTTGAAGTGTAAGGTTTTGAAATCGCTGTCTTCAAGAGTTTTGTGTCATTCCTTAGGTTGTTAGTATTATCGATTTTCTTTCAAAATCTCTCTTTTAGTTCACGGTCCTTGTTTTTGCCTATGGTTTTTCTTTTGTTCCCTAATCTCGGTTGGTTTTTCACTTGTCAACGTTCATGTCTTCGTCTTCCATTCCATTCTAGCCACTTTTTGTTGTTTTTCCAGAACACCGTGCCTTTGTACATTGTCTTTCTACATCTCATTTTAGTTTGCTGCCACTCTTTTGTTTCGTTTGTCCCTTCACTTCCTTCATCCTCCTCCCTACTGAGATCTTCTTGAAGGCTAAGTTTTGGAAATCATTGCCTATATGTGTAGGTATTGCTAGTTTTGCTATAGATCTCCAGCTTTTTTTGCATTGTCTTTCTATGTCTGTTTTAGTGTGCTGCCATCAGATTTTGAGTTTTTGCCTTGACTTCCTTAATCTTCCGCCCTAGTTAAGTTTTCTTTCTAAGTGGAAGCGTTTCCAGACTGGCCTTACTTTCTACATTGTCTTTCCACAGCTTTTCAGTCTGCTGCCACTCTTTGGTTTAGTATTTCCCTTCACTTCCTTCATCCTCCTTTCTATTGAGATCTTCTTGAAGGCTAAGTTTTGGAAATCATTGCCTATATGTGTAGTTATTGCTAGTTTTGCTCTTGATCTGCAGCTTTTTGCACAGCCTTGCTATGTCTGTTTTAGTGTGCTGCCCTCAGTTTTTCGTTTTTGCCTTGGTTTCCTGAATCTTCCTCCCTGTTTCAAGGTTCATTTGAAGTGTAAGGTTTTGAAATCGCTGTCTTCAAGAGTTTTGTGTCATTCCTTAGGTTGTTAGTATTATCGATTTTCTTTCAAAATCTCTCTTTTAGTTCACGGTCCTTGTTTTTGCCTATGGTTTTTCTTTTGTTCCCTAATCTCGGTTGGTTTTTCACTTGTCAACGTTCATGTCTTCGTCTTCCATTCCATTCTAGCCACTTTTTGTTGTTTTTCCAGAACACCGTGGCTTTGTACATTGTCTTTCTACATCTCATTTTAGTTTGCTGCCACTCTTTTGTTTCGTTTGTCCCTTCACTTGCTTCATCCTCCTCCCTACTGAGATCTTCTTGAAGGCTAAGTTTTGGAAATCATTGCCTATATGTGTAGGTATTGCTAGTTTTGCTATAGATCTCCAGCTTTTTGCATTGTCTTGCTATGTCTGTTTTAGTGTGCTGCCCTCAGATTTTGAGTTTTTGCCTTGGTTTCCTGAATCTTCCTCCCTGTTTCAAGGTTCATTTGAAGTGTAAGGTTTTGAAATCGCTGTCTTCAAGAGTTTTGTGTCATTCCTTAGGTTGTTAGTGTTATCGATTTTCTTTCAAAATCTCTCTTTTAGTTCACGGTCCTTGTTTTTGCCTATGGTTTTTCTTTTGTTCCCTAATCTCAGTTGGTTTTTCACTTGTCAACGTTCATGTCTTCGTCTTCCATTCCATTCTAGCCACTTTTTGTTGTTTTTCCAGAACACCGTGGCTTTGTACATTGTCTTTCTACATCTCATTTTAGTTTGCTGCCACTCTTTTGTTTCGTTTGTCCCTTCACTTCCTTCATCCTCCTCCCTACTGAGATCTTCTTGAAGGCTAAGTTTTGGAAATCATTGCCTATATGTGTAGGTATTGCTAGTTTTGCTATAGATCTCCAGCTTTTTGCATTGTCTTTCTATGTCTGTTTTAGTGTGCTGCCCTCAGATTTTGAGGTTTTGCCTTGACTTCCTTAATCTTCCGCCCTAGTTAAGTTTTCTTTCTAAGTGGAAGCGTTTCCAGACTGGCCTTACTTTCTACCTTGTCTTTCCACAGCTTTTCAGTCTGCTGCCACTCTTTGGTTTAGTATTTCCCTTGACTTCCTTCATCCTCCTTTCTATTGAGATCTTATTGAAGGCTAAGTTTTGGAAATCATTCCCTATATGTGTAGGTATTGCTAGTTTTGCTATAGATCTCCAGCTTTTTGCATTGTCTTGCTATGTCTGTTTTAGTGTGCTGCCCTCAGTTTTTCGTTTTTGCCTTGGTTTCCTGACTCTTCCTCCCTGTTTCAAGGTTCATTTCAAGTGTAAGGTTTTGAAATCGCTGTCTTCAAGAGTTTTGTGTCATTCCTTAGGTTGTTAGTATTATCGATTTTCTTTCAAAATCTCTCTTTTAGTTCACGGTCCTTGTTTTTGCCTATGGTTTTTCTTTTGTTCCCTAATCTCGGTTGGTTTTTTACTTGTCAACGTTCATGTCTTCGTCTTCCATTCCATTCTAGCCACTTTTTCTTGTTTTTCCAGAACACCGTGGCTTTGTACATTGTCTTTCTACATCTCATTTTAGTCTGCTGCCACTCTTTGATTTAGTATTTCCCTTCACTTCCTTCATCCTCCTTTCTATTGAGATCTTCTTGATGCTAAGGTTTTTAAATCATTTCCTGTATTTGTAGGTATTGCTAGATTTGCTCTTGATCTCCAGCTTTTTGCACAGCCTTGCTATGTCTGTTTTAGTGTGCTGCCCTCAGTTTTTCGTTTTTGCCTTGGTTTCCTGAATCTTCCTCCCTGTTTCAAGGTTCATTTGAAGTGTAAGGTTTTGAAATCGCTGTCTTCAAGAGTTTTGTGTCATTCCTTAGGTTGTTAGTATTATCGATTTTCTTTCAAAATCTCTCTTTTAGTTCACGGTCCTTGTTTTTGCCTATGGTTTTTCTTTTGTTCCCTAATCTCGGTTGGTTTTTCACTTGTCAACGTTCATGTCTTCGTCTTCCATTCCATTCTAGCCACTTTTTGTTGTTTTTCCAGAACACCGTGGCTTTGTACATTGTCTTTCTACATCTCATTTTAGTTTGCTGCCACTCTTTTGTTTCGTTTGTCCCTTCACTTCCTTCATCCTCCTCCCTACTGAGATCTTCTTGAAGGCTAAGTTTTGGAAATCATTGCCTATATGTGTAGGTATTGCTAGTTTTGCTATAGATCTCCAGCTTTTTGCATTGTCTTTCTATGTCTGTTTTAGTGTGCTGCCCTCAGTTTTTCGTTTTTGCCTTGGTTTCCTGAATCTTCCTCCCTGTTTCAAGGTTCATTTCAAGTGTAAGGTTTTGAAATCGCTGTCTTCAAGAGTTTTGTGTCATTCCTTAGGTTGTTAGTATTATCGATTTTCTTTCAAAATCTCTCTTTTAGTTCACGGTCCTTGTTTTTGCCTATGGTTTTTCTTTTGTTCCCTAATCTCGGTTGGTTTTTTACTTGTCAACGTTCATGTCTTCGTCTTCCATTCCATTCTAGCCACTTTTTCTTGTTTTTCCAGAACACCGTGGCTTTGTACATTGTCTTTCTACATCTCATTTTAGTCTGCTGCCACTCTTTGGTTTAGTATTTCCCTTCACTTCCTTCATCCTCCTTTCTATTGAGATCTTCTTGATGCTAAGGTTTTTAATTCATTTCCTGTATTTGTAGGTATTGCTAGATTTGCTCTTGATCTCCAGCTTTTTGCACAGCCTTGCTATGTCTGTTTTAGTGTGCTGCCCTCAGTTTTTCGTTTTTGCCTTGGTTTCCTGAATCTTCCTCCCTGTTTCAAGGTTCATTTGAAGTGTAAGGTTTTGAAATCGCTGTCTTCAAGAGTTTTGTGTCATTCCTTAGGTTGTTAGTATTATCGATTTTCTTTCAAAATCTCTCTTTTAGTTCACGGTCCTTGTTTTTGCCTATGGTTTTTCTTTTGTTCCCTAATCTCGGTTGGTTTTTCACTTGTCAACGTTCATGTCTTCGTCTTCCATTCCATTCTAGCCACTTTTTGTTGTTTTTCCAGAACACCGTGGCTTTGTACATTGTCTTTCTACATCTCATTTTAGTTTGCTGCCACTCTTTTGTTTCGTTTGTCCCTTCACTTCCTTCATCCTCCTCCCTACTGAGATCTTCTTGAAGGCTAAGTTTTGGAAATCATTGCCTATATGTGTAGGTATTGCTAGTTTTGCTATAGATCTCCAGCTTTTTGCATTGTCTTTCTATGTCTGTTTTAGTGTGCTGCCCTCAGATTTTGAGTTTTTGCCTTGGTTTCCTGAATCTTCCTCCCTGTTTCAAGGTTCATTTGAAGTGTAAGGTTTTGAAATCGCTGTCTTCAAGAGTTTTGTGTCATTCCTTAGGTTGTTAGTATTATCGATTTTCTTTCAAAATCTCTCTTTTAGTTCACGGTCCTTGTTTTTGCCTATGGTTTTTCTTTTGTTCCCTAATCTCAGTTGGTTTTTCACTTGTCAACGTTCATGTCTTCGTCTTCCATTCCATTCTAGCCACTTTTTGTTGTTTTTCCAGAACACCGTGGCTTTGTACATTGTCTTTCTACATCTCATTTTAGTTTGCTGCCACTCTTTTGTTTCGTTTGTCCCTTCACTTCCTTCATCCTCCTCCCTACTGAGATCTTCTTGAAGGCTAAGTTTTGGAAATCATTGCCTATATGTGTAGGTATTGCTAGTTTTGCTATAGATCTCCAGCTTTTTGCATAGTCTTGCTATGTCTGTTTTAGTGTGCTGCCCTCAGATTTTGAGGTTTTGCCTTGACTTCCTTAATCTTCCGCCCTAGTTAAGTTTTCTTTCTAAGTGGAAGCGTTTCCAGACTGGCCTTACTTTCTACATTGTCTTTCCACAGCTTTTCAGTCTGCTGCCACTCTTTGGTTTAGTATTTCCCTTCACTTCCTTCATCCTCCTTTCTATTGAGATCTTCTTGAAGGCTAAGGTTTTTAAATCATTTCCTGTATTTGTAGGTATTGCTAGATTTGCTCTTGATCTCCAACTTTTTGCACAGCCTTGCTATGTCTGTTTTAGTGTGCTGCCCTCAGTTTTTCGTTTTTGCCTTGGTTTCCTGAATCTTCCTCCCTGTTTCAAGGTTCATTTGAAGTGTAAGGTTTTGAAATCGCTGTCTTCAAGAGTTTTGTGTCATTCCTTAGGTTGTTAGTATTATCGATTTTCTTTCAAAATCTCTCTTTTAGTTCACGGTCCTTGTTTTTGCCTATGGTTTTTTTTTTGTTCCCTAATCTCGGTTGGTTTTTCACTTGTCAACGTTCATGTCTTCGTCTTCCATTCCATTCTAGCCACTTTTTGTTGTTTTTCCAGAACACCGTGGCTTTGTACATTGTCTTTCTACATCTCATTTTAGTTTGCTGCCACTCTTTTGTTTCGTTTGTCCCTTGACTTCCTTCATCGTCCTCCCTACTGAGATCTTCTTGAAGGCTAAGTTTTGGAAATCATTGCCTATATGTGTAGGTATTGCTAGTTTTGCTATAGATCTCCAGCTTTTTGCATTGTCTTTCTATGTCTGTTTTAGTGTGCTGCCCTCAGATTTTGAGTTTTTGCCTTGGTTTCCTGAATCTTCCTCCCTGTTTCAAGGTTCATTTGAAGTGTAAGGTTTTGAAATCGCTGTCTTCAAGAGTTTTGTGTCGTTCCTTAGGTTGTTAGTATTATCGATTTTCTTTCAAAATCTCTCTTTTAGTTCACGGTCCTTGTTTTTGCCTATGGTTTTTCTTTTGTTCCCTAATCTCGGTTGGTTTTTCACTTGTCAACGTTCATGTCTTCGTCTTCCATTCCATTCTAGCCACTTTTTGTTGTTTTTCCAGAACACCGTGGCTTTGTACATTGTCTTTCTACATCTCATTTTAGTTTGCTGCCACTCCTTTGTTTCGTTTGTCCCTTGACTTCCTTCATCCTCCTCCCTACTGAGATCTTCTTGAAGGCTAAGTTTTGGAAATCATTGCCTATATGTGTAGGTATTGCTAGTTTTGCTATAGATCTCCAGCTTTTTGCATTGTCTTTCTATGTCTGTTTTAGTGTGCTGCCCTCAGTTTTTCGTTTTTGCCTTGGTTTCCTGAATCTTCCTCCCTGTTTCAAGGTTCATTTGAAGTGTAAGGTTTTGAAATCGCTGTCTTCAAGAGTTTTGTGTCATTCCTTAGGTTGTTAGTATTATCGATTTTCTTTCAAAATCTCTCTTTTAGTTCACGGTCCTTGTTTTTGCCTATGGTTTTTCTTTTGTTCCCTAATCTCGGTTGGTTTTTCACTTGTCAACGTTCATGTCTTCGTCTTCCATTCCATTCTAGCCACTTTTTGTTGTTTTTCCAGAACACCGTGGCTTTGTACATTGTCTTTCTACATCTCATTTTAGTTTGCTGCCACTCTTTTGTTTCGTTTGTCCCTTGACTTCCTTCATCCTCCTCCCTACTGAGATCTTCTTGAAGGCTAAGTTTTGGAAATCATTGCCTATATGTGTAGGTATTGCTAGTTTTGCTATAGATCTCCAGCTTTTTGCATTGTCTTTCTATGTCTGTTTTAGTGTGCTGCCATCAGATTTTGAGTTTTTGCCTTGACTTCCTTAATCTTCCTCCCTAGTTAAGTTTTCTTTCTAAGTGGAAGCGTTTCCAGACTGGCCTTACTTTCTACATTGTCTTTCCACAGCTTTTCAGTCTGCTGCCACTCTTTGGTTTAGTATTTCCCTTCACTTCCTTCATCCTCCTTTCTATTGAGATCTTCTTGAAGGCTAAGGTTTTTAAATCATTTCCTGTATTTGTAGTTATTGCTAGATTTGCTCTTGATCTCCAGCTTTTTGCACAGCCTTGCTATGTCTGTTTTAGTGTGCTGCCCTCAGTTTTTCGTTTTTGCCTTGGTTTCCTGAATCTTCCTCCCTGTTTCAAGGTTCATTTGAAGTGTAAGGTTTTGAAATCGCTGTCTTCAAGAGTTTTGTGTCATTCCTTAGGTTGTTAGTGTTATCGATTTTCTTTCAAAATCTCTCTTTTAGTTCACGGTCCTTGTTTTTGCCTATGGTTTTTCTTTTGTTCCCTAATCTCGGTTGGTTTTTCACTTGTCAACGTTCATGTCTTCGTCTTCCATTCCATTCTAGCCACTTTTTGTTGTTTTTCCAGAACACCGTGGCTTTGTACATTGTCTTTCTACATCTCATTTTAGTTTGCTGCCACTCTTTTGTTTCGTTTGTCCCTTCACTTCCTTCATCGTCCTCCCTACTGAGATCTTCTTGAAGGCTAAGTTTTGGAAATCATCGCCTATATGTGTAGGTATTGATAGTTTTGCTAGAGATCTCCAGCTTTTTGCATTGTCTTGCTATGTCTGTTTTAGTGTGCTGCCCTCAGTTTTTCGTTTTTGCCTTGGTTTCCTGAATCTTCCTCCCTGTTTCAAGGTTCATTTGAAGTGTAAGGTTTTGAAATCGCTGTCTTCAAGAGTTTTGTGTCATTCCTTAGGTTGTTAGTATTATCGATTTTCTTTCAAAATCTCTCTTTTAGTTCACGGTCCTTGTTTTTGCCTATGGTTTTTCTTTTGTTCCCTAATCTCGGTTGGTTTTTTCACTTGTCAACGTTCATGTCTTCGTCTTCCATTCCATTCTAGCCACTTTTTGTTGTTTTTCCAGAACACCGTGGCTTTGTACATTGTCTTTCTACATCTCATTTTAGTTTGCTGCCACTCTTTTGTTTCGTTTGTCCCTTCACTTCCTTCATCCTCCTTCCTACTAAAATCTTCTTGAAGGCTAAGTTTTGGAAATCATTGCCTATATGTGTAGGTATTGCTAGTTTTGCTATAGATCTCCAGCTTTTTGCATTGTCTTTCTATGTCTGTTTTAGTGTGCTGCCCTCAGATTTTGAGTTTTTGCCTTGACTTCCTTAATCTTCCTCCCTAGTTAAGTTTTCTTTCTAAGTGGAAGCGTTTCCAGACTGGCCTTACTTTCTACATTGTCTTTCCACAGCTTTTCAGTCTGCTGCCACTCTTTGGTTTAGTATTTCCCTTCACTTCCTTCATCCTCCTCCCTACTGAGATCTTCTTGAAGGCTAAGTTTTGGAAATCATTGCCTATATGTGTAGGTATTGCTAGTTTTGCTATAGATCTCCAGCTTTTTGCATTGTCTTTCTATGTCTGTTTTAGTGTGCTGCCCTCAGTTTTTCGTTTTTGCCTTGGTTTCCTGAATCTTCCTCCCTGTTTCAAGGTTCATTTGAAGTGTAAGGTTTTGAAATAGCTGTCTTCAAGAGTTTTGTGTCATTCCTTAGGTTGTTAGTATTATCGATTTTCTTTCAAAATCTCTCTTTTAGTTCACAGTCCTTGTTTTTGCCTATGGTTTTTCTTTTGTTCCCTAATCTCGGTTGGTTTTTCACTTGTCAACGTTCATGTCTTCGTCTTCCATTCCATTCTAGCCACTTTTTGTTGTTTTTCCAGAACACCGTGGCTTTGTACATTGTCTTTCTACATCTCATTTTAGTTTGCTGCCACTCTTTTGTTTCGTTTGTCCCTTCACTTCCTTCATCCTCCTCCCTACTGAGATCTTCTTGAAGGCTAAGTTTTGGAAATCATTGCCTATATGTGTAGGTATTGCTAGTTTTGCTATAGATCTCCAGCTTTTTGCATTGTCTTTCTATGTCTGTTTTAGTGTGCTGCCCTCAGATTTTGAGTTTTTGCCTTGACTTCCTTAATCTTCCGCCCTAGTTAAGTTTTCTTTCTAAGTGGAAGCGTTTCCAGACTGGCCTTACTTTCTACATTGTCTTTCCACAGCTTTTCAGTCTGCTGCCACTCTTTGGTTTAGTATTTCCCTTCACTTCCTTCATCCTCCTCCCTACTGAGATCTTCTTGAAGGCTAAGTTTTGGAAATCATTGCCTATATGTGTAGTTATTGCTAGTTTTGCTATAGATCTCCAGCTTTTTGCATTGTCTTTCTATGTCTGTTTTAGTGTGCTGCCCTCAGTTTTTCGTTTTTGCCTTGGTTTCCTGAATCTTCCTCCCTGTTTCAAGGTTCATTTGAAGTGTAAGGTTTTGAAATCGCTGTCTTCAAGAGTTTTGTGTCATTCCTTAGGTTGTTAGTATTATCGATTTTCTTTCAAAATCTCTCTTTTAGTTCACGGTCCTTGTTTTTGCCTATGGTTTTTCTTTTGTTCCCTAATCTCGGTTGGTTTTTCACTTGTCAACGTTCATGTCTTCGTCTTCCATTCCATTCTAGCCACTTTTTGTTGTTTTTCCAGAACACCGTGGCTTTGTACATTGTCTTTCTACATCTCATTTTAGTTTGCTGCCACTCTTTTGTTTCGTTTGTCCCTTCACTTCCTTCATCCTCCTCCCTACTGAGATCTTCTTGAAGGCTAAGTTTTGGAAATCATTGCCTATATGTGTAGGTATTGCTAGTTTTGCTATAGATCTCCAGCTTTTTGCATTGTCTTTCTATGTCTGTTTTAGTGTGCTGCCCTCAGATTTTGAGTTTTTGCCTTGACTTCCTTAATCTTCCGCCCTAGTTAAGTTTTCTTTCTAAGTGGAAGCGTTTCCAGACTGGCCTTACTTTCTACATTGTCTTTCCACAGCTTTTCAGTCTGCTGCCACTCTTTGGTTTAGTATTTCCCTTCACTTCCTTCATCCTCCTTTCTACTGAGATCTTATTGAAGGCTAAGTTTTGGAAATCATTGCCTATATGTGTAGTTATTGCTAGTTTTGCTATAGATCTCCAGCTTTTTGCATTGTCTTTCTATGTCTGTTTTAGTGTGCTGCCCTCAGTTTTTCGTTTTTGCCTTGGTTTCCTGAATCTTCCTCCCTGTTTCAAGGTTCATTTGAAGTGTAAGGTTTTGAAATCGCTGTCTTCAAGAGTTTTGTGTCATTCTTTAGGTTGTTAGTATTATCGATTTTCTTTCAAAATCTCTCTTTTAGTTCACGGTCCTTGTTTTTGCCTATGGTTTTTCTTTTGTTCCCTAATCTCGGTTGGTTTTTCACTTGTCAACGTTCATGTCTTCGTCTTCCATTCCATTCTAGCCACTTTTTGTTGTTTTTCCAGAACACCGTGGCTTTGTACATTGTCTTTCTACATCTCATTTTAGTTTGCTGCCACTCTTTTGTTTCGTTTGTCCCTTCACTTCCTTCATCCTCCTCCCTACTGAGATCTTCTTGAAGGCTAAGTTTTGGAAATCATTGCCTATATGTGTAGGTATTGCTAGTTTTGCTATAGATCTCCAGCTTTTTGCATTGTCTTTCTATGTCTGTTTTAGTGTGCTGCCCTCAGATTTTGAGTTTTTGCCTTGACTTCCTTAATCTTCCGCCCTAGTTAAGTTTTCTTTCTAAGTGGAAGCGTTTCCAGACTGGCCTTACTTTCTACATTGTCTTTCCACAGCTTTTCAGTCTGCTGCCACTCTTTGGTTTAGTATTTCCCTTCACTTCCTTCATCCTCCTTTCTATTGAGATCTTATTGAAGGCTAAGTTTTGGAAATCATTGCCTATATGTGTAGTTATTGCTAGTTTTGCTCTTGATCTCCAGCTTTTTGCATTGTCTTTCTATGTCTGTTTTAGTGTGCTGCCCTCAGTTTTTCGTTTTTGCCTTGGTTTCCTGAATCTTCCTCCCTGTTTCAAGGTTCATTTGAAGTGTAAGGTTTTGAAATCGCTGTCTTCAAGAGTTTTGTGTCATTCCTTAGGTTGTTAGTATTATCGATTTTCTTTCAAAATCTCTCTTTTAGTTCACGGTCCTTGTTTTTGCCTATGGTTTTTCTTTTGTTCCCTAATCTCGGTTGGTTTTTCACTTGTCAACGTTCATGTCTTCGTCTTCCATTCCATTCTAGCCACTTTTTGTTGTTTTTCCAGAACACCGTGGCTTTGTACATTGTCTTTCTACATCTCATTTTAGTTTGCTGCCACTCTTTTGTTTCGTTTGTCCCTTCACTTCCTTCATCCTCCTCCCTACTGAGATCTTCTTGAAGGCTAAGTTTTGGAAATCATTGCCTATATGTGTAGGTATTGCTAGTTTTGCTATAGATCTCCAGCTTTTTGCATTGTCTTTCTATGTCTGTTTTAGTGTGCTGCCCTCAGATTTTGAGTTTTTGCCTTGACTTCCTTAATCTTCCGCCCTAGTTAAGTTTTCTTTCTAAGTGGAAGCGTTTCCAGACTGGCCTTACTTTCTACATTGTCTTTCCACAGCTTTTCAGTCTGCTGCCACTCTTTGGTTTAGTATTTCCCTTGACTTCCTTCATCCTCCTTTCTATTGAGATCTTCTTGAAGGCTAAGGTTTTTAAATCATTTCCTGTATTTGTAGGTATTACTAGATTTGCTCTTGATCTCCAGCTTTTTGCACAGCCTTGCTATGTCTGTTTTAGTGTGCTGCCCTCAGTTTTTTGTTTTTGCCTTGGTTTCCTGAATCTTCCTCCCTGTTTCAAGTTTCATTTGAAGTGTAAGGTTTTGAAATCGCTGTCTTCAAGAGTTTTGTGTCATTCCTTAGGTTGTTAGTATTATCGATTTTCTTTCAAAATCTCTCTTTTAGTTCACGGTCCTTGTTTTTGCCTATGGTTTTTCTTTTGTTCCCTAATCTCAGTTGGTTTTTCACTTGTCAACGTTCATGTCTTCGTCTTCCATTCCATTCTAGCCACTTTTTGTTGTTTTTCCAGAACACCGTGGCTTTGTACATTGTCTTTCTACATCTCATTTTAGTTTGCTGCCACTCTTTTGTTTCGTTTGTCCCTTCTCTTCCTTCATCGTCCTCCCTACTGAGATCTTCTTGAAGGCTAAGTTTTGGAAATCATTGCCTATATGTGTAGGTATTGCTAGTTTTGCTATAGATCTCCAGCTTTTTGCATTGTCTTGCTATGTCTGTTTTAGTGTGCTGCCCTCAGATTTTGAGGTTTTGCCTTGACTTCCTTAATCTTCCGCCCTAGTTAAGTTTTCTTTCTAAGTGGAAGCGTTTCCAGACTGGCCTTACTTTCTACATTGTCTTTCCACAGCTTTTCAGTCTGCTGCCACTCTTTGGTTTAGTATTTCCCTTCACTTCCTTCATCCTCCTTTCTATTGAGATCTTCTTGAAGGCTAAGGTTTTTAAATCATTTCCTGTATTTGTAGGTATTGCTAGATTTGCTCTTGATCTCCAACTTTTTGCACAGCCTTGCTATGTCTGTTTTAGTGTGCTGCCCTCAGTTTTTCGTTTTTGCCTTGGTTTCCTGAATCTTCCTCCCTGTTTCAAGGTTCATTTGAAGTGTAAGGTTTTGAAATCGCTGTCTTCAAGAGTTTTGTGTCATTCCTTAGGTTGTTAGTATTATCGATTTTCTTTCAAAATCTCTCTTTTAGTTCACGGTCCTTGTTTTTGCCTATGGTTTTTCTTTTGTTCCCTAATCTCGGTTGGTTTTTCACTTGTCAACGTTCATGTCTTCGTCTTCCATTCCATTCTAGCCACTTTTTGTTGTTTTTCCAGAACACCGTGGCTTTGTACATTGTCTTTCTACATCTCATTTTAGTTTGCTGCCACTCTTTGGTTTAGTATTTCCCTTCACTTCCTTCATCCTCCTTTCTATTGAGATCTTATTGAAGGCTAAGTTTTGGAAATCATTGCCTATATGTGTAGTTATTGCTAGTTTTGCTATAGATCTCCAGCTTTTTGCATTGTCTTTCTATGTCTGTTTTAGTGTGCTGCCCTCAGTTTTTCGTTTTTGCCTTGGTTTCCTGAATCTTCCTCCCTGTTTCAAGGTTCATTTGAAGTGTAAGGTTTTGAAATCGCTGTCTTCAAGAGTTTTGTGTCATTCTTTAGGTTGTTAGTATTATCGATTTTCTTTCAAAATCTCTCTTTTAGTTCACGGTCCTTGTTTTTGCCTATGGTTTTTCTTTTGTTCCCTAATCTCGGTTGGTTTTTCACTTGTCAACGTTCATGTCTTCGTCTTCCATTCCATTCTAGCCACTTTTTGTTGTTTTTCCAGAACACCGTGGCTTTGTACATTGTCTTTCTACATCTCATTTTAGTTTGCTGCCACTCTTTTGTTTCGTTTGTCCCTTCACTTCCTTCATCCTCCTCCCTACTGAGATCTTCTTGAAGGCTAAGTTTTGGAAATCATTGCCTATATGTGTAGGTATTGCTAGTTTTGCTATAGATCTCCAGCTTTTTGCATTGTCTTTCTATGTCTGTTTTAGTGTGCTGCCCTCAGATTTTGAGTTTTTGCCTTGACTTCCTTAATCTTCCGCCCTAGTTAAGTTTTCTTTCTAAGTGGAAGCGTTTCCAGACTGGCCTTACTTTCTACATTGTCTTTCCACAGCTTTTCAGTCTGCTGCCACTCTTTGGTTTAGTATTTCCCTTCACTTCCTTCATCCTCCTTTCTATTGAGATCTTATTGAAGGCTAAGTTTTGGAAATCATTGCCTATATGTGTAGTTATTGCTAGTTTTGCTCTTGATCTCCAGCTTTTTGCATTGTCTTTCTATGTCTGTTTTAGTGTGCTGCCCTCAGTTTTTCGTTTTTGCCTTGGTTTCCTGAATCTTCCTCCCTGTTTCAAGGTTCATTTGAAGTGTAAGGTTTTGAAATCGCTGTCTTCAAGAGTTTTGTGTCATTCCTTAGGTTGTTAGTATTATCGATTTTCTTTCAAAATCTCTCTTTTAGTTCACGGTCCTTGTTTTTGCCTATGGTTTTTCTTTTGTTCCCTAATCTCGGTTGGTTTTTCACTTGTCAACGTTCATGTCTTCGTCTTCCATTCCATTCTAGCCACTTTTTGTTGTTTTTCCAGAACACCGTGGCTTTGTACATTGTCTTTCTACATCTCATTTTAGTTTGCTGCCACTCTTTTGTTTCGTTTGTCCCTTCACTTCCTTCATCCTCCTCCCTACTGAGATCTTCTTGAAGGCTAAGTTTTGGAAATCATTGCCTATATGTGTAGGTATTGCTAGTTTTGCTATAGATCTCCAGCTTTTTGCATTGTCTTTCTATGTCTGTTTTAGTGTGCTGCCCTCAGATTTTGAGTTTTTGCCTTGACTTCCTTAATCTTCCGCCCTAGTTAAGTTTTCTTTCTAAGTGGAAGCGTTTCCAGACTGGCCTTACTTTCTACATTGTCTTTCCACAGCTTTTCAGTCTGCTGCCACTCTTTGGTTTAGTATTTCCCTTGACTTCCTTCATCCTCCTTTCTATTGAGATCTTCTTGAAGGCTAAGGTTTTTAAATCATTTCCTGTATTTGTAGGTATTACTAGATTTGCTCTTGATCTCCAGCTTTTTGCACAGCCTTGCTATGTCTGTTTTAGTGTGCTGCCCTCAGTTTTTTGTTTTTGCCTTGGTTTCCTGAATCTTCCTCCCTGTTTCAAGTTTCATTTGAAGTGTAAGGTTTTGAAATCGCTGTCTTCAAGAGTTTTGTGTCATTCCTTAGGTTGTTAGTATTATCGATTTTCTTTCAAAATCTCTCTTTTAGTTCACGGTCCTTGTTTTTGCCTATGGTTTTTCTTTTGTTCCCTAATCTCAGTTGGTTTTTCACTTGTCAACGTTCATGTCTTCGTCTTCCATTCCATTCTAGCCACTTTTTGTTGTTTTTCCAGAACACCGTGGCTTTGTACATTGTCTTTCTACATCTCATTTTAGTTTGCTGCCACTCTTTTGTTTCGTTTGTCCCTTCTCTTCCTTCATCGTCCTCCCTACTGAGATCTTCTTGAAGGCTAAGTTTTGGAAATCATTGCCTATATGTGTAGGTATTGCTAGTTTTGCTATAGATCTCCAGCTTTTTGCATTGTCTTGCTATGTCTGTTTTAGTGTGCTGCCCTCAGATTTTGAGGTTTTGCCTTGACTTCCTTAATCTTCCGCCCTAGTTAAGTTTTCTTTCTAAGTGGAAGCGTTTCCAGACTGGCCTTACTTTCTACATTGTCTTTCCACAGCTTTTCAGTCTGCTGCCACTCTTTGGTTTAGTATTTCCCTTCACTTCCTTCATCCTCCTTTCTATTGAGATCTTCTTGAAGGCTAAGGTTTTTAAATCATTTCCTGTATTTGTAGGTATTGCTAGATTTGCTCTTGATCTCCAACTTTTTGCACAGCCTTGCTATGTCTGTTTTAGTGTGCTGCCCTCAGTTTTTCGTTTTTGCCTTGGTTTCCTGAATCTTCCTCCCTGTTTCAAGGTTCATTTGAAGTGTAAGGTTTTGAAATCGCTGTCTTCAAGAGTTTTGTGTCATTCCTTAGGTTGTTAGTATTATCGATTTTCTTTCAAAATCTCTCTTTTAGTTCACGGTCCTTGTTTTTGCCTATGGTTTTTCTTTTGTTCCCTAATCTCGGTTGGTTTTTCACTTGTCAACGTTCATGTCTTCGTCTTCCATTCCATTCTAGCCACTTTTTGTTGTTTTTCCAGAACACCGTGGCTTTGTACATTGTCTTTCTACATCTCATTTTAGTTTGCTGCCACTCTTTTGTTTCGTTTGTCCCTTCACTTCCTTCATCGTCCTCCCTACTGAGATCTTCTTGAAGGCTAAGTTTTGGAAATCATTGCCTATATGTGTAGGTATTGCTAGTTTTGCTATAGATCTCCAGCTTTTTGCATTGTCTTTCTATGTCTGTTTTAGTGTGCTGCCCTCAGATTTTGAGTTTTTGCCTTGGTTTCCTGAATCTTCCTCCCTGTTTCAAGGTTCATTTGAAGTGTAAGGTTTTGAAATCGCTGTCTTCAAGAGTTTTGTGTCGTTCCTTAGGTTGTTAGTATTATCGATTTTCTTTCAAAATCTCTCTTTTAGTTCACGGTCCTTGTTTTTGCCTATGGTTTTTCTTTTGTTCCCTAATCTCGGTTGGTTTTTCACTTGTCAACGTTCATGTCTTCGTCTTCCATTCCATTCTAGCCACTTTTTCTTGTTTTTCCAGAACACCGTGGCTTTGTACATTGTCTTTCTACATCTCATTTTAGTTTGCTGCCACTCTTTTGTTTCGTTTGTCCCTTCACTTCCTTCATCCTCCTCCCTTCTGAGATCTTCTTGAAGGCTAAGTTTTGGAAATCATTGCCTATATGTGTAGGTATTGCTAGTTTTGCTATAGATCTCCAGCTTTTTGCATTGTCTTTCTATGTCTGTTTTAGTGTGCTGCCATCAGATTTTGAGTTTTTGCCTTGACTTCCTTAATCTTCCTCCCTAGTTAAGTTTTCTTTCTAAGTGGAAGCGTTTCCAGACTGGCCTTACTTTCTACATTGTCTTTCCACAGCTTTTCAGTCTGCTGCCACTCTTTGGTTTAGTATTTCCCTTCACTTCCTTCATCCTCCTTTCTATTGAGATCTTCTTGAAGGCTAAGTTTTGGAAATCATTGCCTATATGTGTAGGTATTGCTAGTTTTGCTATAGATCTCCAGCTTTTTGCACAGCCTTGCTATGTCTGTTTTAGTGTGCTGCCCTCAGTTTTTCGTTTTTGCCTTGGTTTCCTGAATCTTCCTCCCTGTTTCAAGGTTCATTTCAAGTGTAAGGTTTTGAAATCGCTGTCTTCAAGAGTTTTGTGTCATTCCTTAGGTTGTTAGTATTATCGATTTTCTTTCAAAATCTCTCTTTTAGTTCACGGTCCTTGTTTTTGCCTATGGTTTTTCTTTTGTTCCCTAATCTCGGTTGGTTTTTCACTTGTCAACGTTCATGTCTTCGTCTTCCATTCCATTCTAGCCACTTTTTGTTGTTTTTCCAGAACACCGTGGCTTTGTACATTGTCTTTCTACATCTCATTTTAGTTTGCTGCCACTCTTTTGTTTCGTTTGTCCCTTCACTTCCTTCATCCTCCTCCCTACTGAGATCTTCTTGAAGGCTAAGTTTTGGAAATCATTGCCTATATGTGTAGGTATCGCTAGTTTTGCTATAGATCTCCAGCTTTTTGCATTGTCTTTCTATGTCTGTTTTAGTGTGCTGCCATCAGATTTTGAGTTTTTGCCTTGACTTCCTTAATCTTCCTCCCTAGTTAAGTTTTCTTTCTAAGTGGAAGCGTTTCCAGACTGGCCTTACTTTCTACATTGTCTTTCCACAGCTTTTCAGTCTGCTGCCACTCTTTGGTTTAGTATTTCCCTTCACTTCCTTCATCCTCCTTTCTATTGAGATCTTATTGAAGGCTAAGGTTTTTAAATCATTTCCTGTATTTGTAGTTATTGCTAGATTTGCTCTTGATCTGCAGCTTTTTGCACAGCCTTGCTATGTCTGTTTTAGTGTGCTGCCCTCAGTTTTTCGTTTTTGCCTTGGTTTCCTGAATCTTCCTCCCTGTTTCAAGGTTCATTTGAAGTGTAAGGTTTTGAAATCGCTGTCTTCAAGAGTTTTGTGTCATTCCTTAGGTTGTTAGTATTATCGATTTTCTTTCAAAATCTCTCTTTTAGTTCACGGTCCTTGTTTTTGCCTATGGTTTTTCTTTTGTTCCCTAATCTCGGTTGGTTTTTCACTTGTCAACGTTCATGTCTTCGTCTTCCATTCCATTCTAGCCACTTTTTCTTGTTTTTCCAGAACACCGTGGCTTTGTACATTGTCTTTCTACATCTCATTTTAGTTTGCTGCCACTCTTTTGTTTCGTTTGTCCCTTCACTTCCTTCATCCTCCTCCCTACTGAGATCTTCTTGAAGGCTAAGTTTTGGAAATCATTGCCTATATGTGTAGGTATTGCTAGTTTTGCTATAGATCTCCAGCTTTTTGCACAGCCTTGCTATGTCTGTTTTAGTGTGCTGCCCTCAGTTTTTCGTTTTTGCCTTGGTTTCCTGAATCTTCCTCCCTGTTTCAAGGTTCATTTGAAGTGTAAGGTTTTGAAATCGCTGTCTTCAAGAGTTTTGTGTCATTCCTTAGGTTGTTAGTATTATCGATTTTCTTTCAAAATCTCTCTTTTAGTTCACGGTCCTTGTTTTTGCCTATGGTTTTTCTTTTGTTCCCTAATCTCGGTTGGTTTTTCACTTGTCAACGTTCATGTCTTCGTCTTCCATTCCATTCTAGCCACTTTTTGTTGTTTTTCCAGAACACCGTGGCTTTGTACATTGTCTTTCTACATCTCATTTTAGTTTGCTGCCACTCTTTTGTTTCGTTTGTCCCTTCACTTCCTTCATCCTCCTCCCTACTGAGATCTTCTTGAAGGCTAAGTTTTGAAAATCATTGCCTATATGTGTAGGTATTGCTAGTTTTGCTATAGATCTCCAGCTTTTTGCATTGTCTTTCTATGTCTGTTTTAGTGTGCTGCCCTCAGATTTTGAGTTTTTGCCTTGACTTCCTAAATCTTCCTCCCTAGTTAAGTTTTCTTTCTAAGTGGAAGCGTTTCCAGACTGGCCTTACTTTCTACATTGTCTTTCCACAGCTTTTCAGTCTGCTGCCACTCTTTGGTTTAGTATTTCCCTTCACTTCCTTCATCCTCCTCCCTACTGAGATCTTCTTGAAGGCTAAGTTTTGGAAATCATTGCCTATATGTGTAGGTATTGCTAGTTTTGCTATAGATCTCCAGCTTTTTTTGCATTGTCTTTCTATGTCTGTTTTAGTGTGCTGCCATCAGATTTTGAGTTTTTGCCTTGACTTCCTTAATCTTCCGCCCTAGTTAAGTTTTCTTTCTAAGTGGAAGCGTTTCCAGACTGGCCTTACTTTCTACATTGTCTTTCCACAGCTTTTCAGTCTGCTGCCACTCTTTGGTTTAGTATTTCCCTTCACTTCCTTCATCCTCCTTTCTATTGAGATCTTCTTGAAGGCTAAGTTTTGGAAATCATTCCCTATATGTGTAGGTATTGCTAGTTTTGCTCTTGATCTGCAGCTTTTTGCACAGCCTTGCTATGTCTGTTTTAGTGTGCTGCCCTCAGTTTTTCGTTTTTGCCTTGGTTTCCTGAATCTTCCTCCCTGTTTCAAGGTTCATTTGAAGTGTAAGGTTTTGAAATCGCTGTCTTCAAGAGTTTTGTGTCATTCCTTAGGTTGTTAGTATTATCGATTTTCTTTCAAAATCTCTCTTTTAGTTCACGGTCCTTGTTTTTGCCTATGGTTTTTCTTTTGTTCCCTAATCTCGGTTGGTTTTTCACTTGTCAACGTTCATGTCTTCGTCTTCCATTCCATTCTAGCCACTTTTTGTTGTTTTTCCAGAACACCGTGGCTTTGTACATTGTCTTTCTACATCTCATTTTAGTTTGCTGCCACTCTTTTGTTTCGTTTGTCCCTTCACTTCCTTCATCCTCCTCCCTACTGAGATCTTCTTGAAGGCTAAGTTTTGGAAATCATTGCCTATATGTGTAGGTATTGCTAGTTTTGCTATAGATCTCCAGCTTTTTGCATTGTCTTGCTATGTCTGTTTTAGTGTGCTGCCCTCAGATTTTGAGGTTTTGCCTTGGTTTCTTGTATCTTCCTCCCTGTTTCAAGGTTCATTTGAAGTGTAAGGTTTTGAAATCGCTGTCTTCAAGAGTTTCGTGTCATTCCTTAGGTTGTTAGTGTTATCGATTTTCTTTCAAAATCTCTCTTTTAGTTCACGGTCCTTGTTTTTGCCTATGGTTTTTCTTTTGTTCCCTAATCTCGGTTGGTTTTTCACTTGTCAACGTTCATGTCTTCGTCTTCCATTCCATTCTAGCCACTTTTTGTTGTTTTTCCAGAACACCGTGGCTTTGTACATTGTCTTTCTACATCTCATTTTAGTTTGCTGCCACTCTTTTGTTTCGTTTGTCCCTTGACTTCCTTCATCCTCCTCCCTACTGAGATCTTCTTGAAGGCTAAGTTTTGGAAATCATTGCCTATATGTGTAGGTATTGCTAGTTTTGCTATAGATCTCCAGCTTTTTGCATTGTCTTGCTATGTCTGTTTTAGTGTGCTGCCCTCAGATTTTGAGGTTTTGCCTTGACTTCCTTAATCTTCCGCCCTAGTTAAGTTTTCTTTCTAAGTGGAAGCGTTTCCAGACTGGCCTTACTTTCTACCTTGTCTTTCCACAGCTTTTCAGTCTGCTGCCACTCTTTGGTTTAGTATTTCCCTTGACTTCCTTCATCCTCCTTTCTATCGAGATCTTATTGAAGGCTAAGTTTTGGAAATCATTCCCTATATGTGTAGGTATTGCTAGTTTTGCTATAGATCTCCAGCTTTTTGCATTGTCTTGCTATGTCTGTTTTAGTGTGCTGCCCTCAGTTTTTCGTTTTTGCCTTGGTTTCCTGAATCTTCCTCCCTGTTTCAAGGTTCATTTGAAGTGTAAGGTTTTGAAATCGCTGTCTTCAAGAGTTTTGTGTCATTCCTTAGGTTGTTAGTATTATCGATTTTCTTTCAAAATCTCTCTTTTAGTTCACGGTCCTTGTTTTTGCCTATGGTTTTTCTTTTGCTCCCTAATCTCGGTTGGTTTTTCACTTGTCAACGTTCATGTCTTCGTCTTCCATTCCATTCTAGCCACTTTTTGTTGTTTTTCCAGAACACCGTGGCTTTGTACATTGTCTTTCTACATCTCATTTTAGTTTGCTGCCACTCTTTTGTTTCGTTTGTCCCTTCACTTCCTTCATCCTCCTCCCTACTGAGATCTTCTTGAAGGCTAAGTTTTGGAAATCATTGCCTATATGTGTAGGTATTGCTAGTTTTGCTATAGATCTCCAGCTTTTTGCATTGTCTTGCTATGTCTGTTTTAGTGTGCTGCCCTCAGATTTTGAGGTTTTGCCTTGACTTCCTTAATCTTCCGCCCTAGTTAAGTTTTCTTTCTAAGTGGAAGCGTTTCCAGACTGGCCTTACTTTCTACCTTGTCTTTCCACAGCTTTTCAGTCTGCTGCCACTCTTTGGTTTAGTATTTCCCTTGACTTCCTTCATCCTCCTTTCTATTGAGATCTTATTGAAGGCTAAGTTTTGGAAATCATTCCCTATATGTGTAGGTATTGCTAGTTTTGCTATAGATCTCCAGCTTTTTGCATTGTCTTGCTATGTCTGTTTTAGTGTGCTGCCCTCAGTTTTTCGTTTTTGCCTTGGTTTCCTGAATCTTCCTCCCTGTTTCAAGGTTCATTTGAAGTGTAAGGTTTTGAAATCGCTGTCTTCAAGAGTTTTGTGTCATTCCTTAGGTTGTTAGTATTATCGATTTTCTTTCAAAATCTCTCTTTTAGTTCACGGTCCTTGTTTTTGCCTATGGTTTTTCTTTTGTTCCCTAATCTCAGTTGGTTTTTCACTTGTCAACGTTCATGTCTTCGTCTTCCATTCCATTCTAGCCACTTTTTGTTGTTTTTCCAGAACACCGTGGCTTTGTACATTGTCTTTCTACATCTCATTTTAGTTTGCTGCCACTCTTTTGTTTCGTTTGTCCCTTCACTTCCTTCATCCTCCTCCCTACTGAGATCTTCTTGAAGGCTAAGTTTTGGAAATCATTGCCTATATGTGTAGGTATTGCTAGTTTTGCTATAGATCTCCAGCTTTTTGCATTGTCTTTCTATGTCTGTTTTAGTGTGCTGCCCTCAGATTTTGAGTTTTTGCTTTGGTTTCCTGAATCTTCCTCCCTGTTTCAAGGTTCATTTGAAGTGTAAGGTTTTGAAATCGCTGTCTTCAAGAGTTTTGTGTCGTTCCTTAGGTTGTTAGTATTATCGATTTTCTTTCAAAATCTCTCTTTTAGTTCACGGTCCTTGTTTTTGCCTATGGTTTTTCTTTTGTTCCCTAATCTCGGTTGGTTTTTCACTTGTCAACGTTCATGTCTTCGTCTTCCATTCCATTCTAGCCACTTTTTCTTGTTTTTCCAGAACACCGTGGCTTTGTACATTGTCTTTCTACATCTCATTTTAGTTTGCTGCCACTCTTTTGTTTCGTTTGTCCCTTCACTTCCTTCATCCTCCTCCCTACTGAGATCTTCTTGAAGGCTAAGTTTTGGAAATCATTGCCTATATGTGTAGGTATTGCTAGTTTTGCTATAGATCTCCAGCTTTTTGCACAGCCTTGCTATGTCTGTTTTAGTGTTCTGCCCTCAGTTTTTCGTTTTTGCCTTGGTTTCCTGAATCTTCCTCCCTGTTTCAAGGTTCATTTGAAGTGTAAGGTTTTGAAATCGCTGTCTTCAAGAGTTTTGTGTCGTTCCTTAGGTTGTTAGTATTATCGATTTTCTTTCAAAATCTCTCTTTTAGTTCACGGTCCTTGTTTTTGCCTATGGTTTTTCTTTTGTTCCCTAATCTCGGTTGGTTTTTCACTTGTCAACGTTCATGTCTTCGTCTTCCATTCCATTCTAGCCACTTTTTCTTGTTTTTCCAGAACACCGTGGCTTTGTACATTGTCTTTCTACATCTCATTTTAGTTTGCTGCCACTCTTTTGTTTCGTTTGTCCCTTCACTTCCTTCATCCTCCTCCCTACTGAGATCTTCTTGAAGGCTAAGTTTTGGAAATCATTGCCTATATGTGTAGGTATTGCTAGTTTTGCTATAGATGTCCAGCTTTTTGCACAGCCTTGCTATGTCTGTTTTAGTGTGCTGCCCTCAGTTTTTCGTTTTTGCCTTGGTTTCCTGAATCTTCCTCCCTGTTTCAAGGTTCATTTGAAGTGTAAGGTTTTGAAATCGCTGTCTTCAAGAGTTTTGTGTCATTCCTTAGGTTGTTAGTATTATCGATTTTCTTTCAAAATCTCTCTTTTAGTTCACGGTCCTTGTTTTTGCCTATGGTTTTTCTTTTGTTCCCTAATCTCGGTTGGTTTTTCACTTGTCAACGTTCATGTCTTCGTCTTCCATTCCATTCTAGCCACTTTTTGTTGTTTTTCCAGAACACCGTGGCTTTGTACATTGTCTTTCTACATCTCATTTTAGTTTGCTGCCACTCTTTTGTTTCGTTTGTCCCTTCACTTCCTTCATCCTCCTCCCTACTGAGATCTTCTTGAAGGCTAAGTTTTGAAAATCATTGCCTATATGTGTAGGTATTGCTAGTTTTGCTATAGATCTCCAGCTTTTTGCATTGTCTTTCTATGTCTGTTTTAGTGTGCTGCCCTCAGATTTTGAGTTTTTGCCTTGACTTCCTAAATCTTCCTCCCTAGTTAAGTTTTCTTTCTAAGTGGAAGCGTTTCCAGACTGGCCTTACTTTCTACATTGTCTTTCCACAGCTTTTCAGTCTGCTGCCACTCTTTGGTTTAGTATTTCCCTTCACTTCCTTCATCCTCCTCCCTACTGAGATCTTCTTGAAGGCTAAGTTTTGGAAATCATTGCCTATATGTGTAGGTATTGCTAGTTTTGCTATAGATCTCCAGCTTTTTGCACAGCCTTGCTATGTCTGTTTTAGTGTGCTGCCCTCAGTTTTTCGTTTTTGCCTTGGTTTCCTGAATCTTCCTCCCTGTTTCAAGGTTCATTTGAAGTGTAAGGTTTTGAAATCGCTGTCTTCAAGAGTTTTGTGTCATTCCTTAGGTTGTTAGTATTATCGATTTTCTTTCAAAATCTCTCTTTTAGTTCACGGTCCTTGTTTTTGCCTATGGTTTTTCTTTTGTTCCCTAATCTCGGTTGGTTTTTCACTTGTCAACGTTCATGTCTTCGTCTTCCATTCCATTCTAGCCACTTTTTGTTGTTTTTCCAGAACACCGTGGCTTTGTACATTGTCTTTCTACATCTCATTTTAGTTTGCTGCCACTCTTTTGTTTCGTTTGTCCCTTCACTTCCTTCATCCTCCTCCCTACTGAGATCTTCTTGAAGGCTAAGTTTTGGAAATCATTTCCTATATGTGTAGGTATTGCTAGTTTTGCTATAGATCTCCAGCTTTTTGCATTGTCTTTCTATGTCTGTTTTAGTGTGCTGCCATCAGATTTTGAGTTTTTGCCTTGACTTCCTTAATCTTCCGCCCTAGTTAAGTTTTCTTTCTAAGTGGAAGCGTTTCCAGACTGGCCTTACTTTCTACATTGTCTTTCCACAGCTTTTCAGTCTGCTGCCACTCTTTGGTTTAGTATTTCCCTTCACTTCCTTCATCCTCCTTTCTATTGAGATCTTCTTGAAGGCTAAGTTTTGGAAATCATTGCCTATATGTGTAGTTATTGCTAGTTTTGCTCTTGATCTGCAGCTTTTTGCACAGCCTTGCTATGTCTGTTTTAGTGTGCTGCCCTCAGTTTTTCGTTTTTGCCTTGGTTTCCTGAATCTTCCTCCCTGTTTCAAGGTTCATTTGAAGTGTAAGGTTTTGAAATCGCTGTCTTCAAGAGTTTTGTGTCATTCCTTAGGTTGTTAGTATTATCGATTTTCTTTCAAAATCTCTCTTTTAGTTCACGGTCCTTGTTTTTGCCTATGGTTTTTCTTTTGTTCCCTAATCTCGGTTGGTTTTTCACTTGTCAACGTTCATGTCTTCGTCTTCCATTCCATTCTAGCCACTTTTTGTTGTTTTTCCAGAACACCGTGGATTTGTACATTGTCTTTCTACATCTCATTTTAGTTTGCTGCCACTCTTTTGTTTCGTTTGTCCCTTCACTTCCTTCATCCTCCTCCCTACTGAGATCTTCTTGAAGGCTAAGTTTTGGAAATCATTGCCTATATGTGTAGGTATTGCTAGTTTTGCTATAGATCTCCAGCTTTTTGCATTGTCTTGCTATGTCTGTTTTAGTGTGCTGCCCTCAGATTTTGAGTTTTTGCCTTGGTTTCCTGAATCTTCCTCCCTGTTTCAAGGTTCATTTGAAGTGTAAGGTTTTGAAATCGCTGTCTTCAAGAGTTTTGTGTCATTCCTTAGGTTGTTAGTATTATCGATTTTCTTTCAAAATCTCTCTTTTAGTTCACGGTCCTTGTTTTTGCCTATGGTTTTTCTTTTGTTCCCTAATCTCGGTTGGTTTTTCACTTGTCAACGTTCATGTCTTCGTCTTCCATTCCATTCTAGCCACTTTTTGTTGTTTTTCCAGAACACCGTGGCTTTGTACATTGTCTTTCTACATCTCATTTTAGTTTGCTGACACTCTTTTGTTTCGTTTGTCCCTTCACTTCCTTCATCCTCCTCCCTACTGAGATCTTCTTGAAGGCTAAGTTTTGGAAATCATTGCCTATATGTGTAGGTATTGCTAGTTTTGCTATAGATCTCCAGCTTTTTGCATTGTCTTGCTATGTCTGTTTTAGTGTGCTGCCCTCAGATTTTGAGTTTTTGCCTTGGTTTCTTGTATCTTCCTCCCTGTTTCAAGGTTCATTTGAAGTGTAAGGTTTTGAAATCGCTGTCTTCAAGACTTTCGTGTCATTCCTTAGGTTGTTAGTGTTATCGATTTTCTTTCAAAATCTCTCTTTTAGTTCACGGTCCTTGTTTTTGCCTATGGTTTTTCTTTTGTTCCCTAATCTCGGTTGGTTTTTCACTTGTCAACGTTCATGTCTTCGTCTTCCATTCCATTCTAGCCACTTTTTGTTGTTTTTCCAGAACACCGTGGCTTTGTACATTGTCTTTCTACATCTCATTTTAGTTTGCTGCCACTCTTTTGTTTCGTTTGTCCCTTGACTTCCTTCATCCTCCTCCCTACTGAGATCTTCTTGAAGGCTAAGTTTTGGAAATCATTGCCTATATGTGTAGGTATTGCTAGTTTTGCTATAGATCTCCAGCTTTTTGCATTGTCTTGCTATGTCTGTTTTAGTGTGCTGCCCTCAGTTTTTCGTTTTTGCCTTGGTTTCCTGAATCTTCCTCCCTGTTTCAAGGTTCATTTCAAGTGTAAGGTTTTGAAATCGCTGTCTTCAAGAGTTTTGTGTCATTCCTTAGGTTGTTAGTATTATCGATTTTCTTTCAAAATCTCTCTTTTAGTTCACGGTCCTTGTTTTTGCCTATGGTTTTTCTTTTGTTCCCTAATCTCGGTTGGTTTTTTACTTGTCAACGTTCATGTCTTCGTCTTCCATTCCATTCTAGCCACTTTTTCTTGTTTTTCCAGAACACCGTGGCTTTGTACATTGTCTTTCTACATCTCATTTTAGTCTGCTGCCACTCTTTGGTTTAGTATTTCCCTTCACTTCCTTCATCCTCCTTTCTATTGAGATCTTCTTGATGCTAAGGTTTTTAATTCATTTCCTGTATTTGTAGGTATTGCTAGATTTGCTCTTGATCTGCAGCTTTTTGCACAGCCTTGCTATGTCTGTTTTAGTGTGCTGCCCTCAGATTTTGAGTTTTTGCCTTGACTTCCTTAATCTTCCGCCCTAGTTAAGTTTTCTTTCTAAGTGGAAGCGTTTCCAGACTGGCCTTACTTTCTACATTGTATTTCCACAGCTTTTCAGTCTGCTGCCACTCTTTGGTTTAGTATTTCCCTTCACTTCCTTCATCCTCCTTTCTACTTAGATCTTATTGAAGGCTAAGTTTTGGAAATCATTGCCTATATGTGTAGTTATTGCTAGTTTTGCTATAGATCTCCAGCTTTTTGCATTGTCTTTCTATGTCTGTTTTAGTGTGCTGCCCTCAGTTTTTCGTTTTTGCCTTGGTTTCCTGAATCTTCCTCCCTGTTTCAAGGTTCATTTGAAGTGTAAGGTTTTGAAATCGCTGTCTTCAAGAGTTTTGTGTCATTCTTTAGGTTGTTAGTATTATCGATTTTCTTTCAAAATCTCTCTTTTAGTTCACGGTCCTTGTTTTTGCCTATGGTTTTTCTTTTGTTCCCTAATCTCGGTTGGTTTTTCACTTGTCAACGTTCATGTCTTCGTCTTCCATTCCATTCTAGCCACTTTTTGTTGTTTTTCCAGAACACCGTGGCTTTGTACATTGTCTTTCTACATCTCATTTTAGTTTGCTGCCACTCTTTTGTTTCGTTTGTCCCTTCACTTGCTTCATCCTCCTCCCTACTGAGATCTTCTTGAAGGCTAAGTTTTGGAAATCATTGCCTATATGTGTAGGTATTGCTAGTTTTGCTATAGATCTCCAGCTTTTTGCATTGTCTTTCTATGTCTGTTTTAGTGTGCTGCCCTCAGATTTTGAGTTTTTGCCTTGACTTCCTTAATCTTCCGCCCTAGTTAAGTTTTCTTTCTAAGTGGAAGCGTTTCCAGACTGGCCTTACTTTCTACATTGTCTTTCCACAGCTTTTCAGTCTGCTGCCACTCTTTGGTTTAGTATTTCCCTTCACTTCCTTCATCCTCCTTTCTATTGAGATCTTATTGAAGGCTAAGTTTTGGAAATCATTGCCTATATGTGTAGTTATTGCTAGTTTTGCTCTTGATCTCCAGCTTTTTGCATTGTCTTTCTATGTCTGTTTTAGTGTGCTGCCCTCAGTTTTTCGTTTTTGCCTTGGTTTCCTGAATCTTCCTCCCTGTTTCAAGGTTCATTTGAAGTGTAAGGTTTTGAAATCGCTGTCTTCAAGAGTTTTGTGTCATTCCTTAGGTTGTTAGTATTATCGATTTTCTTTCAAAATCTCTCTTTTAGTTCATGGTCCTTGTTTTTGCCTATGGTTTTTCTTTTGTTCCCTAATCTCGGTTGGTTTTTCACTTGTCAACGTTCATGTCTTCGTCTTCCATTCCATTCTAGCCACTTTTTGTTGTTTTTCCAGAACACCGTGGCTTTGTACATTGTCTTTCTACATCTCATTTTAGTTTGCTGCCACTCTTTTGTTTCGTTTGTCCCTTCACTTCCTTCATCCTCCTCCCTACTGAGATCTTCTTGAAGGCTAAGTTTTGGAAATCATTGCCTATATGTGTAGGTATTGCTAGTTTTGCTATAGATCTCCAGCTTTTTGCATTGTCTTGCTATGTCTGTTTTAGTGTGCTGCCCTCAGATTTTGAGGTTTTGCCTTGACTTCCTTAATCTTCCGCCCTAGTTAAGTTTTCTTTCTAAGTGGAAGCGTTTCCAGACTGGCCTTACTTTCTACATTGTCTTTCCACAGCTTTTCAGTCTGCTGCCACTCTTTGGTTTAGTATTTCCCTTGACTTCCTTCATCCTCCTTTCTATTGAGATCTTCTTGAAGGCTAAGGTTTTTAAATCATTTCCTGTATTTGTAGGTATTACTAGATTTGCTCTTGATCTCCAACTTTTTGCACAGCCTTGCTATGTCTGTTTTAGTGTGCTGCCCTCAGTTTTTCGTTTTTGCCTTGGTTTCCTGAATCTTCCTCCCTGTTTCAAGGTTCATTTGAAGTGTAAGGTTTTGAAATCGCTGTCTTCAAGAGTTTTGTGTCATTCCTTAGGTTGTTAGTATTATCGATTTTCTTTCAAAATCTCTCTTTTAGTTCACGGTCCTTGTTTTTGCCTATGGTTTTTCTTTTGTTCCCTAATCTCGGTTGGTTTTTCACTTGTCAACGTTCATGTCTTCGTCTTCCATTCCATTCTAGCCACTTTTTCTTGTTTTTCCAGAACACCGTGGCTTTGTACATTGTCTTTCTACATCTCATTTTAGTTTGCTGCCACTCTTTTGTTTCGTTTGTCCCTTCACTTCCTTCATCGTCCTCCCTACTGAGATCTTCTTGAAGGCTAAGTTTTGGAAATCATTGCCTATATGTGTAGGTATTGCTAGTTTTGCTATAGATCTCCAGCTTTTTGCATTGTCTTTCTATGTCTGTTTTAGTGTGCTGCCCTCAGATTTTGAGTTTTTGCCTTGGTTTCCTGAATCTTCCTCCCTGTTTCAAGGTTCATTTGAAGTGTAAGGTTTTGAAATCGCTGTCTTCAAGAGTTTTGTGTCGTTCCTTAGGTTGTTAGTATTATCGATTTTCTTTCAAAATCTCTCTTTTAGTTCACGGTCCTTGTTTTTGCCTATGGTTTTTCTTTTGTTCCCTAATCTCGGTTGGTTTTTCACTTGTCAACGTTCATGTCTTCGTCTTCCATTCCATTCTAGCCACTTTTTCTTGTTTTTCCAGAACACCGTGGCTTTGTACATTGTCTTTCTACATCTCATTTTAGTTTGCTGCCACTCTTTTGTTTCGTTTGTCCCTTCACTTCCTTCATCCTCCTCCCTACTGAGATCTTCTTGAAGGCTAAGTTTTGGAAATCATTGCCTATATGTGTAGGTATTGCTAGTTTTGCTATAGATCTCCAGCTTTTTGCACAGCCTTGCTATGTCTGTTTTAGTGTGCTGCCCTCAGTTTTTCGTTTTTGCCTTGGTTTCCTGAATCTTCCTCCCTGTTTCAAGGTTCATTTGAAGTGTAAGGTTTTGAAATCGCTGTCTTCAAGAGTTTTGTGTCATTCCTTAGGTTGTTAGTATTATCGATTTTCTTTCAAAATCTCTCTTTTAGTTCACGGTCCTTGTTTTTGCCTATGGTTTTTCTTTTGTTCCCTAATCTCGGTTGGTTTTTCACTTGTCAACGTTCATGTCTTCGTCTTCCATTCCATTCTAGCCACTTTTTCTTGTTTTTCCAGAACACCGTGGCTTTGTACATTGTCTTTCTACATCTCATTTTAGTTTGCTGCCACTCTTTTGTTTCGTTTGTCCCTTCACTTCCTTCATCCTCCTCCCTACTGAGATCTTCTTGAAGGCTAAGTTTTGGAAATCATTGCCTATATGTGTAGGTATTGCTAGTTTTGCTATAGATCTCCAGCTTTTTGCATTGTCTTGCTATGTCTGTTTTAGTGTGCTGCCCTCAGTTTTTCGTTTTTGCCTTGGTTTCCTGAATCTTCCTCCCTGTTTCAAGGTTCATTTCAAGTGTAAGGTTTTGAAATCGCTGTCTTCAAGAGTTTTGTGTCATTCCTTAGGTTGTTAGTATTATCGATTTTCTTTCAAAATCTCTCTTTTAGTTCACGGTCCTTGTTTTTGCCTATGGTTTTTCTTTTGTTCCCTAATCTCGGTTGGTTTTTTACTTGTCAACGTTCATGTCTTCGTCTTCCATTCCATTCTAGCCACTTTTTCTTGTTTTTCCAGAACACCGTGGCTTTGTACATTGTCTTTCTACATCTCATTTTAGTCTGCTGCCACTCTTTGGTTTAGTATTTCCCTTCACTTCCTTCATCCTCCTTTCTATTGAGATCTTCTTGATGCTAAGGTTTTTAATTCATTTCCTGTATTTGTAGGTATTGCTAGATTTGCTCTTGATCTGCAGCTTTTTGCACAGCCTTGCTATGTCTGTTTTAGTGTGCTGCCCTCAGATTTTGAGTTTTTGCCTTGACTTCCTTAATCTTCCGCCCTAGTTAAGTTTTCTTTCTAAGTGGAAGCGTTTCCAGACTGGCCTTACTTTCTACATTGTATTTCCACAGCTTTTCAGTCTGCTGCCACTCTTTGGTTTAGTATTTCCCTTCACTTCCTTCATCCTCCTTTCTACTTAGATCTTATTGAAGGCTAAGTTTTGGAAATCATTGCCTATATGTGTAGTTATTGCTAGTTTTGCTATAGATCTCCAGCTTTTTGCATTGTCTTTCTATGTCTGTTTTAGTGTGCTGCCCTCAGTTTTTCGTTTTTGCCTTGGTTTCCTGAATCTTCCTCCCTGTTTCAAGGTTCATTTGAAGTGTAAGGTTTTGAAATCGCTGTCTTCAAGAGTTTTGTGTCATTCTTTAGGTTGTTAGTATTATCGATTTTCTTTCAAAATCTCTCTTTTAGTTCACGGTCCTTGTTTTTGCCTATGGTTTTTCTTTTGTTCCCTAATCTCGGTTGGTTTTTCACTTGTCAACGTTCATGTCTTCGTCTTCCATTCCATTCTAGCCACTTTTTGTTGTTTTTCCAGAACACCGTGGCTTTGTACATTGTCTTTCTACATCTCATTTTAGTTTGCTGCCACTCTTTTGTTTCGTTTGTCCCTTCACTTGCTTCATCCTCCTCCCTACTGAGATCTTCTTGAAGGCTAAGTTTTGGAAATCATTGCCTATATGTGTAGGTATTGCTAGTTTTGCTATAGATCTCCAGCTTTTTGCATTGTCTTTCTATGTCTGTTTTAGTGTGCTGCCCTCAGATTTTGAGTTTTTGCCTTGACTTCCTTAATCTTCCGCCCTAGTTAAGTTTTCTTTCTAAGTGGAAGCGTTTCCAGACTGGCCTTACTTTCTACATTGTCTTTCCACAGCTTTTCAGTCTGCTGCCACTCTTTGGTTTAGTATTTCCCTTCACTTCCTTCATCCTCCTTTCTATTGAGATCTTATTGAAGGCTAAGTTTTGGAAATCATTGCCTATATGTGTAGTTATTGCTAGTTTTGCTCTTGATCTCCAGCTTTTTGCATTGTCTTTCTATGTCTGTTTTAGTGTGCTGCCCTCAGTTTTTCGTTTTTGCCTTGGTTTCCTGAATCTTCCTCCCTGTTTCAAGGTTCATTTGAAGTGTAAGGTTTTGAAATCGCTGTCTTCAAGAGTTTTGTGTCATTCCTTAGGTTGTTAGTATTATCGATTTTCTTTCAAAATCTCTCTTTTAGTTCATGGTCCTTGTTTTTGCCTATGGTTTTTCTTTTGTTCCCTAATCTCGGTTGGTTTTTCACTTGTCAACGTTCATGTCTTCGTCTTCCATTCCATTCTAGCCACTTTTTGTTGTTTTTCCAGAACACCGTGGCTTTGTACATTGTCTTTCTACATCTCATTTTAGTTTGCTGCCACTCTTTTGTTTCGTTTGTCCCTTCACTTCCTTCATCCTCCTCCCTACTGAGATCTTCTTGAAGGCTAAGTTTTGGAAATCATTGCCTATATGTGTAGGTATTGCTAGTTTTGCTATAGATCTCCAGCTTTTTGCATTGTCTTGCTATGTCTGTTTTAGTGTGCTGCCCTCAGATTTTGAGGTTTTGCCTTGACTTCCTTAATCTTCCGCCCTAGTTAAGTTTTCTTTCTAAGTGGAAGCGTTTCCAGACTGGCCTTACTTTCTACATTGTCTTTCCACAGCTTTTCAGTCTGCTGCCACTCTTTGGTTTAGTATTTCCCTTGACTTCCTTCATCCTCCTTTCTATTGAGATCTTCTTGAAGGCTAAGGTTTTTAAATCATTTCCTGTATTTGTAGGTATTACTAGATTTGCTCTTGATCTCCAACTTTTTGCACAGCCTTGCTATGTCTGTTTTAGTGTGCTGCCCTCAGTTTTTCGTTTTTGCCTTGGTTTCCTGAATCTTCCTCCCTGTTTCAAGGTTCATTTGAAGTGTAAGGTTTTGAAATCGCTGTCTTCAAGAGTTTTGTGTCATTCCTTAGGTTGTTAGTATTATCGATTTTCTTTCAAAATCTCTCTTTTAGTTCACGGTCCTTGTTTTTGCCTATGGTTTTTCTTTTGTTCCCTAATCTCGGTTGGTTTTTCACTTGTCAACGTTCATGTCTTCGTCTTCCATTCCATTCTAGCCACTTTTTCTTGTTTTTCCAGAACACCGTGGCTTTGTACATTGTCTTTCTACATCTCATTTTAGTTTGCTGCCACTCTTTTGTTTCGTTTGTCCCTTCACTTCCTTCATCGTCCTCCCTACTGAGATCTTCTTGAAGGCTAAGTTTTGGAAATCATTGCCTATATGTGTAGGTATTGCTAGTTTTGCTATAGATCTCCAGCTTTTTGCATTGTCTTTCTATGTCTGTTTTAGTGTGCTGCCCTCAGATTTTGAGTTTTTGCCTTGGTTTCCTGAATCTTCCTCCCTGTTTCAAGGTTCATTTGAAGTGTAAGGTTTTGAAATCGCTGTCTTCAAGAGTTTTGTGTCGTTCCTTAGGTTGTTAGTATTATCGATTTTCTTTCAAAATCTCTCTTTTAGTTCACGGTCCTTGTTTTTGCCTATGGTTTTTCTTTTGTTCCCTAATCTCGGTTGGTTTTTCACTTGTCAACGTTCATGTCTTCGTCTTCCATTCCATTCTAGCCACTTTTTCTTGTTTTTCCAGAACACCGTGGCTTTGTACATTGTCTTTCTACATCTCATTTTAGTTTGCTGCCACTCTTTTGTTTCGTTTGTCCCTTCACTTCCTTCATCCTCCTCCCTACTGAGATCTTCTTGAAGGCTAAGTTTTGGAAATCATTGCCTATATGTGTAGGTATTGCTAGTTTTGCTATAGATCTCCAGCTTTTTGCACAGCCTTGCTATGTCTGTTTTAGTGTGCTGCCCTCAGTTTTTCGTTTTTGCCTTGGTTTCCTGAATCTTCCTCCCTGTTTCAAGGTTCATTTGAAGTGTAAGGTTTTGAAATCGCTGTCTTCAAGAGTTTTGTGTCATTCCTTAGGTTGTTAGTATTATCGATTTTCTTTCAAAATCTCTCTTTTAGTTCACGGTCCTTGTTTTTGCCTATGGTTTTTCTTTTGTTCCCTAATCTCGGTTGGTTTTTCACTTGTCAACGTTCATGTCTTCGTCTTCCATTCCATTCTAGCCACTTTTTCTTGTTTTTCCAGAACACCGTGGCTTTGTACATTGTCTTTCTACATCTCATTTTAGTTTGCTGCCACTCTTTTGTTTCGTTTGTCCCTTCACTTCCTTCATCCTCCTCCCTACTGAGATCTTCTTGAAGGCTAAGTTTTGGAAATCATTGCCTATATGTGTAGGTATTGCTAGTTTTGCTATAGATCTCCAGCTTTTTGCATTGTCTTTCTATGTCTGTTTTAGTGTGCTGCCATCAGATTTTGAGTTTTTGCCTTGACTTCCTTAATCTTCCTCCCTAGTTAAGTTTTCTTTCTAAGTGGAAGCGTTTCCAGACTGGCCTTACTTTCTACATTGTCTTTCCACAGCTTTTCAGTCTGCTGCCACTCTTTGGTTTAGTATTTCCCTTCACTTCCTTCATCCTCCTCCCTACTGAGATCTTCTTGAAGGCTAAGTTTTGGAAATCATTGCCTATATGTGTAGGTATTGCTAGTTTTGCTATAGATCTCCAGCTTTTTGCACAGCCTTGCTATGTCTGTTTTAGTGTGCTGCCCTCAGTTTTTCGTTTTTGCCTTGGTTTCCTGAATCTTCCTCCCTGTTTCAAGGTTCATTTGAAGTGTAAGGTTTTGAAATCGCTGTCTTCAAGAGTTTTGTGTCATTCCTTAGGTTGTTAGTATTATCGATTTTCTTTCAAAATCTCTCTTTTAGTTCACGGTCCTTGTTTTTGCCTATGGTTTTTCTTTTGTTCCCTAATCTCGGTTGGTTTTTCACTTGTCAACGTTCATGTCTTCGTCTTCCATTCCATTCTAGCCACTTTTTGTTGTTTTTCCAGAACACCGTGGCTTTGTACATTGTCTTTCTACATCTCATTTTAGTTTGCTGCCACTCTTTTGTTTCGTTTGTCCCTTCACTTCCTTCATCCTCCTCCCTACTGAGATCTTCTTGAAGGCTAAGTTTTGGAAATCATTGCCTATATGTGTAGGTATTGCTAGTTTTGCTATAGATCTCCAGCTTTTTGCATTGTCTTTCTATGTCTGTTTTAGTGTGCTGCCATCAGATTTTGAGTTTTTGCCTTGACTTCCTTAATCTTCCTCCCTAGTTAAGTTTTCTTTCTAAGTGGAAGCGTTTCCAGACTGGCCTTACTTTCTACATTGTCTTTCCACAGCTTTTCAGTCTGCTGCCACTCTTTGGTTTAGTATTTCCCTTCACTTCCTTCATCCTCCTTTCTATTGAGATCTTATTGAAGGCTAAGGTTTTTAAATCATTTCCTGTATTTGTAGTTATTGCTAGATTTGCTCTTGATCTGCAGCTTTTTGCACAGCCTTGCTATGTCTGTTTTAGTGTGCTGCCCTCAGTTTTTCGTTTTTGCCTTGGTTTCCTGAATCTTCCTCCCTGTTTCAAGGTTCATTTGAAGTGTAAGGTTTTGAAATCGCTGTCTTCAAGAGTTTTGTGTCATTCCTTAGGTTGTTAGTATTATCGATTTTCTTTCAAAATCTCTCTTTTAGTTCACGGTCCTTGTTTTTGCCTATGGTTTTTCTTTTGTTCCCTAATCTCGGTTGGTTTTTCACTTGTCAACGTTCATGTCTTCGTCTTCCATTCCATTCTAGCCACTTTTTGTTGTTTTTCCAGAACACCGTGGCTTTGTACATTGTCTTTCTACATCTCATTTTAGTTTGCTGCCACTCTTTTGTTTCGTTTGTCCCTTCACTTCCTTCATCCTCCTCCCTACTGAGATCTTCTTGAAGGCTAAGTTTTGGAAATCATTGCCTATATGTGTAGGTATTGCTAGTTTTGCTATAGATCTCCAGCTTTTTTTGCATTGTCTTTCTATGTCTGTTTTAGTGTGCTGCCATCAGATTTTGAGTTTTTGCCTTGACTTCCTTAATCTTCCGCCCTAGTTAAGTTTTCTTTCTAAGTGGAAGCGTTTCCAGACTGGCCTTACTTTCTACATTGTCTTTCCACAGCTTTTCAGTCTGCTGCCACTCTTTGGTTTAGTATTTCCCTTCACTTCCTTCATCCTCCTTTCTATTGAGATCTTCTTGAAGGCTAAGTTTTGGAAATCATTGCCTATATGTGTAGTTATTGCTAGTTTTACTCTTGATCTGCAGCTTTTTGCACAGCCTTGCTATGTCTGTTTTAGTGTGCTGCCCTCAGTTTTTCGTTTTTGCCTTGGTTTCCTGAATCTTCCTCCCTGTTTCAAGGTTCATTTGAAGTGTAAGGTTTTGAAATCGCTGTCTTCAAGAGTTTTGTGTCATTCCTTAGGTTGTTAGTATTATCGATTTTCTTTCAAAATCTCTCTTTTAGTTCACGGTCCTTGTTTTTGCCTATGGTTTTTCTTTTGTTCCCTAATCTCGGTTGGTTTTTCACTTGTCAACGTTCATGTCTTCGTCTTCCATTCCATTCTAGCCACTTTTTGTTGTTTTTCCAGAACACCGTGGCTTTGTACATTGTCTTTCTACATCTCATTTTAGTTTGCTGCCACTCTTTTGTTTCGTTTGTCCCTTCACTTCCTTCATCCTCCTCCCTACTGAGATCTTCTTGAAGGCTAAGTTTTGGAAATCATTGCCTATATGTGTAGGTATTGCTAGTTTTGCTATAGATCTCCAGCTTTTTGCATTGTCTTGCTATGTCTGTTTTAGTGTGCTGCCCTCAGATTTTGAGTTTTTGCCTTGGTTTCCTGAATCTTCCTCCCTGTTTCAAGGTTCATTTGAAGTGTAAGGTTTTGAAATCGCTGTCTTCAAGAGTTTTGTGTCATTCCTTAGGTTGTTAGTATTATCGATTTTCTTTCAAAATCTCTCTTTTAGTTCACGGTCCTTGTTTTTGCCTATGGTTTTTCTTTTGTTCCCTAATCTCGGTTGGTTTTTCACTTGTCAACGTTCATGTCTTCGTCTTCCATTCCATTCTAGCCACTTTTTGTTGTTTTTCCAGAACACCGTGGCTTTGTACATTGTCTTTCTACATCTCATTTTAGTTTGCTGCCACTCTTTTGTTTCGTTTGTCCCTTCACTTCCTTCATCCTCCTCCCTACTGAGATCTTCTTGAAGGCTAAGTTTTGGAAATCATTGCCTATATGTGTAGGTATTGCTAGTTTTGCTATAGATCTCCAGCTTTTTTTGCATTGTCTTTCTATGTCTGTTTTAGTGTGCTGCCATCAGATTTTGAGTTTTTGCCTTGACTTCCTTAATCTTCCGCCCTAGTTAAGTTTTCTTTCTAAGTGGAAGCGTTTCCAGACTGGCCTTACTTTCTACATTGTCTTTCCACAGCTTTTCAGTCTGCTGCCACTCTTTGGTTTAGTATTTCCCTTCACTTCCTTCATCCTCCTTTCTATTGAGATCTTCTTGAAGGCTAAGTTTTGGAAATCATTCCCTATATGTGTAGGTATTGCTAGTTTTGCTCTTGATCTGCAGCTTTTTGCACAGCCTTGCTATGTCTGTTTTAGTGTGCTGCCCTCAGTTTTTCGTTTTTGCCTTGGTTTCCTGAATCTTCCTCCCTGTTTCAAGGTTCATTTGAAGTGTAAGGTTTTGAAATCGCTGTCTTCAAGAGTTTTGTGTCATTCCTTAGGTTGTTAGTATTATCGATTTTCTTTCAAAATCTCTCTTTTAGTTCACGGTCCTTGTTTTTGCCTATGGTTTTTCTTTTGTTCCCTAATCTCGGTTGGTTTTTCACTTGTCAACGTTCATGTCTTCGTCTTCCATTCCATTCTAGCCACTTTTTGTTGTTTTTCCAGAACACCGTGGCTTTGTACATTGTCTTTCTACATCTCATTTTAGTTTGCTGCCACTCTTTTGTTTCGTTTGTCCCTTCACTTCCTTCATCCTCCTCCCTACTGAGATCTTCTTGAAGGCTAAGTTTTGGAAATCATTGCCTATATGTGTAGGTATTGCTAGTTTTGCTATAGATCTCCAGCTTTTTGCATTGTCTTGCTATGTCTGTTTTAGTGTGCTGCCCTCAGATTTTGAGGTTTTGCCTTGGTTTCTTGTATCTTCCTCCCTGTTTCAAGGTTCATTTGAAGTGTAAGGTTTTGAAATCGCTGTCTTCAAGACTTTCGTGTCATTCCTTAGGTTGTTAGTGTTATCGATTTTCTTTCAAAATCTCTCTTTTAGTTCACGGTCCTTGTTTTTGCCTATGGTTTTTCTTTTGTTCCCTAATCTCGGTTGGTTTTTCACTTGTCAACGTTCATGTCTTCGTCTTCCATTCCATTCTAGCCACTTTTTGTTGTTTTTCCAGAACACCGTGGCTTTGTACATTGTCTTTCTACATCTCATTTTAGTTTGCTGCCACTCTTTTGTTTCGTTTGTCCCTTGACTTCCTTCATCCTCCTCCCTACTGAGATCTTCTTGAAGGCTAAGTTTTGGAAATCATTGCCTATATGTGTAGGTATTGCTAGTTTTGCTATAGATCTCCAGCTTTTTGCATTGTCTTGCTATGTCTGTTTTAGTGTGCTGCCCTCAGATTTTGAGGTTTTGCCTTGACTTCCTTAATCTTCCGCCCTAGTTAAGTTTTCTTTCTAAGTGGAAGCGTTTCCAGACTGGCCTTACTTTCTACCTTGTCTTTCCACAGCTTTTCAGTCTGCTGCCACTCTTTGGTTTAGTATTTCCCTTGACTTCCTTCATCCTCCTTTCTATCGAGATCTTATTGAAGGCTAAGTTTTGGAAATCATTCCCTATATGTGTAGGTATTGCTAGTTTTGCTATAGATCTCCAGCTTTTTGCATTGTCTTGCTATGTCTGTTTTAGTGTGCTGCCCTCAGTTTTTCGTTTTTGCCTTGGTTTCCTGAATCTTCCTCCCTGTTTCAAGGTTCATTTGAAGTGTAAGGTTTTGAAATCGCTGTCTTCAAGAGTTTTGTGTCATTCCTTAGGTTGTTAGTATTATCGATTTTCTTTCAAAATCTCTCTTTTAGTTCACGGTCCTTGTTTTTGCCTATGGTTTTTCTTTTGTTCCCTAATCTCGGTTGGTTTTTCACTTGTCAACGTTCATGTCTTCGTCTTCCATTCCATTCTAGCCACTTTTTGTTGTTTTTCCAGAACACCGTGGCTTTGTACATTGTCTTTCTACATCTAATTTTAGTTTGCTGCCACTCTTTTGTTTCGTTTGTCCCTTGACTTCCTTCATCCTCCTCCCTACTGAGATCTTCTTGAAGGCTAAGTTTTGGAAATCATTGCCTATATGTGTAGGTATTGCTAGTTTTGCTATAGATCTCCAGCTTTTTGCATTGTCTTGCTATGTCTGTTTTAGTGTGCTGCCCTCAGATTTTGAGGTTTTGCCTTGACTTCCTTAATCTTCCGCCCTAGTTAAGTTTTCTTTCTAAGTGGAAGCGTTTCCAGACTGGCCTTACTTTCTACCTTGTCTTTCCACAGCTTTTCAGTCTGCTGCCACTCTTTGGTTTAGTATTTCCCTTGACTTCCTTCATCCTCCTTTCTATTGAGATCTTATTGAAGGCTAAGTTTTGGAAATCATTCCCTATATGTGTAGGTATTGCTAGTTTTGCTATAGATCTCCAGCTTTTTGCATTGTCTTGCTATGTCTGTTTTAGTGTGCTGCCCTCAGTTTTTCGTTTTTGCCTTGGTTTCCTGAATCTTCCTCCCTGTTTCAAGGTTCATTTGAAGTGTAAGGTTTTGAAATCGCTGTCTTCAAGAGTTTTGTGTCATTCCTTAGGTTGTTAGTATTATCGATTTTCTTTCAAAATCTCTCTTTTAGTTCACGGTCCTTGTTTTTGCCTATGGTTTTTCTTTTGTTCCCTAATCTCAGTTGGTTTTTCACTTGTCAACGTTCATGTCTTCGTCTTCCATTCCATTCTAGCCACTTTTTGTTGTTTTTCCAGAACACCGTGGCTTTGTACATTGTCTTTCTACATCTCATTTTAGTTTGCTGCCACTCTTTTGTTTCGTTTGTCCCTTCACTTCCTTCATCCTCCTCCCTACTGAGATCTTCTTGAAGGCTAAGTTTTGGAAATCATTGCCTATATGTGTAGGTATTGCTAGTTTTGCTATAGATCTCCAGCTTTTTGCATTGTCTTTCTATGTCTGTTTTAGTGTGCTGCCCTCAGATTTTGAGTTTTTGCCTTGGTTTCCTGAATCTTCCTCCCTGTTTCAAGGTTCATTTGAAGTGTAAGGTTTTGAAATCGCTGTCTTCAAGAGTTTTGTGTCGTTCCTTAGGTTGTTAGTATTATCGATTTTCTTTCAAAATCTCTCTTTTAGTTCACGGTCCTTGTTTTTGCCTATGGTTTTTCTTTTGTTCCCTAATCTCGGTTGGTTTTTCACTTGTCAACGTTCATGTCTTCGTCTTCCATTCCATTCTAGCCACTTTTTCTTGTTTTTCCAGAACACCGTGGCTTTGTACATTGTCTTTCTACATCTCATTTTAGTTTGCTGCCACTCTTTTGTTTCGTTTGTCCCTTCACTTCCTTCATCCTCCTCCCTACTGAGATCTTCTTGAAGGCTAAGTTTTGGAAATCATTGCCTATATGTGTAGGTATTGCTAGTTTTGCTATAGATCTCCAGCTTTTTGCACAGCCTTGCTATGTCTGTTTTAGTGTGCTGCCCTCAGTTTTTCGTTTTTGCCTTGGTTTCCTGAATCTTCCTCCCTGTTTCAAGGTTCATTTGAAGTGTAAGGTTTTGAAATCGCTGTCTTCAAGAGTTTTGTGTCGTTCCTTAGGTTGTTAGTATTATCGATTTTCTTTCAAAATCTCTCTTTTAGTTCACGGTCCTTGTTTTTGCCTATGGTTTTTCTTTTGTTCCCTAATCTCGGTTGGTTTTTCACTTGTCAACGTTCATGTCTTCGTCTTCCATTCCATTCTAGCCACTTTTTCTTGTTTTTCCAGAACACCGTGGCTTTGTACATTGTCTTTCTACATCTCATTTTAGTTTGCTGCCACTCTTTTGTTTCGTTTGTCCCTTCACTTCCTTCATCCTCCTCCCTACTGAGATCTTCTTGAAGGCTAAGTTTTGGAAATCATTGCCTATATGTGTAGGTATTGCTAGTTTTGCTATAGATCTCCAGCTTTTTGCACAGCCTTGCTATGTCTGTTTTAGTGTGCTGCCCTCAGTTTTTCGTTTTTGCCTTGGTTTCCTCAATCTTCCTCCCTGTTTCAAGGTTCATTTGAAGTGTAAGGTTTTGAAATCGCTGTCTTCAAGAGTTTTGTGTCATTCCTTAGGTTGTTAGTATTATCGATTTTCTTTCAAAATCTCTCTTTTAGTTCACGGTCCTTGTTTTTGCCTATGGTTTTTCTTTTGTTCCCTAATCTCGGTTGGTTTTTCACTTGTCAACGTTCATGTCTTCGTCTTCCATTCCATTCTAGCCACTTTTTGTTGTTTTTCCAGAACACCGTGGCTTTGTACATTGTCTTTCTACATCTCATTTTAGTTTGCTGCCACTCTTTTGTTTCGTTTGTCCCTTCACTTCCTTCATCCTCCTCCCTACTGAGATCTTCTTGAAGGCTAAGTTTTGAAAATCATTGCCTATATGTGTAGGTATTGCTAGTTTTGCTATAGATCTCCAGCTTTTTGCATTGTCTTTCTATGTCTGTTTTAGTGTGCTGCCCTCAGATTTTGAGTTTTTGCCTTGACTTCCTAAATCTTCCTCCCTAGTTAAGTTTTCTTTCTAAGTGGAAGCGTTTCCAGACTGGCCTTACTTTCTACATTGTCTTTCCACAGCTTTTCAGTCTGCTGCCACTCTTTGGTTTAGTATTTCCCTTCACTTCCTTCATCCTCCTCCCTACTGAGATCTTCTTGAAGGCTAAGTTTTGGAAATCATTGCCTATATGTGTAGGTATTGCTAGTTTTGCTATAGATCTCCAGCTTTTTGCACAGCCTTGCTATGTCTGTTTTAGTGTGCTGCCCTCAGTTTTTCGTTTTTGCCTTGGTTTCCTGAATCTTCCTCCCTGTTTCAAGGTTCATTTGAAGTGTAAGGTTTTGAAATCGCTGTCTTCAAGAGTTTTGTGTCATTCCTTAGGTTGTTAGTATTATCGATTTTCTTTCAAAATCTCTCTTTTAGTTCACGGTCCTTGTTTTTGCCTATGGTTTTTCTTTTGTTCCCTAATCTCGGTTGGTTTTTCACTTGTCAACGTTCATGTCTTCGTCTTCCATTCCATTCTAGCCACTTTTTGTTGTTTTTCCAGAACACCGTGGCTTTGTACATTGTCTTTCTACATCTCATTTTAGTTTGCTGCCACTCTTTGGTTTCGTTTGTCCCTTCACTTCCTTCATCCTCCTCCCTACTGAGATCTTCTTGAAGGCTAAGTTTTGGAAATCATTGCCTATATGTGTAGGTATTGCTAGTTTTGCTATAGATCTCCAGCTTTTTGCATTGTCTTTCTATGTCTGTTTTAGTGTGCTGCCATCAGATTTTGAGTTTTTGCCTTGACTTCCTTAATCTTCCGCCCTAGTTAAGTTTTCTTTCTAAGTGGAAGCGTTTCCAGACTGGCCTTACTTTCTACATTGTCTTTCCACAGCTTTTCAGTCTGCTGCCACTCTTTGGTTTAGTATTTCCCTTCACTTCCGTCATCCTCCTTTCTATTGAGATCTTCTTGAAGGCTAAGTTTTGGAAATCATTGCCTATATGTGTAGTTATTGCTAGTTTTGCTCTTGATCTGCAGCTTTTTGCACAGCCTTGCTATGTCTGTTTTAGTGTGCTGCCCTCAGTTTTTCGTTTTTGCCTTGGTTTCCTGAATCTTCCTCCCTGTTTCAAGGTTCATTTGAAGTGTAAGGTTTTGAAATCGCTGTCTTCAAGAGTTTTGTGTCATTCCTTAGGTTGTTAGTATTATCGATTTTCTTTCAAAATCTCTCTTTTAGTTCACGGTCCTTGTTTTTGCCTATGGTTTTTCTTTTGTTCCCTAATCTCGGTTGGTTTTTCACTTGTCAACGTTCATGTCTTCGTCTTCCATTCCATTCTAGCCACTTTTTGTTGTTTTTCCAGAACACCGTGGATTTGTACATTGTCTTTCTACATCTCATTTTAGTTTGCTGCCACTCTTTTGTTTCGTTTGTCCCTTCACTTCCTTCATCCTCCTCCCTACTGAGATCTTCTTGAAGGCTAAGTTTTGGAAATCATTGCCTATATGTGTAGGTATTGCTAGTTTTGCTATAGATCTCCAGCTTTTTGCATTGTCTTGCTATGTCTGTTTTAGTGTGCTGCCCTCAGATTTTGAGTTTTTGCCTTGGTTTCCTGAATCTTCCTCCCTGTTTCAAGGTTCATTTGAAGTGTAAGGTTTTGAAATCGCTGTCTTCAAGAGTTTTGTGTCATTCCTTAGGTTGTTAGTATTATCGATTTTCTTTCAAAATCTCTCTTTTAGTTCACGGTCCTTGTTTTTGCCTATGGTTTTTCTTTTGTTCCCTAATCTCGGTTGGTTTTTCACTTGTCAACGTTCATGTCTTCGTCTTCCATTCCATTCTAGCCACTTTTTGTTGTTTTTCCAGAACACCGTGGCTTTGTACATTGTCTTTCTACATCTCATTTTAGTTTGCTGACACTCTTTTGTTTCGTTTGTCCCTTCACTTCCTTCATCCTCCTCCCTACTGAGATCTTCTTGAAGGCTAAGTTTTGGAAATCATTGCCTATATGTGTAGGTATTGCTAGTTTTGCTATAGATCTCCAGCTTTTTGCATTGTCTTGCTATGTCTGTTTTAGTGTGCTGCCCTCAGATTTTGAGTTTTTGCCTTGGTTTCTTGTATCTTCCTCCCTGTTTCAAGGTTCATTTGAAGTGTAAGGTTTTGAAATCGCTGTCTTCAAGACTTTCGTGTCATTCCTTAGGTTGTTAGTGTTATCGATTTTCTTTCAAAATCTCTCTTTTAGTTCACGGTCCTTGTTTTTGCCTATGGTTTTTCTTTTGTTCCCTAATCTCGGTTGGTTTTTCACTTGTCAACGTTCATGTCTTCGTCTTCCATTCCATTCTAGCCACTTTTTGTTGTTTTTCCAGAACACCGTGGCTTTGTACATTGTCTTTCTACATCTCATTTTAGTTTGCTGCCACTCTTTTGTTTCGTTTGTCCCTTGACTTCCTTCATCCTCCTCCCTACTGAGATCTTCTTGAAGGCTAAGTTTTGGAAATCATTGCCTATATGTGTAGGTATTGCTAGTTTTGCTATAGATCTCCAGCTTTTTGCATTGTCTTGCTATGTCTGTTTTAGTGTGCTGCCCTCAGTTTTTCGTTTTTGCCTTGGTTTCCTGAATCTTCCTCCCTGTTTCAAGGTTCATTTCAAGTGTAAGGTTTTGAAATCGCTGTCTTCAAGAGTTTTGTGTCATTCCTTAGGTTGTTAGTATTATCGATTTTCTTTCAAAATCTCTCTTTTAGTTCACGGTCCTTGTTTTTGCCTATGGTTTTTCTTTTGTTCCCTAATCTCGGTTGGTTTTTTACTTGTCAACGTTCATGTCTTCGTCTTCCATTCCATTCTAGCCACTTTTTCTTGTTTTTCCAGAACACCGTGGCTTTGTACATTGTCTTTCTACATCTCATTTTAGTCTGCTGCCACTCTTTGGTTTAGTATTTCCCTTCACTTCCTTCATCCTCCTTTCTATTGAGATCTTCTTGATGCTAAGGTTTTTAATTCATTTCCTGTATTTGTAGGTATTGCTAGATTTGCTCTTGATCTGCAGCTTTTTGCACAGCCTTGCTATGTCTGTTTTAGTGTGCTGCCCTCAGATTTTGAGTTTTTGCCTTGACTTCCTTAATCTTCCGCCCTAGTTAAGTTTTCTTTCTAAGTGGAAGCGTTTCCAGACTGGCCTTACTTTCTACATTGTATTTCCACAGCTTTTCAGTCTGCTGCCACTCTTTGGTTTAGTATTTCCCTTCACTTCCTTCATCCTCCTTTCTACTGAGATCTTATTGAAGGCTAAGTTTTGGAAATCATTGCCTATATGTGTAGTTATTGCTAGTTTTGCTATAGATCTCCAGCTTTTTGCATTGTCTTTCTATGTCTGTTTTAGTGTGCTGCCCTCAGTTTTTCGTTTTTGCCTTGGTTTCCTGAATCTTCCTCCCTGTTTCAAGGTTCATTTGAAGTGTAAGGTTTTGAAATCGCTGTCTTCAAGAGTTTTGTGTCATTCTTTAGGTTGTTAGTATTATCGATTTTCTTTCAAAATCTCTCTTTTAGTTCACGGTCCTTGTTTTTGCCTATGGTTTTTCTTTTGTTCCCTAATCTCGGTTGGTTTTTCACTTGTCAACGTTCATGTCTTCGTCTTCCATTCCATTCTAGCCACTTTTTGTTGTTTTTCCAGAACACCGTGGCTTTGTACATTGTCTTTCTACATCTCATTTTAGTTTGCTGCCACTCTTTTGTTTCGTTTGTCCCTTCACTTCCTTCATCCTCCTCCCTACTGAGATCTTCTTGAAGGCTAAGTTTTGGAAATCATTGCCTATATGTGTAGGTATTGCTAGTTTTGCTATAGATCTCCAGCTTTTTGCATTGTCTTTCTATGTCTGTTTTAGTGTGCTGCCCTCAGATTTTGAGTTTTTGCCTTGACTTCCTTAATCTTCCGCCCTAGTTAAGTTTTCTTTCTAAGTGGAAGCGTTTCCAGACTGGCCTTACTTTCTACATTGTCTTTCCACAGCTTTTCAGTCTGCTGCCACTCTTTGGTTTAGTATTTCCCTTCACTTCCTTCATCCTCCTTTCTATTGAGATCTTATTGAAGGCTAAGTTTTGGAAATCATTGCCTATATGTGTAGTTATTGCTAGTTTTGCTCTTGATCTCCAGCTTTTTGCATTGTCTTTCTATGTCTGTTTTAGTGTGCTGCCCTCAGTTTTTCGTTTTTGCCTTGGTTTCCTGAATCTTCCTCCCTGTTTCAAGGTTCATTTGAAGTGTAAGGTTTTGAAATCGCTGTCTTCAAGAGTTTTGTGTCATTCCTTAGGTTGTTAGTATTATCGATTTTCTTTCAAAATCTCTCTTTTAGTTCATGGTCCTTGTTTTTGCCTATGGTTTTTCTTTTGTTCCCTAATCTCGGTTGGTTTTTCACTTGTCAACGTTCATGTCTTCGTCTTCCATTCCATTCTAGCCACTTTTTGTTGTTTTTCCAGAACACCGTGGCTTTGTACATTGTCTTTCTACATCTCATTTTAGTTTGCTGCCACTCTTTTGTTTCGTTTGTCCCTTCACTTCCTTCATCCTCCTCCCTACTGAGATCTTCTTGAAGGCTAAGTTTTGGAAATCATTGCCTATATGTGTAGGTATTGCTAGTTTTGCTATAGATCTCCAGCTTTTTGCATTGTCTTGCTATGTCTGTTTTAGTGTGCTGCCCTCAGATTTTGAGGTTTTGCCTTGACTTCCTTAATCTTCCGCCCTAGTTAAGTTTTCTTTCTAAGTGGAAGCGTTTCCAGACTGGCCTTACTTTCTACATTGTCTTTCCACAGCTTTTCAGTCTGCTGCCACTCTTTGGTTTAGTATTTCCCTTGACTTCCTTCATCCTCCTTTCTATTGAGATCTTCTTGAAGGCTAAGGTTTTTAAATCATTTCCTGTATTTGTAGGTATTACTAGATTTGCTCTTGATCTCCAACTTTTTGCACAGCCTTGCTATGTCTGTTTTAGTGTGCTGCCCTCAGTTTTTCGTTTTTGCCTTGGTTTCCTGAATCTTCCTCCCTGTTTCAAGGTTCATTTGAAGTGTAAGGTTTTGAAATCGCTGTCTTCAAGAGTTTTGTGTCATTCCTTAGGTTGTTAGTATTATCGATTTTCTTTCAAAATCTCTCTTTTAGTTCACGGTCCTTGTTTTTGCCTATGGTTTTTCTTTTGTTCCCTAATCTCGGTTGGTTTTTCACTTGTCAACGTTCATGTCTTCGTCTTCCATTCCATTCTAGCCACTTTTTCTTGTTTTTCCAGAACACCGTGGCTTTGTACATTGTCTTTCTACATCTCATTTTAGTTTGCTGCCACTCTTTTGTTTCGTTTGTCCCTTCACTTCCTTCATCGTCCTCCCTACTGAGATCTTCTTGAAGGCTAAGTTTTGGAAATCATTGCCTATATGTGTAGGTATTGCTAGTTTTGCTATAGATCTCCAGCTTTTTGCATTGTCTTTCTATGTCTGTTTTAGTGTGCTGCCCTCAGATTTTGAGTTTTTGCCTTGGTTTCCTGAATCTTCCTCCCTGTTTCAAGGTTCATTTGAAGTGTAAGGTTTTGAAATCGCTGTCTTCAAGAGTTTTGTGTCGTTCCTTAGGTTGTTAGTATTATCGATTTTCTTTCAAAATCTCTCTTTTAGTTCACGGTCCTTGTTTTTGCCTATGGTTTTTCTTTTGTTCCCTAATCTCGGTTGGTTTTTCACTTGTCAACGTTCATGTCTTCGTCTTCCATTCCATTCTAGCCACTTTTTCTTGTTTTTCCAGAACACCGTGGCTTTGTACATTGTCTTTCTACATCTCATTTTAGTTTGCTGCCACTCTTTTGTTTCGTTTGTCCCTTCACTTCCTTCATCCTCCTCCCTACTGAGATCTTCTTGAAGGCTAAGTTTTGGAAATCATTGCCTATATGTGTAGGTATTGCTAGTTTTGCTATAGATCTCCAGCTTTTTGCACAGCCTTGCTATGTCTGTTTTAGTGTGCTGCCCTCAGTTTTTCGTTTTTGCCTTGGTTTCCTGAATCTTCCTCCCTGTTTCAAGGTTCATTTGAAGTGTAAGGTTTTGAAATCGCTGTCTTCAAGAGTTTTGTGTCATTCCTTAGGTTGTTAGTATTATCGATTTTCTTTCAAAATCTCTCTTTTAGTTCACGGTCCTTGTTTTTGCCTATGGTTTTTCTTTTGTTCCCTAATCTCGGTTGGTTTTTCACTTGTCAACGTTCATGTCTTCGTCTTCCATTCCATTCTAGCCACTTTTTCTTGTTTTTCCAGAACACCGTGGCTTTGTACATTGTCTTTCTACATCTCATTTTAGTTTGCTGCCACTCTTTTGTTTCGTTTGTCCCTTCACTTCCTTCATCCTCCTCCCTACTGAGATCTTCTTGAAGGCTAAGTTTTGGAAATCATTGCCTATATGTGTAGGTATTGCTAGTTTTGCTATAGATCTCCAGCTTTTTGCATTGTCTTTCTATGTCTGTTTTAGTGTGCTGCCGTCAGATTTTGAGTTTTTGCCTTGACTTCCTTAATCTTCCTCCCTAGTTAAGTTTTCTTTCTAAGTGGAAGCGTTTCCAGACTGGCCTTACTTTCTACATTGTCTTTCCACAGCTTTTCAGTCTGCTGCCACTCTTTGGTTTAGTATTTCCCTTCACTTCCTTCATCCTCCTCCCTACTGAGATCTTCTTGAAGGCTAAGTTTTGGAAATCATTGCCTATATGTGTAGGTATTGCTAGTTTTGCTATAGATCTCCAGCTTTTTGCACAGCCTTGCTATGTCTGTTTTAGTGTGCTGCCCTCAGTTTTTCGTTTTTGCCTTGGTTTCCTGAATCTTCCTCCCTGTTTCAAGGTTCATTTGAAGTGTAAGGTTTTGAAATCGCTGTCTTCAAGAGTTTTGTGTCATTCCTTAGGTTGTTAGTATTATCGATTTTCTTTCAAAATCTCTCTTTTAGTTCACGGTCCTTGTTTTTGCCTATGGTTTTTCTTTTGTTCCCTAATCTCGGTTGGTTTTTCACTTGTCAACGTTCATGTCTTCGTCTTCCATTCCATTCTAGCCACTTTTTGTTGTTTTTCCAGAACACCGTGGCTTTGTACATTGTCTTTCTACATCTCATTTTAGTTTGCTGCCACTCTTTTGTTTCGTTTGTCCCTTCACTTCCTTCATCCTCCTCCCTACTGAGATCTTCTTGAAGGCTAAGTTTTGGAAATCATTGCCTATATGTGTAGGTATTGCTAGTTTTGCTATAGATCTCCAGCTTTTTGCATTGTCTTTCTATGTCTGTTTTAGTGTGCTGCCATCAGATTTTGAGTTTTTGCCTTGACTTCCTTAATCTTCCTCCCTAGTTAAGTTTTCTTTCTAAGTGGAAGCGTTTCCAGACTGGCCTTACTTTCTACATTGTCTTTCCACAGCTTTTCAGTCTGCTGCCACTCTTTGGTTTAGTATTTCCCTTCACTTCCTTCATCCTCCTTTCTATTGAGATCTTATTGAAGGCTAAGGTTTTTAAATCATTTCCTGTATTTGTAGTTATTGCTAGATTTGCTCTTGATCTGCAGCTTTTTGCACAGCCTTGCTATGTCTGTTTTAGTGTGCTGCCCTCAGTTTTTCGTTTTTGCCTTGGTTTCCTGAATCTTCCTCCCTGTTTCAAGGTTCATTTGAAGTGTAAGGTTTTGAAATCGCTGTCTTCAAGAGTTTTGTGTCATTCCTTAGGTTGTTAGTATTATCGATTTTCTTTCAAAATCTCTCTTTTAGTTCACGGTCCTTGTTTTTGCCTATGGTTTTTCTTTTGTTCCCTAATCTCGGTTGGTTTTTCACTTGTCAACGTTCATGTCTTCGTCTTCCATTCCATTCTAGCCACTTTTTGTTGTTTTTCCAGAACACCGTGGCTTTGTACATTGTCTTTCTACATCTCATTTTAGTTTGCTGCCACTCTTTTGTTTCGTTTGTCCCTTCACTTCCTTCATCCTCCTCCCTACTGAGATCTTCTTGAAGGCTAAGTTTTGGAAATCATTGCCTATATGTGTAGGTATTGCTAGTTTTGCTATAGATCTCCAGCTTTTTTTGCATTGTCTTTCTATGTCTGTTTTAGTGTGCTGCCATCAGATTTTGAGTTTTTGCCTTGACTTCCTTAATCTTCCGCCCTAGTTAAGTTTTCTTTCTAAGTGGAAGCGTTTCCAGACTGGCCTTACTTTCTACATTGTCTTTCCACAGCTTTTCAGTCTGCTGCCACTCTTTGGTTTAGTATTTCCCTTCACTTCCTTCATCCTCCTTTCTATTGAGATCTTCTTGAAGGCTAAGTTTTGGAAATCATTGCCTATATGTGTAGTTATTGCTAGTTTTACTCTTGATCTGCAGCTTTTTGCACAGCCTTGCTATGTCTGTTTTAGTGTGCTGCCCTCAGTTTTTCGTTTTTGCCTTGGTTTCCTGAATCTTCCTCCCTGTTTCAAGGTTCATTTGAAGTGTAAGGTTTTGAAATCGCTGTCTTCAAGAGTTTTGTGTCATTCCTTAGGTTGTTAGTATTATCGATTTTCTTTCAAAATCTCTCTTTTAGTTCACGGTCCTTGTTTTTGCCTATGGTTTTTCTTTTGTTCCCTAATCTCGGTTGGTTTTTCACTTGTCAACGTTCATGTCTTCGTCTTCCATTCCATTCTAGCCACTTTTTGTTGTTTTTCCAGAACACCGTGGCTTTGTACATTGTCTTTCTACATCTCATTTTAGTTTGCTGCCACTCTTTTGTTTCGTTTGTCCCTTCACTTCCTTCATCCTCCTCCCTACTGAGATCTTCTTGAAGGCTAAGTTTTGGAAATCATTGCCTATATGTGTAGGTATTGCTAGTTTTGCTATAGATCTCCAGCTTTTTGCATTGTCTTGCTATGTCTGTTTTAGTGTGCTGCCCTCAGATTTTGAGTTTTTGCCTTGGTTTCCTGAATCTTCCTCCCTGTTTCAAGGTTCATTTGAAGTGTAAGGTTTTGAAATCGCTGTCTTCAAGAGTTTTGTGTCATTCCTTAGGTTGTTAGTATTATCGATTTTCTTTCAAAATCTCTCTTTTAGTTCACGGTCCTTGTTTTTGCCTATGGTTTTTCTTTTGTTCCCTAATCTCGGTTGGTTTTTCACTTGTCAACGTTCATGTCTTCGTCTTCCATTCCATTCTAGCCACTTTTTGTTGTTTTTCCAGAACACCGTGGCTTTGTACATTGTCTTTCTACATCTCATTTTAGTTTGCTGCCACTCTTTTGTTTCGTTTGTCCCTTCACTTCCTTCATCCTCCTCCCTACTGAGATCTTCTTGAAGGCTAAGTTTTGGAAATCATTGCCTATATGTGTAGGTATTGCTAGTTTTGCTATAGATCTCCAGCTTTTTTTGCATTGTCTTTCTATGTCTGTTTTAGTGTGCTGCCATCAGATTTTGAGTTTTTGCCTTGACTTCCTTAATCTTCCGCCCTAGTTAAGTTTTCTTTCTAAGTGGAAGCGTTTCCAGACTGGCCTTACTTTCTACATTGTCTTTCCACAGCTTTTCAGTCTGCTGCCACTCTTTGGTTTAGTATTTCCCTTCACTTCCTTCATCCTCCTTTCTATTGAGATCTTCTTGAAGGCTAAGTTTTGGAAATCATTCCCTATATGTGTAGGTATTGCTAGTTTTGCTCTTGATCTGCAGCTTTTTGCACAGCCTTGCTATGTCTGTTTTAGTGTGCTGCCCTCAGTTTTTCGTTTTTGCCTTGGTTTCCTGAATCTTCCTCCCTGTTTCAAGGTTCATTTGAAGTGTAAGGTTTTGAAATCGCTGTCTTCAAGAGTTTTGTGTCATTCCTTAGGTTGTTAGTATTATCGATTTTCTTTCAAAATCTCTCTTTTAGTTCACGGTCCTTGTTTTTGCCTATGGTTTTTCTTTTGTTCCCTAATCTCGGTTGGTTTTTCACTTGTCAACGTTCATGTCTTCGTCTTCCATTCCATTCTAGCCACTTTTTGTTGTTTTTCCAGAACACCGTGGCTTTGTACATTGTCTTTCTACATCTCATTTTAGTTTGCTGCCACTCTTTTGTTTCGTTTGTCCCTTCACTTCCTTCATCCTCCTCCCTACTGAGATCTTCTTGAAGGCTAAGTTTTGGAAATCATTGCCTATATGTGTAGGTATTGCTAGTTTTGCTATAGATCTCCAGCTTTTTGCATTGTCTTGCTATGTCTGTTTTAGTGTGCTGCCCTCAGATTTTGAGGTTTTGCCTTGGTTTCTTGTATCTTCCTCCCTGTTTCAAGGTTCATTTGAAGTGTAAGGTTTTGAAATCGCTGTCTTCAAGACTTTCGTGTCATTCCTTAGGTTGTTAGTGTTATCGATTTTCTTTCAAAATCTCTCTTTTAGTTCACGGTCCTTGTTTTTGCCTATGGTTTTTCTTTTGTTCCCTAATCTCGGTTGGTTTTTCACTTGTCAACGTTCATGTCTTCGTCTTCCATTCCATTCTAGCCACTTTTTGTTGTTTTTCCAGAACACCGTGGCTTTGTACATTGTCTTTCTACATCTCATTTTAGTTTGCTGCCACTCTTTTGTTTCGTTTGTCCCTTGACTTCCTTCATCCTCCTCCCTACTGAGATCTTCTTGAAGGCTAAGTTTTGGAAATCATTGCCTATATGTGTAGGTATTGCTAGTTTTGCTATAGATCTCCAGCTTTTTGCATTGTCTTGCTATGTCTGTTTTAGTGTGCTGCCCTCAGATTTTGAGGTTTTGCCTTGACTTCCTTAATCTTCCGCCCTAGTTAAGTTTTCTTTCTAAGTGGTAGCGTTTCCAGACTGGCCTTACTTTCTACCTTGTCTTTCCACAGCTTTTCAGTCTGCTGCCACTCTTTGGTTTAGTATTTCCCTTGACTTCCTTCATCCTCCTTTCTATTGAGATCTTATTGAAGGCTAAGTTTTGGAAATCATTCCCTATATGTGTAGGTATTGCTAGTTTTGCTATAGATCTCCAGCTTTTTGCATTGTCTTGCTATGTCTGTTTTAGTGTGCTGCCCTCAGTTTTTCGTTTTTGCCTTGGTTTCCTGAATCTTCCTCCCTGTTTCAAGGTTCATTTGAAGTGTAAGGTTTTGAAATCGCTGTCTTCAAGAGTTTTGTGTCATTCCTTAGGTTGTTAGTATTATCGATTTTCTTTCAAAATCTCTCTTTTAGTTCACGGTCCTTGTTTTTGCCTATGGTTTTTCTTTTGTTCCCTAATCTCAGTTGGTTTTTCACTTGTCAACGTTCATGTCTTCGTCTTCCATTCCATTCTAGCCACTTTTTGTTGTTTTTCCAGAACACCGTGGCTTTGTACATTGTCTTTCTACATCTCATTTTAGTTTGCTGCCACTCTTTTGTTTCGTTTGTCCCTTCACTTCCTTCATCCTCCTCCCTACTGAGATCTTCTTGAAGGCTAAGTTTTGGAAATCATTGCCTATATGTGTAGGTATTGCTAGTTTTGCTATAGATCTCCAGCTTTTTGCATTGTCTTTCTATGTCTGTTTTAGTGTGCTGCCCTCAGATTTTGAGTTTTTGCCTTGGTTTCCTGAATCTTCCTCCCTGTTTCAAGGTTCATTTGAAGTGTAAGGTTTTGAAATCGCTGTCTTCAAGAGTTTTGTGTCGTTCCTTAGGTTGTTAGTATTATCGATTTTCTTTCAAAATCTCTCTTTTAGTTCACGGTCCTTGTTTTTGCCTATGGTTTTTCTTTTGTTCCCTAATCTCGGTTGGTTTTTCACTTGTCAACGTTCATGTCTTCGTCTTCCATTCCATTCTAGCCACTTTTTCTTGTTTTTCCAGAACACCGTGGCTTTGTACATTGTCTTTCTACATCTCATTTTAGTTTGCTGCCACTCTTTTGTTTCGTTTGTCCCTTCACTTCCTTCATCCTCCTTTCTATTGAGATCTTCTTGAAGGCTAAGTTTTGGAAATCATTGCCTATATGTGTAGGTATTGCTAGTTTTGCTATAGATCTCCAGCTTTTTGCACAGCCTTGCTATGTCTGTTTTAGTGTGCTGCCCTCAGTTTTTCGTTTTTGCCTTGGTTTCCTGAATCTTCCTCCCTGTTTCAAGGTTCATTTGAAGTGTAAGGTTTTGAAATCGCTGTCTTCAAGAGTTTTGTGTCGTTCCTTAGGTTGTTAGTATTATCGATTTTCTTTCAAAATCTCTCTTTTAGTTCACGGTCCTTGTTTTTGCCTATGGTTTTTCTTTTGTTCCCTAATCTCGGTTGGTTTTTCACTTGTCAACGTTCATGTCTTCGTCTTCCATTCCATTCTAGCCACTTTTTCTTGTTTTTCCAGAACACCGTGGCTTTGTACATTGTCTTTCTACATCTCATTTTAGTTTGCTGCCACTCTTTTGTTTCGTTTGTCCCTTCACTTCCTTCATCCTCCTCCCTACTGAGATCTTCTTGAAGGCTAAGTTTTGGAAATCATTGCCTATATGTGTAGGTATTGCTAGTTTTGCTATAGATCTCCAGCTTTTTGCACAGCCTTGCTATGTCTGTTTTAGTGTGCTGCCCTCAGTTTTTCGTTTTTGCCTTGGTTTCCTGAATCTTCCTCCCTGTTTCAAGGTTCATTTGAAGTGTAAGGTTTTGAAATCGCTGTCTTCAAGAGTTTTGTGTCATTCCTTAGGTTGTTAGTATTATCGATTTTCTTTCAAAATCTCTCTTTTAGTTCACGGTCCTTGTTTTTGCCTATGGTTTTTCTTTTGTTCCCTAATCTCGGTTGGTTTTTCACTTGTCAACGTTCATGTCTTCGTCTTCCATTCCATTCTAGCCACTTTTTGTTGTTTTTCCAGAACACCGTGGCTTTGTACATTGTCTTTCTACATCTCATTTTAGTTTGCTGCCACTCTTTTGTTTCGTTTGTCCCTTCACTTCCTTCATCCTCCTCCCTACTGAGATCTTCTTGAAGGCTAAGTTTTGGAAATCATTGCCTATATGTGTAGGTATTGCTAGTTTTGCTATAGATCTCCAGCTTTTTGCATTGTCTTTCTATGTCTGTTTTAGTGTGCTGCCATCAGATTTTGAGTTTTTGCCTTGACTTCCTTAATCTTCCGCCCTAGTTAAGTTTTCTTTCTAAGTGGAAGCGTTTCCAGACTGGCCTTACTTTCTACATTGTCTTTCCACAGCTTTTCAGTCTGCTGCCACTCTTTGGTTTAGTATTTCCCTTCACTTCCTTCATCCTCCTTTCTATTGAGATCTTATTGAAGGCTAAGGTTTTTAAATCATTTCCTGTATTTGTAGTTATTGCTAGATTTGCTCTTGATCTGCAGCTTTTTGCACAGCCTTGCTATGTCTGTTTTAGTGTGCTGCCCTCAGTTTTTCGTTTTTGCCTTGGTTTCCTGAATCTTCCTCCCTGTTTCAAGGTTCATTTGAAGTGTAAGGTTTTGAAATCGCTGTCTTCAAGAGTTTTGTGTCATTCCTTAGGTTGTTAGTATTATCGATTTTCTTTCAAAATCTCTCTTTTAGTTCACGGTCCTTGTTTTTGCCTATGGTTTTTCTTTTGTTCCCTAATCTCGGTTGGTTTTTCACTTGTCAACGTTCATGTCTTCGTCTTCCATTCCATTCTAGCCACTTTTTGTTGTTTTTCCAGAACACCGTGGCTTTGTACATTGTCTTTCTACATCTCATTTTAGTTTGCTGCCACTCTTTTGTTTCGTTTGTCCCTTCACTTCCTTCATCCTCCTCCCTACTGAGATCTTCTTGAAGGCTAAGTTTTGGAAATCATTGCCTATATGTGTAGGTATTGCTAGTTTTGCTATAGATCTCCAGCTTTTTTTGCATTGTCTTTCTATGTCTGTTTTAGTGTGCTGCCATCAGATTTTGAGTTTTTGCCTTGACTTCCTTAATCTTCCGCCCTAGTTAAGTTTTCTTTCTAAGTGGAAGCGTTTCCAGACTGGCCTTACTTTCTACATTGTCTTTCCACAGCTTTTCAGTCTGCTGCCACTCTTTGGTTTAGTATTTCCCTTCACTTCCTTCATCCTCCTTTCTATTGAGATCTTCTTGAAGGCTAAGTTTTGGAAATCATTGCCTATATGTGTAGTTATTGCTAGTTTTGCTCTTGATCTGCAGCTTTTTGCACAGCCTTGCTATGTCTGTTTTAGTGTGCTGCCCTCAGTTTTTCGTTTTTGCCTTGGTTTCCTGAATCTTCCTCCCTGTTTCAAGGTTCATTTGAAGTGTAAGGTTTTGAAATCGCTGTCTTCAAGAGTTTTGTGTCATTCCTTAGGTTGTTAGTATTATCGATTTTCTTTCAAAATCTCTCTTTTAGTTCACGGTCCTTGTTTTTGCCTATGGTTTTTCTTTTGTTCCCTAATCTCGGTTGGTTTTTCACTTGTCAACGTTCATGTCTTCGTCTTCCATTCCATTCTAGCCACTTTTTGTTGTTTTTCCAGAACACCGTGGCTTTGTACATTGTCTTTCTACATCTCATTTTAGTTTGCTGCCACTCTTTTGTTTCGTTTGTCCCTTCACTTCCTTCATCCTCCTCCCTACTGAGATCTTCTTGAAGGCTAAGTTTTGGAAATCATTGCCTATATGTGTAGGTATTGCTAGTTTTGCTATAGATCTCCAGCTTTTTGCATTGTCTTGCTATGTCTGTTTTAGTGTGCTGCCCTCAGATTTTGAGTTTTTGCCTTGGTTTCCTGAATCTTCCTCCCTGTTTCAAGGTTCATTTGAAGTGTAAGGTTTTGAAATCGCTGTCTTCAAGAGTTTTGTGTCATTCCTTAGGTTGTTAGTATTATCGATTTTCTTTCAAAATCTCTCTTTTAGTTCACGGTCCTTGTTTTTGCCTATGGTTTTTCTTTTGTTCCCTAATCTCGGTTGGTTTTTCACTTGTCAACGTTCATGTCTTCGTCTTCCATTCCATTCTAGCCACTTTTTGTTGTTTTTCCAGAACACCGTGGCTTTGTACATTGTCTTTCTACATCTCATTTTAGTTTGCTGCCACTCTTTTGTTTCGTTTGTCCCTTCACTTCCTTCATCCTCCTCCCTACTGAGATCTTCTTGAAGGCTAAGTTTTGGAAATCATTGCCTATATGTGTAGGTATTGCTAGTTTTGCTATAGATCTCCAGCTTTTTTTGCATTGTCTTTCTATGTCTGTTTTAGTGTGCTGCCATCAGATTTTGAGTTTTTGCCTTGACTTCCTTAATCTTCCGCCCTAGTTAAGTTTTCTTTCTAAGTGGAAGCGTTTCCAGACTGGCCTTACTTTCTACATTGTCTTTCCACAGCTTTTCAGTCTGCTGCCACTCTTTGGTTTAGTATTTCCCTTCACTTCCTTCATCCTCCTTTCTATTGAGATCTTCTTGAAGGCTAAGTTTTGGAAATCATTGCCTATATGTGTAGTTATTGCTAGTTTTGCTCTTGATCTGCAGCTTTTTGCACAGCCTTGCTATGTCTGTTTTAGTGTGCTGCCCTCAGTTTTTCGTTTTTGCCTTGGTTTCCTGAATCTTCCTCCCTGTTTCAAGGTTCATTTGAAGTGTAAGGTTTTGAAATCGCTGTCTTCAAGAGTTTTGTGTCATTCCTTAGGTTGTTAGTATTATCGATTTTCTTTCAAAATCTCTCTTTTAGTTCACGGTCCTTGTTTTTGCCTATGGTTTTTCTTTTGTTCCCTAATCTCGGTTGGTTTTTCACTTGTCAACGTTCATGTCTTCGTCTTCCATTCCATTCTAGCCACTTTTTGTTGTTTTTCCAGAACACCGTGGCTTTGTACATTGTCTTTCTACATCTCATTTTAGTTTGCTGACACTCTTTTGTTTCGTTTGTCCCTTCACTTCCTTCATCCTCCTCCCTACTGAGATCTTCTTGAAGGCTAAGTTTTGGAAATCATTGCCTATATGTGTAGGTATTGCTAGTTTTGCTATAGATCTCCAGCTTTTTGCATTGTCTTGCTATGTCTGTTTTAGTGTGCTGCCCTCAGATTTTGAGGTTTTGCCTTGGTTTCTTGTATCTTCCTCCCTGTTTCAAGGTTCATTTGAAGTGTAAGGTTTTGAAATCGCTGTCTTCAAGACTTTCGTGTCATTCCTTAGGTTGTTAGTGTTATCGATTTTCTTTCAAAATCTCTCTTTTAGTTCACGGTCCTTGTTTTTGCCTATGGTTTTTCTTTTGTTCCCTAATCTCGGTTGGTTTTTCACTTGTCAACGTTCATGTCTTCGTCTTCCATTCCATTCTAGCCACTTTTTGTTGTTTTTCCAGAACACCGTGGCTTTGTACATTGTCTTTCTACATCTCATTTTAGTTTGCTGCCACTCTTTTGTTTCGTTTGTCCCTTGACTTCCTTCATCCTCCTCCCTACTGAGATCTTCTTGAAGGCTAAGTTTTGGAAATCATTGCCTATATGTGTAGGTATTGCTAGTTTTGCTATAGATCTCCAGCTTTTTGCATTGTCTTGCTATGTCTGTTTTAGTGTGCTGCCCTCAGATTTTGAGGTTTTGCCTTGACTTCCTTAATCTTCCGCCCTAGTTAAGTTTTCTTTCTAAGTGGAAGCGTTTCCAGACTGGCCTTACTTTCTACCTTGTCTTTCCACAGCTTTTCAGTCTGCTGCCACTCTTTGGTTTAGTATTTCCCTTGACTTCCTTCATCCTCCTTTCTATCGAGATCTTATTGAAGGCTAAGTTTTGGAAATCATTCCCTATATGTGTAGGTATTGCTAGTTTTGCTATAGATCTCCAGCTTTTTGCATTGTCTTGCTATGTCTGTTTTAGTGTGCTGCCCTCAGTTTTTCGTTTTTGCCTTGGTTTCCTGAATCTTCCTCCCTGTTTCAAGGTTCATTTGAAGTGTAAGGTTTTGAAATCGCTGTCTTCAAGAGTTTTGTGTCATTCCTTAGGTTGTTAGTATTATCGATTTTCTTTCAAAATCTCTCTTTTAGTTCACGGTCCTTGTTTTTGCCTATGGTTTTTCTTTTGTTCCCTAATCTCGGTTGGTTTTTCACTTGTCAACGTTCATGTCTTCGTCTTCCATTCCATTCTAGCCACTTTTTGTTGTTTTTCCAGAACACCGTGGCTTTGTACATTGTCTTTCTACATCTCATTTTAGTTTGCTGCCACTCTTTTGTTTCGTTTGTCCCTTCACTTCCTTCATCCTCCTCCCTACTGAGATCTTCTTGAAGGCTAAGTTTTGGAAATCATTGCCTATATGTGTAGGTATTGCTAGTTTTGCTATAGATCTCCAGCTTTTTGCATTGTCTTGCTATGTCTGTTTTAGTGTGCTGCCCTCAGATTTTGAGGTTTTGCCTTGACTTCCTTAATCTTCCGCCCTAGTTAAGTTTTCTTTCTAAGTGGAAGCGTTTCCAGATAGGCCTTACTTTCTACCTTGTCTTTCCACAGCTTTTCAGTCTGCTGCCACTCTTTGGTTTAGTATTTCCCTTGACTTCCTTCATCCTCCTTTCTATTGAGATCTTATTGAAGGCTAAGTTTTGGAAATCATTCCCTATATGTGTAGGTATTGCTAGTTTTGCTATAGATCTCCAGCTTTTTGCATTGTCTTGCTATGTCTGTTTTAGTGTGCTGCCCTCAGTTTTTCGTTTTTGCCTTGGTTTCCTGAATCTTCCTCCCTGTTTCAAGGTTCATTTGAAGTGTAAGGTTTTGAAATCGCTGTCTTCAAGAGTTTTGTGTCATTCCTTAGGTTGTTAGTATTATCGATTTTCTTTCAAAATCTCTCTTTTAGTTCACGGTCCTTGTTTTTGCCTATGGTTTTTCTTTTGTTCCCTAATCTCAGTTGGTTTTTCACTTGTCAACGTTCATGTCTTCGTCTTCCATTCCATTCTAGCCACTTTTTGTTGTTTTTCCAGAACACCGTGGCTTTGTACATTGTCTTTCTACATCTCATTTTAGTTTGCTGCCACTCTTTTGTTTCGTTTGTCCCTTCTCTTCCTTCATCGTCCTCCCTACTGAGATCTTCTTGAAGGCTAAGTTTTGGAAATCATTGCCTATATGTGTAGGTATTGCTAGTTTTGCTATAGATCTCCAGCTTTTTGCATTGTCTTGCTATGTCTGTTTTAGTGTGCTGCCCTCAGATTTTGAGGTTTTGCCTTGACTTCCTTAATCTTCCGCCCTAGTTAAGTTTTCTTTCTAAGTGGAAGCGTTTCCAGACTGGCCTTACTTTCTACCTTGTCTTTCCACAGCTTTTCAGTCTGCTGCCACTCTTTGGTTTAGTATTTCCCTTCACTTCCTTCATCCTCCTTTCTATTGAGATCTTCTTGAAGGCTAAGGTTTTTAAATCATTTCCTGTATTTGTAGGTATTGCTAGATTTGCTCTTGATCTCCAACTTTTTGCACAGCCTTGCTATGTCTGTTTTAGTGTGCTGCCCTCAGTTTTTCGTTTTTGCCTTGGTTTCCTGAATCTTCCTCCCTGTTTCAAGGTTCATTTGAAGTGTAAGGTTTTGAAATCGCTGTCTTCAAGAGTTTTGTGTCATTCCTTAGGTTGTTAGTATTATCGATTTTCTTTCAAAATCTCTCTTTTAGTTCACGGTCCTTGTTTTTGCCTATGGTTTTTCTTTTGTTCCCTAATCTCGGTTGGTTTTTCACTTGTCAACGTTCATGTCTTCGTCTTCCATTCCATTCTAGCCACTTTTTGTTGTTTTTCCAGAACACCGTGGCTTTGTACATTGTCTTTCTACATCTCATTTTAGTTTGCTGCCACTCTTTTGTTTCGTTTGTCCCTTCACTTCCTTCATCCTCCTCCCTACTGAGATCTTCTTGAAGGCTAAGTTTTGGAAATCATTGCCTATATGTGTAGGTATTGCTAGTTTTGCTATAGATCTCCAGCTTTTTGCATTGTCTTTCTATGTCTGTTTTAGTGTGCTGCCCTCAGATTTTGAGTTTTTGCCTTGGTTTCCTGAATCTTCCTCCCTGTTTCAAGGTTCATTTGAAGTGTAAGGTTTTGAAATCGCTGTCTTCAAGAGTTTTGTGTCGTTCCTTAGGTTGTTAGTATTATCGATTTTCTTTCAAAATCTCTCTTTTAGTTCACGGTCCTTGTTTTTGCCTATGGTTTTTCTTTTGTTCCCTAATCTCGGTTGGTTTTTCACTTGTCAACGTTCATGTCTTCGTCTTCCATTCCATTCTAGCCACTTTTTGTTGTTTTTCCAGAACACCGTGGCTTTGTACATTGTCTTTCTACATCTCATTTTAGTTTGCTGCCACTCTTTTGTTTCGTTTGTCCCTTCACTTCCTTCATCCTCCTCCCTACTGAGATCTTCTTGAAGGCTAAGTTTTGGAAATCATTGCCTATATGTGTAGGTATTGCTAGTTTTGCTATAGATCTCCAGCTTTTTGCACAGCCTTGCTATGTCTGTTTTAGTGTGCTGCCCTCAGTTTTTCGTTTTTGCCTTGGTTTCCTGAATCTTCCTCCCTGTTTCAAGGTTCATTTGAAGTGTAAGGTTTTGAAATCGCTGTCTTCAAGAGTTTTGTGTCATTCCTTAGGTTGTTAGTATTATCGATTTTCTTTCAAAATCTCTCTTTTAGTTCACGGTCCTTGTTTTTGCCTATGGTTTTTCTTTTGTTCCCTAATCTCGGTTGGTTTTTCACTTGTCAACGTTCATGTCTTCGTCTTCCATTCCATTCTAGCCACTTTTTGTTGTTTTTCCAGAACACCGTGGATTTGTACATTGTCTTTCTACATCTCATTTTAGTTTGCTGCCACTCTTTTGTTTCGTTTGTCCCTTCACTTCCTTCATCCTCCTCCCTACTGAGATCTTCTTGAAGGCTAAGTTTTGGAAATCATTGCCTATATGTGTAGGTATTGCTAGTTTTGCTATAGATCTCCAGCTTTTTGCATTGTCTTTCTATGTCTGTTTTAGTGTGCTGCCATCAGATTTTGAGTTTTTGCCTTGACTTCCTTAATCTTCCTCCCTAGTTAAGTTTTCTTTCTAAGTGGAAGCGTTTCCAGACTGGCCTTACTTTCTACATTGTCTTTCCACAGCTTTTCAGTCTGCTGCCACTCTTTGGTTTAGTATTTCCCTTGACTTCCTTCATCCTCCTCCCTACTGAGATCTTCTTGAAGGCTAAGTTTTGGAAATCATTGCCTATATGTGTAGGTATTGCTAGTTTTGCTATAGATCTCCAGCTTTTTGCACAGCCTTGCTATGTCTGTTTTAGTGTGCTGCCCTCAGTTTTTCGTTTTTGCCTTGGTTTCCTGAATCTTCCTCCCTGTTTCAAGGTTCATTTGAAGTGTAAGGTTTTGAAATCGCTGTCTTCAAGAGTTTTGTGTCATTCCTTAGGTTGTTAGTATTATCGATTTTCTTTCAAAATCTCTCTTTTAGTTCACGGTCCTTGTTTTTGCCTATGGTTTTTCTTTTGTTCCCTAATCTCGGTTGGTTTTTCACTTGTCAACGTTCATGTCTTCGTCTTCCATTCCATTCTAGCCACTTTTTGTTGTTTTTCCAGAACACCGTGGCTTTGTACATTGTCTTTCTACATCTCATTTTAGTTTGCTGCCACTCTTTTGTTTCGTTTGTCCCTTCACTTCCTTCATCCTCCTCCCTACTGAGATCTTCTTGAAGGCTAAGTTTTGGAAATCATTGCCTATATGTGTAGGTATTGCTAGTTTTGCTATAGATCTCCAGCTTTTTGCATTGTCTTTCTATGTCTGTTTTAGTGTGCTGCCATCAGATTTTGAGTTTTTGCCTTGACTTCCTTAATCTTCCTCCCTAGTTAAGTTTTCTTTCTAAGTGGAAGCGTTTCCAGACTGGCCTTACTTTCTACATTGTCTTTCCACAGCTTTTCAGTCTGCTGCCACTCTTTGGTTTAGTATTTCCCTTCACTTCCTTCATCCTCCTTTCTATTGAGATCTTATTGAAGGCTAAGGTTTTTAAATCATTTCCTGTATTTGTAGTTATTGCTAGATTTGCTCTTGATCTGCAGCTTTTTGCACAGCCTTGCTATGTCTGTTTTAGTGTGCTGCCCTCAGTTTTTCGTTTTTGCCTTGGTTTCCTGAATCTTCCTCCCTGTTTCAAGGTTCATTTGAAGTGTAAGGTTTTGAAATCGCTGTCTTCAAGAGTTTTGTGTCATTCCTTAGGTTGTTAGTATTATCGATTTTCTTTCAAAATCTCTCTTTTAGTTCACGGTCCTTGTTTTTGCCTATGGTTTTTCTTTTGTTCCCTAATCTCGGTTGGTTTTTCACTTGTCAACGTTCATGTCTTCGTCTTCCATTCCATTCTAGCCACTTTTTGTTGTTTTTCCAGAACACCGTGGCTTTGTACATTGTCTTTCTACATCTCATTTTAGTTTGCTGCCACTCTTTTGTTTCGTTTGTCCCTTCACTTCCTTCATCCTCCTCCCTACTGAGATCTTCTTGAAGGCTAAGTTTTGGAAATCATTGCCTATATGTGTAGGTATTGCTAGTTTTGCTATAGATCTCCAGCTTTTTTTGCATTGTCTTTCTATGTCTGTTTTAGTGTGCTGCCATCAGATTTTGAGTTTTTGCCTTGACTTCCTTAATCTTCCGCCCTAGTTAAGTTTTCTTTCTAAGTGGAAGCGTTTCCAGACTGGCCTTACTTTCTACATTGTCTTTCCACAGCTTTTCAGTCTGCTGCCACTCTTTGGTTTAGTATTTCCCTTCACTTCCTTCATCCTCCTTTCTATTGAGATCTTCTTGAAGGCTAAGTTTTGGAAATCATTGCCTATATGTGTAGTTATTGCTAGTTTTGCTCTTGATCTGCAGCTTTTTGCACAGCCTTGCTATGTCTGTTTTAGTGTGCTGCCCTCAGTTTTTCGTTTTTGCCTTGGTTTCCTGAATCTTCCTCCCTGTTTCAAGGTTCATTTGAAGTGTAAGGTTTTGAAATCGCTGTCTTCAAGAGTTTTGTGTCATTCCTTAGGTTGTTAGTATTATCGATTTTCTTTCAAAATCTCTCTTTTAGTTCACGGTCCTTGTTTTTGCCTATGGTTTTTCTTTTGTTCCCTAATCTCGGTTGGTTTTTCACTTGTCAACGTTCATGTCTTCGTCTTCCATTCCATTCTAGCCACTTTTTGTTGTTTTTCCAGAACACCGTGGATTTGTACATTGTCTTTCTACATCTCATTTTAGTTTGCTGCCACTCTTTTGTTTCGTTTGTCCCTTCACTTCCTTCATCCTCCTCCCTACTGAGATCTTCTTGAAGGCTAAGTTTTGGAAATCATTGCCTATATGTGTAGGTATTGCTAGTTTTGCTATAGATCTCCAGCTTTTTGCATTGTCTTGCTATGTCTGTTTTAGTGTGCTGCCCTCAGATTTTGAGTTTTTGCCTTGGTTTCCTGAATCTTCCTCCCTGTTTCAAGGTTCATTTGAAGTGTAAGGTTTTGAAATCGCTGTCTTCAAGAGTTTTGTGTCATTCCTTAGGTTGTTAGTATTATCGATTTTCTTTCAAAATCTCTCTTTTAGTTCACGGTCCTTGTTTTTGCCTATGGTTTTTCTTTTGTTCCCTAATCTCGGTTGGTTTTTCACTTGTCAACGTTCATGTCTTCGTCTTCCATTCCATTCTAGCCACTTTTTGTTGTTTTTCCAGAACACCGTGGCTTTGTACATTGTCTTTCTACATCTCATTTTAGTTTGCTGCCACTCTTTTGTTTCGTTTGTCCCTTCACTTCCTTCATCCTCCTCCCTACTGAGATCTTCTTGAAGGCTAAGTTTTGGAAATCATTGCCTATATGTGTAGGTATTGCTAGTTTTGCTATAGATCTCCAGCTTTTTTTGCATTGTCTTTCTATGTCTGTTTTAGTGTGCTGCCATCAGATTTTGAGTTTTTGCCTTGACTTCCTTAATCTTCCGCCCTAGTTAAGTTTTCTTTCTAAGTGGAAGCGTTTCCAGACTGGCCTTACTTTCTACATTGTCTTTCCACAGCTTTTCAGTCTGCTGCCACTCTTTGGTTTAGTATTTCCCTTCACTTCCTTCATCCTCCTTTCTATTGAGATCTTCTTGAAGGCTAAGTTTTGGAAATCATTGCCTATATGTGTAGTTATTGCTAGTTTTGCTCTTGATCTGCAGCTTTTTGCACAGCCTTGCTATGTCTGTTTTAGTGTGCTGCCCTCAGTTTTTCGTTTTTGCCTTGGTTTCCTGAATCTTCCTCCCTGTTTCAAGGTTCATTTGAAGTGTAAGGTTTTGAAATCGCTGTCTTCAAGAGTTTTGTGTCATTCCTTAGGTTGTTAGTATTATCGATTTTCTTTCAAAATCTCTCTTTTAGTTCACGGTCCTTGTTTTTGCCTATGGTTTTTCTTTTGTTCCCTAATCTCGGTTGGTTTTTCACTTGTCAACGTTCATGTCTTCGTCTTCCATTCCATTCTAGCCACTTTTTGTTGTTTTTCCAGAACACCGTGGCTTTGTACATTGTCTTTCTACATCTCATTTTAGTTTGCTGCAACTCTTTTGTTTCGTTTGTCCCTTGACTTCCTTCATCGTCCTCCCTACTGAGATCTTCTTGAAGGCTAAGTTTTGGAAATCATTGCCTATATGTGTAGGTATTGCTAGTTTTGCTATAGATCTCCAGCTTTTTGCATTGTCTTGCTATGTCTGTTTTAGTGTGCTGCCCTCAGATTTTGAGTTTTTGCCTTGGTTTCTTGTATCTTCCTCCCTGTTTCAAGGTTCATTTGAAGTGTAAGGTTTTGAAATCGCTGTCTTCAAGACTTTCGTGTCATTCCTTAGGTTGTTAGTGTTATCGATTTTCTTTCAAAATCTCTCTTTTAGTTCACGGTCCTTGTTTTTGCCTATGGTTTTTCTTTTGTTCCCTAATCTCGGTTGGTTTTTCACTTGTCAACGTTCATGTCTTCGTCTTCCATTCCATTCTAGCCACTTTTTGTTGTTTTTCCAGAACACCGTGGCTTTGTACATTGTCTTTCTACATCTCATTTTAGTTTGCTGCCACTCTTTTGTTTCGTTTGTCCCTTGACTTCCTTCATCCTCCTCCCTACTGAGATCTTCTTGAAGGCTAAGTTTTGGAAATCATTGCCTATATGTGTAGGTATTGCTAGTTTTGCTATAGATCTCCAGCTTTTTGCATTGTCTTGCTATGTCTGTTTTAGTGTGCTGCCCTCAGTTTTTCGTTTTTGCCTTGGTTTCCTGAATCTTCCTCCCTGTTTCAAGGTTCATTTCAAGTGTAAGGTTTTGAAATCGCTGTCTTCAAGAGTTTTGTGTCATTCCTTAGGTTGTTAGTATTATCGATTTTCTTTCAAAATCTCTCTTTTAGTTCACGGTCCTTGTTTTTGCCTATGGTTTTTCTTTTGTTCCCTAATCTCGGTTGGTTTTTTACTTGTCAACGTTCATGTCTTCGTCTTCCATTCCATTCTAGCCACTTTTTCTTGTTTTTCCAGAACACCGTGGCTTTGTACATTGTCTTTCTACATCTCATTTTAGTCTGCTGCCACTCTTTGGTTTAGTATTTCCCTTCACTTCCTTCATCCTCCTTTCTATTGAGATCTTCTTGATGCTAAGGTTTTTAAATCATTTCCTGTATTTGTAGGTATTGCTAGATTTGCTCTTGATCTCCAGCTTTTTGCACAGCCTTGCTATGTCTGTTTTAGTGTGCTGCCCTCAGTTTTTCGTTTTTGCCTTGGTTTCCTGAATCTTCCTCCCTGTTTCAAGGTTCATTTGAAGTGTAAGGTTTTGAAATCGCTGTCTTCAAGAGTTTTGTGTCATTCCTTAGGTTGTTAGTATTATCGATTTTCTTTCAAAATCTCTCTTTTAGTTCACGGTCCTTGTTTTTGCCTATGGTTTTTCTTTTGTTCCCTAATCTCGGTTGGTTTTTCACTTGTCAACGTTCATGTCTTCGTCTTCCATTCCATTCTAGCCACTTTTTGTTGTTTTTCCAGAACACCGTGGCTTTGTACATTGTCTTTCTACATCTCATTTTAGTTTGCTGCCACTCTTTTGTTTCGTTTGTCCCTTCACTTCCTTCATCCTCCTCCCTACTGAGATCTTCTTGAAGGCTAAGTTTTGGAAATCATTGCCTATATGTGTAGGTATTGCTAGTTTTGCTATAGATCTCCAGCTTTTTGCATTGTCTTTCTATGTCTGTTTTAGTGTGCTGCCCTCAGTTTTTCGTTTTTGCCTTGGTTTCCTGAATCTTCCTCCCTGTTTCAAGGTTCATTTGAAGTGTAAGGTTTTGAAATCGCTGTCTTCAAGAGTTTTGTGTCATTCCTTAGGTTGTTAGTATTATCGATTTTCTTTCAAAATCTCTCTTTTAGTTCACGGTCCTTGTTTTTGCCTATGGTTTTTCTTTTGTTCCCTAATCTCGGTTGGTTTTTTACTTGTCAACGTTCATGTCTTCGTCTTCCATTCCATTCTAGCCACTTTTTCTTGTTTTTCCAGAACACCGTGGCTTTGTACATTGTCTTTCTACATCTCATTTTAGTCTGCTGCCACTCTTTGGTTTAGTATTTCCCTTCACTTCCTTCATCCTCCTTTCTATTGAGATCTTCTTGATGCTAAGGTTTTTAATTCATTTCCTGTATTTGTAGGTATTGCTAGATTTGCTCTTGATCTCCAGCTTTTTGCACAGCCTTGCTATGTCTGTTTTAGTGTGCTGCCCTCAGATTTTGAGGTTTTGCCTTGACTTCCTTAATCTTCCGCCCTAGTTAAGTTTTCTTTCTAAGTGGAAGCGTTTCCAGACTGGCCTTACTTTCTACATTGTCTTTCCACAGCTTTTCAGTCTGCTGCCACTCTTTGGTTTAGTATTTCCCTTCACTTCCTTCATCCTCCTTTCTATTGAGATCTTCTTGCAGGCTAAGGTTTTTAAATCATTTCCTGTATTTGTAGGTATTGCTAGATTTGCTCTTGATCTCCAACTTTTTGCACAGCCTTGCTATGTCTGTTTTAGTGTGCTGCCCTCAGTTTTTCGTTTTTGCCTTGGTTTCCTGAATCTTCCTCCCTGTTTCAAGGTTCATTTGAAGTGTAAGGTTTTGAAATCGCTGTCTTCAAGAGTTTTGTGTCATTCCTTAGGTTGTTAGTATTATCGATTTTCTTTCAAAATCTCTCTTTTAGTTCACGGTCCTTGTTTTTGCCTATGGTTTTTTTTTTGTTCCCTAATGTCGGTTGGTTTTTCACTTGTCAACGTTCATGTCTTCGTCTTCCATTCCATTCTAGCCACTTTTTGTTGTTTTTCCAGAACACCGTGGCTTTGTACATTGTCTTTCTACATCTCATTTTAGTTTGCTGCCACTCTTTTGTTTCGTTTGTCCCTTGACTTCCTTCATCGTCCTCCCTACTGAGATCTTCTTGAAGGCTAAGTTTTGGAAATCATTGCCTATATGTGTAGGTATTGCTAGTTTTGCTATAGATCTCCAGCTTTTTGCATTGTCTTTCTATGTCTGTTTTAGTGTGCTGCCCTCAGATTTTGAGTTTTTGCCTTGGTTTCCTGAATCTTCCTCCCTGTTTCAAGGTTCATTTGAAGTGTAAGGTTTTGAAATCGCTGTCTTCAAGAGTTTTGTGTCGTTCCTTAGGTTGTTAGTATTATCGATTTTCTTTCAAAATCTCTCTTTTAGTTCACGGTCCTTGTTTTTGCCTATGGTTTTTCTTTTGTTCCCTAATCTCGGTTGGTTTTTCACTTGTCAACGTTCATGTCTTCGTCTTCCATTCCATTCTAGCCACTTTTTGTTGTTTTTCCAGAACACCGTGGCTTTGTACATTGTCTTTCTACATCTCATTTTAGTTTGCTGCCACTCTTTTGTTTCGTTTGTCCCTTCACTTCCTTCATCCTCCTCCCTACTGAGATCTTCTTGAAGGCTAAGTTTTGGAAATCATTGCCTATATGTGTAGGTATTGCTAGTTTTGCTATAGATCTCCAGCTTTTTGCATTGTCTTTCTATGTCTGTTTTAGTGTGCTGCCATCAGATTTTGAGTTTTTGCCTTGACTTCCTTAATCTTCCTCCCTAGTTAAGTTTTCTTTCTAAGTGGAAGCGTTTCCAGACTGGCCTTACTTTCTACATTGTCTTTCCACAGCTTTTCAGTCTGCTGCCACTCTTTGGTTTAGTATTTCCCTTCACTTCCTTCATCCTCCTTTCTATTGAGATCTTCTTGAAGGCTAAGTTTTGGAAATCATTGCCTATATGTGTAGTTATTGCTAGTTTTGCTCTTGATCTGCAGCTTTTTGCACAGCCTTGCTATGTCTGTTTTAGTGTGCTGCCCTCAGTTTTTCGTTTTTGCCTTGGTTTCCTGAATCTTCCTCCCTGTTTCAAGGTTCATTTGAAGTGTAAGGTTTTGAAATCGCTGTCTTCAAGAGTTTTGTGTCATTCCTTAGGTTGTTAGTATTATCGATTTTCTTTCAAAATCTCTCTTTTAGTTCACGGTCCTTGTTTTTGCCTATGGTTTTTCTTTTGTTCCCTAATCTCGGTTGGTTTTTCACTTGTCAACGTTCATGTCTTCGTCTTCCATTCCATTCTAGCCACTTTTTGTTGTTTTTCCAGAACACCGTGGCTTTGTACATTGTCTTTCTACATCTCATTTTAGTTTGCTGCCACTCTTTTGTTTCGTTTGTCCCTTCACTTCCTTCATCCTCCTCCCTACTGAGATCTTCTTGAAGGCTAAGTTTTGGAAATCATTGCCTATATGTGTAGGTATTGCTAGTTTTGCTATAGATCTCCAGCTTTTTTTGCATTGTCTTTCTATGTCTGTTTTAGTGTGCTGCCATCAGATTTTGAGTTTTTGCCTTGACTTCCTTAATCTTCCGCCCTAGTTAAGTTTTCTTTCTAAGTGGAAGCGTTTCCAGACTGGCCTTACTTTCTACCTTGTCTTTCCACAGCTTTTCAGTCTGCTGCCACTCTTTGGTTTAGTATTTCCCTTGACTTCCTTCATCCTCCTTTCTATTGAGATCTTATTGAAGGCTAAGTTTTGGAAATCATTCCCTATATGTGTAGGTATTGCTAGTTTTGCTATAGATCTCCAGCTTTTTGCATTGTCTTGCTATGTCTGTTTTAGTGTGCTGCCCTCAGTTTTTCGTTTTTGCCTTGGTTTCCTGAATCTTCCTCCCTGTTTCAAGGTTCATTTCAAGTGTAAGGTTTTGAAATCGCTGTCTTCAAGAGTTTTGTGTCATTCCTTAGGTTGTTAGTATTATCGATTTTCTTTCAAAATCTCTCTTTTAGTTCACGGTCCTTGTTTTTGCCTATGGTTTTTCTTTTGTTCCCTAATCTCGGTTGGTTTTTTACTTGTCAACGTTCATGTCTTCGTCTTCCATTCCATTCTAGCCACTTTTTGTTGTTTTTCCAGAACACCGTGGCTTTGTACATTGTCTTTCTACATCTCATTTTAGTTTGCTGCCACTCTTTTGTTTCGTTTGTCCCTTCACTTCCTTCATCCTCCTCCCTACTGAGATCTTCTTGAAGGCTAAGTTTTGGAAATCATTGCCTATATGTGTAGGTATTGCTAGTTTTGCTATAGATCTCCAGCTTTTTGCATTGTCTTTCTATGTCTGTTTTAGTGTGCTGCCCTCAGTTTTTCGTTTTTGCCTTGGTTTCCTGAATCTTCCTCCCTGTTTCAAGGTTCATTTGAAGTGTAAGGTTTTGAAATCGCTGTCTTCAAGAGTTTTGTGTCGTTCCTTAGGTTGTTAGTATTATCGATTTTCTTTCAAAATCTCTCTTTTAGTTCACGGTCCTTGTTTTTGCATATGGTTTTTCTTTTGTTCCCTAATCTCGGTTGGTTTTTCACTTGTCAACGTTCATGTCTTCGTCTTCCATTCCATTCTAGCCACTTTTTGTTGTTTTTCCAGAACACCGTGGCTTTGTACATTGTCTTTCTACATCTCATTTTAGTTTGCTGCCACTCTTTTGTTTCGTTTGTCCCTTGACTTCCTTCATCCTCCTCCCTACTGAGATCTTCTTGAAGGCTAAGTTTTGGAAATCATTGCCTATATGTGTAGGTATTGCTAGTTTTGCTATAGATCTCCAGCTTTTTGCATTGTCTTTCTATGTCTGTTTTAGTGTGCTGCCATCAGATTTTGAGTTTTTGCCTTGACTTCCTTAATCTTCCTCCCTAGTTAAGTTTTCTTTCTAAGTGGAAGCGTTTCCAGACTGGCCTTACTTTCCACATTGTCTTTCCACAGCTTTTCAGTCTGCTGCCACTCTTTGGTTTAGTATTTCCCTTCACTTCCTTCATCCTCCTTTCTATTGAGATCTTCTTGATGCTAAGGTTTTTAAATCATTTCCTGTATTTGTAGGTATTGCTAGATTTGCTCTTGATCTCCAGCTTTTTGCACAGCCTTGCTATGTCTGTTTTAGTGTGCTGCCCTCAGTTTTTCGTTTTTGCCTTGGTTTCCTGAATCTTCCTCCCTGTTTCAAGGTTCATTTGAAGTGTAAGGTTTTGAAATCGCTGTCTTCAAGAGTTTTGTGTCATTCCTTAGGTTGTTAGTATTATCGATTTTCTTTCAAAATCTCTCTTTTAGTTCACGGTCCTTGTTTTTGCCTATGGTTTTTCTTTTGTTCCCTAATCTCGGTTGGTTTTTCACTTGTCAACGTTCATGTCTTCGTCTTCCATTCCATTCTAGCCACTTTTTGTTGTTTTTCCAGAACACCGTGGCTTTGTACATTGTCTTTCTACATCTCATTTTAGTTTGCTGCCACTCTTTTGTTTCGTTTGTCCCTTCACTTCCTTCATCCTCCTCCCTACTGAGATCTTCTTGAAGGCTAAGTTTTGGAAATCATTGCCTATATGTGTAGGTATTGCTAGTTTTGCTATAGATCTCCAGCTTTTTGCATTGTCTTGCTATGTCTGTTTTAGTGTGCTGCCCTCAGTTTTTCGTTTTTGCCTTGGTTTCCTGAATCTTCCTCCCTGTTTCAAGGTTCATTTGAAGTGTAAGGTTTTGAAATCGCTGTCTTCAAGAGTTTTGTGTCATTCCTTAGGTTGTTAGTATTATCGATTTTCTTTCAAAATCTCTCTTTTAGTTCACGGTCCTTGTTTTTGCCTATGGTTTTTCTTTTGTTCCCTAATCTCGGTTGGTTTTTTACTTGTCAACGTTCATGTCTTCGTCTTCCATTCCATTCTAGCCACTTTTTCTTGTTTTTCCAGAACACCGTGGCTTTGTACATTGTCTTTCTACATCTCATTTTAGTCTGCTGCCACTCTTTGGTTTAGTATTTCCCTTCACTTCCTTCATCCTCCTTTCTATTGAGATCTTCTTGATGCTAAGGTTTTTAATTCATTTCCTGTATTTGTAGGTATTGCTAGATTTGCTCTTGATCTCCAGCTTTTTGCACAGCCTTGCTATGTCTGTTTTAGTGTGCTGCCCTCAGATTTTGAGGTTTTGCCTTGACTTCCTTAATCTTCCGCCCTAGTTAAGTTTTCTTTCTAAGTGGAAGCGTTTCCAGACTGGCCTTACTTTCTACATTGTCTTTCCACAGCTTTTCAGTCTGCTGCCACTCTTTGGTTTAGTATTTCCCTTCACTTCCTTCATCCTCCTTTCTATTGAGATCTTCTTGCAGGCTAAGGTTTTTAAATCATTTCCTGTATTTGTAGGTATTGCTAGATTTGCTCTTGATCTCCAACTTTTTGCACAGCCTTGCTATGTCTGTTTTAGTGTGCTGCCCTCAGTTTTTCGTTTTTGCCTTGGTTTCCTGAATCTTCCTCCCTGTTTCAAGGTTCATTTGAAGTGTAAGGTTTTGAAATCGCTGTCTTCAAGAGTTTTGTGTCATTCCTTAGGTTGTTAGTATTATCGATTTTCTTTCAAAATCTCTCTTTTAGTTCACGGTCCTTGTTTTTGCCTATGGTTTTTTTTTTGTTCCCTAATGTCGGTTGGTTTTTCACTTGTCAACGTTCATGTCTTCGTCTTCCATTCCATTCTAGCCACTTTTTGTTGTTTTTCCAGAACACCGTGGCTTTGTACATTGTCTTTCTACATCTCATTTTAGTTTGCTGCCACTCTTCTGTTTCGTTTGTCCCTTGACTTCCTTCATCGTCCTCCCTACTGAGATCTTCTTGAAGGCTAAGTTTTGGAAATCATTGCCTATATGTGTAGGTATTGCTAGTTTTGCTATAGATCTCCAGCTTTTTGCATTGTCTTTCTATGTCTGTTTTAGTGTGCTGCCCTCAGATTTTGAGTTTTTGCCTTGGTTTCCTGAATCTTCCTCCCTGTTTCAAGGTTCATTTGAAGTGTAAGGTTTTGAAATCGCTGTCTTCAAGAGTTTTGTGTCGTTCCTTAGGTTGTTAGTATTATCGATTTTCTTTCAAAATCTCTCTTTTAGTTCACGGTCCTTGTTTTTGCCTATGGTTTTTCTTTTGTTCCCTAATCTCGGTTGGTTTTTCACTTGTCAACGTTCATGTCTTCGTCTTCCTTTCCATTCTAGCCACTTTTTGTTGTTTTTCCAGAACACCGTGGCTTTGTACATTGTCTTTCTACATCTCATTTTAGTTTGCTGCCACTCTTTTGTTTCGTTTGTCCCTTCACTTCCTTCATCCTCCTCCCTACTGAGATCTTCTTGAAGGCTAAGTTTTGGAAATCATTGCCTATATGTGTAGGTATTGCTAGTTTTGCTATAGATCTCCAGCTTTTTGCATTGTCTTTCTATGTCTGTTTTAGTGTGCTGCCATCAGATTTTGAGTTTTTGCCTTGACTTCCTTAATCTTCCTCCCTAGTTAAGTTTTCTTTCTAAGTGGAAGCGTTTCCAGACTGGCCTTACTTTCTACATTGTCTTTCCACAGCTTTTCAGTCTGCTGCCACTCTTTGGTTTAGTATTTCCCTTCACTTCCTTCATCCTCCTTTCTATTGAGATCTTCTTGAAGGCTAAGTTTTGGAAATCATTGCCTATATGTGTAGTTATTGCTAGTTTTGCTCTTGATCTGCAGCTTTTTGCACAGCCTTGCTATGTCTGTTTTAGTGTGCTGCCCTCAGTTTTTCGTTTTTGCCTTGGTTTCCTGAATCTTCCTCCCTGTTTCAAGGTTCATTTGAAGTGTAAGGTTTTGAAATCGCTGTCTTCAAGAGTTTTGTGTCATTCCTTAGGTTGTTAGTATTATCGATTTTCTTTCAAAATCTCTCTTTTAGTTCACGGTCCTTGTTTTTGCCTATGGTTTTTCTTTTGTTCCCTAATCTCGGTTGGTTTTTCACTTGTCAACGTTCATGTCTTCGTCTTCCATTCCATTCTAGCCACTTTTTGTTGTTTTTCCAGAACACCGTGGCTTTGTACATTGTCTTTCTACATCTCATTTTAGTTTGCTGCCACTCTTTTGTTTCGTTTGTCCCTTCACTTCCTTCATCCTCCTCCCTACTGAGATCTTCTTGAAGGCTAAGTTTTGGAAATCATTGCCTATATGTGTAGGTATTGCTAGTTTTGCTATAGATCTCCAGCTTTTTTTGCATTGTCTTTCTATGTCTGTTTTAGTGTGCTGCCATCAGATTTTGAGTTTTTGCCTTGACTTCCTTAATCTTCCGCCCTAGTTAAGTTTTCTTTCTAAGTGGAAGCGTTTCCAGACTGGCCTTACTTTCTACCTTGTCTTTCCACAGCTTTTCAGTCTGCTGCCACTCTTTGGTTTAGTATTTCCCTTGACTTCCTTCATCCTCCTTTCTATTGAGATCTTATTGAAGGCTAAGTTTTGGAAATCATTCCCTATATGTGTAGGTATTGCTAGTTTTGCTATAGATCTCCAGCTTTTTGCATTGTCTTGCTATGTCTGTTTTAGTGTGCTGCCCTCAGTTTTTCGTTTTTGCCTTGGTTTCCTGAATCTTCCTCCCTGTTTCAAGGTTCATTTCAAGTGTAAGGTTTTGAAATCGCTGTCTTCAAGAGTTTTGTGTCATTCCTTAGGTTGTTAGTATTATCGATTTTCTTTCAAAATCTCTCTTTTAGTTCACGGTCCTTGTTTTTGCCTATGGTTTTTCTTTTGTTCCCTAATCTCGGTTGGTTTTTTACTTGTCAACGTTCATGTCTTCGTCTTCCATTCCATTCTAGCCACTTTTTGTTGTTTTTCCAGAACACCGTGGCTTTGTACATTGTCTTTCTACATCTCATTTTAGTTTGCTGCCACTCTTTTGTTTCGTTTGTCCCTTCACTTCCTTCATCCTCCTCCCTACTGAGATCTTCTTGAAGGCTAAGTTTTGGAAATCATTGCCTATATGTGTAGGTATTGCTAGTTTTGCTATAGATCTCCAGCTTTTTGCATTGTCTTTCTATGTCTGTTTTAGTGTGCTGCCCTCAGATTTTGAGTTTTTGCCTTGGTTTCCTGAATCTTCCTCCCTGTTTCAAGGTTCATTTGAAGTGTAAGGTTTTGAAATCGCTGTCTTCAAGAGTTTTGTGTCGTTCCTTAGGTTGTTAGTATTATCGATTTTCTTTCAAAATCTCTCTTTTAGTTCACGGTCCTTGTTTTTGCATATGGTTTTTCTTTTGTTCCCTAATCTCGGTTGGTTTTTCACTTGTCAACGTTCATGTCTTCGTCTTCCATTCCATTCTAGCCACTTTTTGTTGTTTTTCCAGAACACCGTGGCTTTGTACATTGTCTTTCTACATCTCATTTTAGTTTGCTGCCACTCTTTTGTTTCGTTTGTCCCTTGACTTCCTTCATCCTCCTCCCTACTGAGATCTTCTTGAAGGCTAAGTTTTGGAAATCATTGCCTATATGTGTAGGTATTGCTAGTTTTGCTATAGATCTCCAGCTTTTTGCATTGTCTTTCTATGTCTGTTTTAGTGTGCTGCCATCAGATTTTGAGTTTTTGCCTTGACTTCCTTAATCTTCCTCCCTAGTTAAGTTTTCTTTCTAAGTGGAAGCGTTTCCAGACTGGCCTTACTTTCCACATTGTCTTTCCACAGCTTTTCAGTCTGCTGCCACTCTTTGGTTTAGTATTTCCCTTCACTTCCTTCATCCTCCTTTCTATTGAGATCTTCTTGATGCTAAGGTTTTTAAATCATTTCCTGTATTTGTAGGTATTGCTAGATTTGCTCTTGATCTCCAGCTTTTTGCACAGCCTTGCTATGTCTGTTTTAGTGTGCTGCCCTCAGTTTTTCGTTTTTGCCTTGGTTTCCTGAATCTTCCTCCCTGTTTCAAGGTTCATTTGAAGTGTAAGGTTTTGAAATCGCTGTCTTCAAGAGTTTTGTGTCATTCCTTAGGTTGTTAGTATTATCGATTTTCTTTCAAAATCTCTCTTTTAGTTCACGGTCCTTGTTTTTGCCTATGGTTTTTCTTTTGTTCCCTAATCTCGGTTGGTTTTTCACTTGTCAACGTTCATGTCTTCGTCTTCCATTCCATTCTAGCCACTTTTTGTTGTTTTTCCAGAACACCGTGGCTTTGTACATTGTCTTTCTACATCTCATTTTAGTTTGCTGCCACTCTTTTGTTTCGTTTGTCCCTTCACTTCCTTCATCCTCCTCCCTACTGAGATCTTCTTGAAGGCTAAGTTTTGGAAATCATTGCCTATATGTGTAGGTATTGCTAGTTTTGCTATAGATCTCCAGCTTTTTGCATTGTCTTTCTATGTCTGTTTTAGTGTGCTGCCCTCAGTTTTTCGTTTTTGCCTTGGTTTCCTGAATCTTCCTCCCTGTTTCAAGGTTCATTTGAAGTGTAAGGTTTTGAAATCGCTGTCTTCAAGAGTTTTGTGTCATTCCTTAGGTTGTTAGTATTATCGATTTTCTTTCAAAATCTCTCTTTTAGTTCACGGTCCTTGTTTTTGCCTATGGTTTTTCTTTTGTTCCCTAATCTCGGTTGGTTTTTTACTTGTCAACGTTCATGTCTTCGTCTTCCATTCCATTCTAGCCACTTTTTCTTGTTTTTCCAGAACACCGTGGCTTTGTACATTGTCTTTCTACATCTCATTTTAGTCTGCTGCCACTCTTTGGTTTAGTATTTCCCTTCACTTCCTTCATCCTCCTTTCTATTGAGATCTTCTTGATGCTAAGGTTTTTAATTCATTTCCTGTATTTGTAGGTATTGCTAGATTTGCTCTTGATCTCCAGCTTTTTGCACAGCCTTGCTATGTCTGTTTTAGTGTGCTGCCCTCAGATTTTGAGGTTTTGCCTTGACTTCCTTAATCTTCCGCCCTAGTTAAGTTTTCTTTCTAAGTGGAAGCGTTTCCAGACTGGCCTTACTTTCTACATTGTCTTTCCACAGCTTTTCAGTCTGCTGCCACTCTTTGGTTTAGTATTTCCCTTCACTTCCTTCATCCTCCTTTCTATTGAGATCTTCTTGCAGGCTAAGGTTTTTAAATCATTTCCTGTATTTGTAGGTATTGCTAGATTTGCTCTTGATCTCCAACTTTTTGCACAGCCTTGCTATGTCTGTTTTAGTGTGCTGCCCTCAGTTTTTCGTTTTTGCCTTGGTTTCCTGAATCTTCCTCCCTGTTTCAAGGTTCATTTGAAGTGTAAGGTTTTGAAATCGCTGTCTTCAAGAGTTTTGTGTCATTCCTTAGGTTGTTAGTATTATCGATTTTCTTTCAAAATCTCTCTTTTAGTTCACGGTCCTTGTTTTTGCCTATGGTTTTTTTTTTGTTCCCTAATGTCGGTTGGTTTTTCACTTGTCAACGTTCATGTCTTCGTCTTCCATTCCATTCTAGCCACTTTTTGTTGTTTTTCCAGAACACCGTGGCTTTGTACATTGTCTTTCTACATCTCATTTTAGTTTGCTGCCACTCTTTTGTTTCGTTTGTCCCTTGACTTCCTTCATCGTCCTCCCTACTGAGATCTTCTTGAAGGCTAAGTTTTGGAAATCATTGCCTATATGTGTAGGTATTGCTAGTTTTGCTATAGATCTCCAGCTTTTTGCATTGTCTTTCTATGTCTGTTTTAGTGTGCTGCCCTCAGATTTTGAGTTTTTGCCTTGGTTTCCTGAATCTTCCTCCCTGTTTCAAGGTTCATTTGAAGTGTAAGGTTTTGAAATCGCTGTCTTCAAGAGTTTTGTGTCGTTCCTTAGGTTGTTAGTATTATCGATTTTCTTTCAAAATCTCTCTTTTAGTTCACGGTCCTTGTTTTTGCCTATGGTTTTTCTTTTGTTCCCTAATCTCGGTTGGTTTTTCACTTGTCAACGTTCATGTCTTCGTCTTCCTTTCCATTCTAGCCACTTTTTGTTGTTTTTCCAGAACACCGTGGCTTTGTACATTGTCTTTCTACATCTCATTTTAGTTTGCTGCCACTCTTTTGTTTCGTTTGTCCCTTCACTTCCTTCATCCTCCTCCCTACTGAGATCTTCTTGAAGGCTAAGTTTTGGAAATCATTGCCTATATGTGTAGGTATTGCTAGTTTTGCTATAGATCTCCAGCTTTTTGCATTGTCTTTCTATGTCTGTTTTAGTGTGCTGCCATCAGATTTTGAGTTTTTGCCTTGACTTCCTTAATCTTCCTCCCTAGTTAAGTTTTCTTTCTAAGTGGAAGCGTTTCCAGACTGGCCTTACTTTCTACATTGTCTTTCCACAGCTTTTCAGTCTGCTGCCACTCTTTGGTTTAGTATTTCCCTTCACTTCCTTCATCCTCCTTTCTATTGAGATCTTCTTGAAGGCTAAGTTTTGGAAATCATTGCCTATATGTGTAGTTATTGCTAGTTTTGCTCTTGATCTGCAGCTTTTTGCACAGCCTTGCTATGTCTGTTTTAGTGTGCTGCCCTCAGTTTTTCGTTTTTGCCTTGGTTTCCTGAATCTTCCTCCCTGTTTCAAGGTTCATTTCAAGTGTAAGGTTTTGAAATCGCTGTCTTCAAGAGTTTTGTGTCATTCCTTAGGTTGTTAGTATTATCGATTTTCTTTCAAAATCTCTCTTTTAGTTCACGGTCCTTGTTTTTGCCTATGGTTTTTCTTTTGTTCCCTAATCTCGGTTGGTTTTTCACTTGTCAACGTTCATGTCTTCGTCTTCCATTCCATTCTAGCCACTTTTTGTTGTTTTTCCAGAACACCGTGGCTTTGTACATTGTCTTTCTACATCTCATTTTAGTTTGCTGCCACTCTTTTGTTTCGTTTGTCCCTTCACTTCCTTCATCCTCCTCCCTACTGAGATCTTCTTGAAGGCTAAGTTTTGGAAATCATTGCCTATATGTGTAGGTATTGCTAGTTTTGCTATAGATCTCCAGCTTTTTGCATTGTCTTTCTATGTCTGTTTTAGTGTGCTGCCCTCAGTTTTTCGTTTTTGCCTTGGTTTCCTGAATCTTCCTCCCTGTTTCAAGGTTCATTTGAAGTGTAAGGTTTTGAAATCGCTGTCTTCAAGAGTTTTGTGTCATTCCTTAGGTTGTTAGTATTATCGATTTTCTTTCAAAATCTCTCTTTTAGTTCACGGTCCTTGTTTTTGCCTATGGTTTTTCTTTTGTTCCCTAATCTCGGTTGGTTTTTCACTTGTCAACGTTCATGTCTTCGTCTTCCATTCCATTCTAGCCACTTTTTGTTGTTTTTCCAGAACACCGTGGCTTTGTACATTGTCTTTCTACATCTCATTTTAGTTTGCTGCCACTCTTTTGTTTCGTTTGTCCCTTCACTTCCTTCATCCTCCTCCCTACTGAGATCTTCTTGAAGGCTAAGTTTTGGAAATCATTGCCTATATGTGTAGGTATTGCTAGTTTTGCTATAGATCTCCAGCTTTTTTTGCATTGTCTTTCTATGTCTGTTTTAGTGTGCTGCCATCAGATTTTGAGTTTTTGCCTTGACTTCCTTAATCTTCCGCCCTAGTTAAGTTTTCTTTCTAAGTGGAAGCGTTTCCAGACTGGCCTTACTTTCTACATTGTCTTTCCACAGCTTTTCAGTCTGCTGCCACTCTTTGGTTTAGTATTTCCCTTGACTTCCTTCATCCTCCTTTCTATTGAGATCTTATTGAAGGCTAAGTTTTGGAAATCATTCCCTATATGTGTAGGTATTGCTAGTTTTGCTCTTGATCTGCAGCTTTTTGCACAGCCTTGCTATGTCTGTTTTAGTGTGCTGCCCTCAGTTTTTCGTTTTTGCCTTGGTTTCCTGAATCTTCCTCCCTGTTTCAAGGTTCATTTGAAGTGTAAGGTTTTGAAATCGCTGTCTTCAAGAGTTTTGTGTCATTCCTTAGGTTGTTAGTATTATCGATTTTCTTTCAAAATCTCTCTTTTAGTTCACGGTCCTTGTTTTTGCCTATGGTTTTTCTTTTGTTCCCTAATCTCGGTTGGTTTTTTACTTGTCAACGTTCATGTCTTCGTCTTCCATTCCATTCTAGCCACTTTTTGTTGTTTTTCCAGAACACCGTGGATTTGTACATTGTCTTTCTACATCTCATTTTAGTTTGCTGCCACTCTTTGGTTTCGTTTGTCCCTTCACTTCCTTCATCCTCCTCCCTACTGAGATCTTCTTGAAGGCTAAGTTTTGGAAATCATTGCCTATATGTGTAGGTATTGCTAGTTTTGCTATAGATCTCCAGCTTTTTGCATTGTCTTTCTATGTCTGTTTTAGTGTGCTGCCATCAGATTTTGAGTTTTTGCCTTGACTTCCTTAATCTTCCTCCCTAGTTAAGTTTTCTTTCTAAGTGGAAGCGTTTCCAGACTGGCCTTACTTTCTACATTGTCTTTCCACAGCTTTTCAGTCTGCTGCCACTCTTTGGTTTAGTATTTCCCTTGACTTCCTTCATCCTCCTTTCTATTGAGATCTTATTGAAGGCTAAGTTTTGGAAATCATTCCCTATATGTGTAGGTATTGCTAGTTTTGCTATAGATCTCCAGCTTTTTGCACAGCCTTGCTATGTCTGTTTTAGTGTGCTGCCCTCAGTTTTTCGTTTTTGCCTTGGTTTCCTGAATCTTCCTCCCTGTTTCAAGGTTCATTTGAAGTGCAAGGTTTTGAAATCGCTGTCTTCAAGAGTTTTGTGTCATTCCTTAGGTTGTTAGTGTTATCGATTTTCTTTCAAAATCTCTCTTTTAGTTCACGGTCCTTGTTTTTGCCTATGGTTTTTCTTTTGTTCCCTAATCTCGGTTGGTTTTTCACTTGTCAACGTTCATGTCTTCGTCTTCCATTCCATTCTAGCCACTTTTTGTTGTTTTTCCAGAACACCGTGGCTTTGTACATTGTCTTTCTACATCTCATTTTAGTTTGCTGCCACTCTTTTGTTTCGTTTGTCCCTTCACTTCCTTCATCCTCCTCCCTACTGAGATCTTCTTGAAGGCTAAGTTTTGGAAATCATTGCCTATATGTGTAGGTATTGCTAGTTTTGCTATAGATCTCCAGCTTTTTGCATTGTCTTTCTATGTCTGTTTTAGTGTGCTGCCATCAGATTTTGAGTTTTTGCCTTGACTTCCTTAATCTTCCTCCCTAGTTAAGTTTTCTTTCTAAGTGGAAGCGTTTCCAGACTGGCCTTACTTTCTACATTGTCTTTCCACAGCTTTTCAGTCTGCTGCCACTCTTTGGTTTAGTATTTCCCTTGACTTCCTTCATCCTCCTTTCTATTGAGATCTTATTGAAGGCTAAGGTTTTTAAATCATTTCCTGTATTTGTAGTTATTGCTAGATTTGCTCTTGATCTGCAGCTTTTTGCACAGCCTTGCTATGTCTGTTTTAGTGTGCTGCCCTCAGTTTTTCGTTTTTGCCTTGGTTTCCTGAATCTTCCTCCCTGTTTCAAGGTTCATTTGAAGTGTAAGGTTTTGAAATCGCTGTCTTCAAGAGTTTTGTGTCATTCCTTAGGTTGTTAGTATTATCGATTTTCTTTCAAAATCTCTCTTTTAGTTCACGGTCCTTGTTTTTGCCTATGGTTTTTCTTTTGTTCCCTAATCTCGGTTGGTTTTTCACTTGTCAACGTTCATGTCTTCGTCTTCCATTCCATTCTAGCCACTTTTTGTTGTTTTTCCAGAACACCGTGGCTTTGTACATTGTCTTTCTACATCTCATTTTAGTTTGCTGCCACTCTTTTGTTTCGTTTGTCCCTTCACTTGCTTCATCCTCCTCCCTACTGAGATCTTCTTGAAGGCTAAGTTTTGGAAATCATTGCCTATATGTGTAGGTATTGCTAGTTTTGCTATAGATCTCCAGCTTTTTGCATTGTCTTTCTATGTCTGTTTTAGTGTGCTGCCATCAGATTTTGAGTTTTTGCCTTGACTTCCTTAATCTTCCTCCCTAGTTAAGTTTTCTTTCTAAGTGGAAGCGTTTCCAGACTGGCCTTACTTTCCACATTGTCTTTCCACAGCTTTTCAGTCTGCTGCCACTCTTTGGTTTAGTATTTCCCTTGACTTCCTTCATCCTCCTTTCTATTGAGATCTTATTGAAGGCTAAGGTTTTTAAATCATTTCCTGTATTTGTAGGTATTGCTAGATTTGCTCTTGATCTCAGCTTTTTGCACAGCCTTGCTATGTCTGTTTTAGTGTGCTGCCCTCAGTTTTTCGTTTTTGCCTTGGTTTCCTGAATCTTCCTCCCTGTTTCAAGGTTCATTTGAAGTGTAAGGTTTTGAAATCGCTGTCTTCAAGAGTTTTGTGTCATTCCTTAGGTTGTTAGTATTATCGATTTTCTTTCAAAATCTCTCTTTTAGTTCACGGTCCTTGTTTTTGCCTATGGTTTTTCTTTTGTTCCCTAATCTCGGTTGGTTTTTCACTTGTCAACGTTCATGTCTTCGTCTTCCATTCCATTCTAGCCACTTTTTGTTGTTTTTCCAGAACACCGTGGCTTTGTACATTGTCTTTCTACATCTCATTTTAGTTTGCTGCCACTCTTTTGTTTCGTTTGTCCCTTCACTTCCTTCATCCTCCTCCCTACTGAGATCTTCTTGAAGGCTAAGTTTTGGAAATCATTGCCTATATGTGTAGGTATTGCTAGTTTTGCTATAGATCTCCAGCTTTTTTTGCATTGTCTTTCTATGTCTGTTTTAGTGTGCTGCCATCAGATTTTGAGTTTTTGCCTTGACTTCCTTAATCTTCCGCCCTAGTTAAGTTTTCTTTCTAAGTGGAAGCGTTTCCAGACTGGCCTTACTTTCTACATTGTCTTTCCACAGCTTTTCAGTCTGCTGCCACTCTTTGGTTTAGTATTTCCCTTCACTTCCTTCATCCTCCTTTCTATTGAGATCTTCTTGAAGGCTAAGTTTTGGAAATCATTGCCTATATGTGTAGGTATTGCTAGTTTTGCTATAGATCTCCAGCTTTTTGCATTGTTTTGCTATGTCTGTTTTAGTGTGCTGCCCTCAGATTTTGAGTTTTTGCCTTGGTTTCCTCAATCTTCCTCCCTGTTTCAAGGTTCATTTGAAGTGTAAGGTTTTGAAATCGCTGTCTTCAAGAGTTTTGTGTCGTTCCTTAGGTTGTTAGTATTATCGATTTTCTTTCAAAATCTCTCTTTTAGTTCACGGTCCTTGTTTTTGCCTATGGTTTTTCTTTTGTTCCCTAATCTCGGTTGGTTTTTCACTTGTCAACGTTCATGTCTTCGTCTTCCATTCCATTCTAGCCACTTTTTGTTGTTTTTCCAGAACACCGTGGCTTTGTACATTGTCTTTCTACATCTCATTTTAGTTTGCTGCCACTCTTCTGTTTCGTTTGTCCCTTCACTTCCTTCATCCTCCTCCCTACTGAGATCTTCTTGAAGGCTAAGTTTTGGAAATCATTGCCTATATGTGTAGGTATTGCTAGTTTTGCTATAGATCTCCAGCTTTTTGCATTGTCTTGCTATGTCTGTTTTAGTGTGCTGCCCTCAGATTTTGAGGTTTTGCCTTGACTTCCTTAATCTTCCGCCCTAGTTAAGTTTTCTTTCTAAGTGGAAGCGTTTCCAGACTGGCCTTACTTTCTACCTTGTCTTTCCACAGCTTTTCAGTCTGCTGCCACTCTTTGGTTTAGTATTTCCCTTGACTTCCTTCATCCTCCTTTCTATTGAGATCTTATTGAAGGCTAAGTTTTGGAAATCATTCCCTATATGTGTAGGTATTGCTAGTTTTGCTATAGATCTCCAGCTTTTTGCATTGTCTTGCTATGTCTGTTTTAGTGTGCTGCCCTCAGTTTTTCGTTTTTGCCTTGGTTTCCTGAATCTTCCTCCCTGTTTCAAGGTTCATTTCAAGTGTAAGGTTTTGAAATCGCTGTCTTCAAGAGTTTTGTGTCATTCCTTAGGTTGTTAGTATTATCGATTTTCTTTCAAAATCTCTCTTTTAGTTCACGGTCCTTGTTTTTGCCTATGGTTTTTCTTTTGTTCCCTAATCTCGGTTGGTTTTTTACTTGTCAACGTTCATGTCTTCGTCTTCCATTCCATTCTAGCCACTTTTTCTTGTTTTTCCAGAACACCGTGGCTTTGTACATTGTCTTTCTACATCTCATTTTAGTCTGCTGCCACTCTTTGGTTTAGTATTTCCCTTCACTTCCTTCATCCTCCTTTCTATTGAGATCTTCTTGATGCTAAGGTTTTTAATTCATTTCCTGTATTTGTAGGTATTGCTAGATTTGCTCTTGATCTCCAGCTTTTTGCACAGCCTTGCTATGTCTGTTTTAGTGTGCTGCCCTCAGATTTTGAGGTTTTGCCTTGACTTCCTTAATCTTCCGCCCTAGTTAAGTTTTCTTTCTAAGTGGAAGCGTTTCCAGACTGGCCTTACTTTCTACATTGTCTTTCCACAGCTTTTCAGTCTGCTGCCACTCTTTGGTTTAGTATTTCCCTTCACTTCCTTCATCCTCCTTTCTATTGAGATCTTCTTGCAGGCTAAGGTTTTTAAATCATTTCCTGTATTTGTAGGTATTGCTAGATTTGCTCTTGATCTCCAACTTTTTGCACAGCCTTGCTATGTCTGTTTTAGTGTGCTGCCCTCAGTTTTTCGTTTTTGCCTTGGTTTCCTGAATCTTCCTCCCTGTTTCAAGGTTCATTTGAAGTGTAAGGTTTTGAAATCGCTGTCTTCAAGAGTTTTGTGTCATTCCTTAGGTTGTTAGTATTATCGATTTTCTTTCAAAATCTCTCTTTTAGTTCACGGTCCTTGTTTTTGCCTATGGTTTTTTTTTTGTTCCCTAATGTCGGTTGGTTTTTCACTTGTCAACGTTCATGTCTTCGTCTTCCATTCCATTCTAGCCACTTTTTGTTGTTTTTCCAGAACACCGTGGCTTTGTACATTGTCTTTCTACATCTCATTTTAGTTTGCTGCCACTCTTTTGTTTCGTTTGTCCCTTGACTTCCTTCATCGTCCTCCCTACTGAGATCTTCTTGAAGGCTAAGTTTTGGAAATCATTGCCTATATGTGTAGGTATTGCTAGTTTTGCTATAGATCTCCAGCTTTTTGCATTGTCTTTCTATGTCTGTTTTAGTGTGCTGCCCTCAGATTTTGAGTTTTTGCCTTGGTTTCCTGAATCTTCCTCCCTGTTTCAAGGTTCATTTGAAGTGTAAGGTTTTGAAATCGCTGTCTTCAAGAGTTTTGTGTCGTTCCTTAGGTTGTTAGTATTATCGATTTTCTTTCAAAATCTCTCTTTTAGTTCACGGTCCTTGTTTTTGCCTATGGTTTTTCTTTTGTTCCCTAATCTCGGTTGGTTTTTCACTTGTCAACGTTCATGTCTTCGTCTTCCTTTCCATTCTAGCCACTTTTTGTTGTTTTTCCAGAACACCGTGGCTTTGTACATTGTCTTTCTACATCTCATTTTAGTTTGCTGCCACTCTTTTGTTTCGTTTGTCCCTTCACTTCCTTCATCCTCCTCCCTACTGAGATCTTCTTGAAGGCTAAGTTTTGGAAATCATTGCCTATATGTGTAGGTATTGCTAGTTTTGCTATAGATCTCCAGCTTTTTGCATTGTCTTTCTATGTCTGTTTTAGTGTGCTGCCATCAGATTTTGAGTTTTTGCCTTGACTTCCTTAATCTTCCTCCCTAGTTAAGTTTTCTTTCTAAGTGGAAGCGTTTCCAGACTGGCCTTACTTTCTACATTGTCTTTCCACAGCTTTTCAGTCTGCTGCCACTCTTTGGTTTAGTATTTCCCTTCACTTCCTTCATCCTCCTTTCTATTGAGATCTTCTTGAAGGCTAAGTTTTGGAAATCATTGCCTATATGTGTAGTTATTGCTAGTTTTGCTCTTGATCTGCAGCTTTTTGCACAGCCTTGCTATGTCTGTTTTAGTGTGCTGCCCTCAGTTTTTCGTTTTTGCCTTGGTTTCCTGAATCTTCCTCCCTGTTTCAAGGTTCATTTCAAGTGTAAGGTTTTGAAATCGCTGTCTTCAAGAGTTTTGTGTCATTCCTTAGGTTGTTAGTATTATCGATTTTCTTTCAAAATCTCTCTTTTAGTTCACGGTCCTTGTTTTTGCCTATGGTTTTTCTTTTGTTCCCTAATCTCGGTTGGTTTTTCACTTGTCAACGTTCATGTCTTCGTCTTCCATTCCATTCTAGCCACTTTTTGTTGTTTTTCCAGAACACCGTGGCTTTGTACATTGTCTTTCTACATCTCATTTTAGTTTGCTGCCACTCTTTTGTTTCGTTTGTCCCTTCACTTCCTTCATCCTCCTCCCTACTGAGATCTTCTTGAAGGCTAAGTTTTGGAAATCATTGCCTATATGTGTAGGTATTGCTAGTTTTGCTATAGATCTCCAGCTTTTTGCATTGTCTTTCTATGTCTGTTTTAGTGTGCTGCCCTCAGTTTTTCGTTTTTGCCTTGGTTTCCTGAATCTTCCTCCCTGTTTCAAGGTTCATTTGAAGTGTAAGGTTTTGAAATCGCTGTCTTCAAGAGTTTTGTGTCATTCCTTAGGTTGTTAGTATTATCGATTTTCTTTCAAAATCTCTCTTTTAGTTCACGGTCCTTGTTTTTGCCTATGGTTTTTCTTTTGTTCCCTAATCTCGGTTGGTTTTTCACTTGTCAACGTTCATGTCTTCGTCTTCCATTCCATTCTAGCCACTTTTTGTTGTTTTTCCAGAACACCGTGGCTTTGTACATTGTCTTTCTACATCTCATTTTAGTTTGCTGCCACTCTTTTGTTTCGTTTGTCCCTTCACTTCCTTCATCCTCCTCCCTACTGAGATCTTCTTGAAGGCTAAGTTTTGGAAATCATTGCCTATATGTGTAGGTATTGCTAGTTTTGCTATAGATCTCCAGCTTTTTTTGCATTGTCTTTCTATGTCTGTTTTAGTGTGCTGCCATCAGATTTTGAGTTTTTGCCTTGACTTCCTTAATCTTCCGCCCTAGTTAAGTTTTCTTTCTAAGTGGAAGCGTTTCCAGACTGGCCTTACTTTCTACATTGTCTTTCCACAGCTTTTCAGTCTGCTGCCACTCTTTGGTTTAGTATTTCCCTTGACTTCCTTCATCCTCCTTTCTATTGAGATCTTATTGAAGGCTAAGTTTTGGAAATCATTCCCTATATGTGTAGGTATTGCTAGTTTTGCTCTTGATCTGCAGCTTTTTGCACAGCCTTGCTATGTCTGTTTTAGTGTGCTGCCCTCAGTTTTTCGTTTTTGCCTTGGTTTCCTGAATCTTCCTCCCTGTTTCAAGGTTCATTTGAAGTGTAAGGTTTTGAAATCGCTGTCTTCAAGAGTTTTGTGTCATTCCTTAGGTTGTTAGTATTATCGATTTTCTTTCAAAATCTCTCTTTTAGTTCACGGTCCTTGTTTTTGCCTATGGTTTTTCTTTTGTTCCCTAATCTCGGTTGGTTTTTTACTTGTCAACGTTCATGTCTTCGTCTTCCATTCCATTCTAGCCACTTTTTGTTGTTTTTCCAGAACACCGTGGATTTGTACATTGTCTTTCTACATCTCATTTTAGTTTGCTGCCACTCTTTGGTTTCGTTTGTCCCTTCACTTCCTTCATCCTCCTCCCTACTGAGATCTTCTTGAAGGCTAAGTTTTGGAAATCATTGCCTATATGTGTAGGTATTGCTAGTTTTGCTATAGATCTCCAGCTTTTTGCATTGTCTTTCTATGTCTGTTTTAGTGTGCTGCCATCAGATTTTGAGTTTTTGCCTTGACTTCCTTAATCTTCCTCCCTAGTTAAGTTTTCTTTCTAAGTGGAAGCGTTTCCAGACTGGCCTTACTTTCTACATTGTCTTTCCACAGCTTTTCAGTCTGCTGCCACTCTTTGGTTTAGTATTTCCCTTGACTTCCTTCATCCTCCTTTCTATTGAGATCTTATTGAAGGCTAAGTTTTGGAAATCATTCCCTATATGTGTAGGTATTGCTAGTTTTGCTATAGATCTCCAGCTTTTTGCACAGCCTTGCTATGTCTGTTTTAGTGTGCTGCCCTCAGTTTTTCGTTTTTGCCTTGGTTTCCTGAATCTTCCTCCCTGTTTCAAGGTTCATTTGAAGTGCAAGGTTTTGAAATCGCTGTCTTCAAGAGTTTTGTGTCATTCCTTAGGTTGTTAGTGTTATCGATTTTCTTTCAAAATCTCTCTTTTAGTTCACGGTCCTTGTTTTTGCCTATGGTTTTTCTTTTGTTCCCTAATCTCGGTTGGTTTTTCACTTGTCAACGTTCATGTCTTCGTCTTCCATTCCATTCTAGCCACTTTTTGTTGTTTTTCCAGAACACCGTGGCTTTGTACATTGTCTTTCTACATCTCATTTTAGTTTGCTGCCACTCTTTTGTTTCGTTTGTCCCTTCACTTCCTTCATCCTCCTCCCTACTGAGATCTTCTTGAAGGCTAAGTTTTGGAAATCATTGCCTATATGTGTAGGTATTGCTAGTTTTGCTATAGATCTCCAGCTTTTTGCATTGTCTTTCTATGTCTGTTTTAGTGTGCTGCCATCAGATTTTGAGTTTTTGCCTTGACTTCCTTAATCTTCCTCCCTAGTTAAGTTTTCTTTCTAAGTGGAAGCGTTTCCAGACTGGCCTTACTTTCTACATTGTCTTTCCACAGCTTTTCAGTCTGCTGCCACTCTTTGGTTTAGTATTTCCCTTGACTTCCTTCATCCTCCTTTCTATTGAGATCTTATTGAAGGCTAAGGTTTTTAAATCATTTCCTGTATTTGTAGTTATTGCTAGATTTGCTCTTGATCTGCAGCTTTTTGCACAGCCTTGCTATGTCTGTTTTAGTGTGCTGCCCTCAGTTTTTCGTTTTTGCCTTGGTTTCCTGAATCTTCCTCCCTGTTTCAAGGTTCATTTGAAGTGTAAGGTTTTGAAATCGCTGTCTTCAAGAGTTTTGTGTCATTCCTTAGGTTGTTAGTATTATCGATTTTCTTTCAAAATCTCTCTTTTAGTTCACGGTCCTTGTTTTTGCCTATGGTTTTTCTTTTGTTCCCTAATCTCGGTTGGTTTTTCACTTGTCAACGTTCATGTCTTCGTCTTCCATTCCATTCTAGCCACTTTTTGTTGTTTTTCCAGAACACCGTGGCTTTGTACATTGTCTTTCTACATCTCATTTTAGTTTGCTGCCACTCTTTTGTTTCGTTTGTCCCTTCACTTGCTTCATCCTCCTCCCTACTGAGATCTTCTTGAAGGCTAAGTTTTGGAAATCATTGCCTATATGTGTAGGTATTGCTAGTTTTGCTATAGATCTCCAGCTTTTTGCATTGTCTTTCTATGTCTGTTTTAGTGTGCTGCCATCAGATTTTGAGTTTTTGCCTTGACTTCCTTAATCTTCCTCCCTAGTTAAGTTTTCTTTCTAAGTGGAAGCGTTTCCAGACTGGCCTTACTTTCCACATTGTCTTTCCACAGCTTTTCAGTCTGCTGCCACTCTTTGGTTTAGTATTTCCCTTGACTTCCTTCATCCTCCTTTCTATTGAGATCTTATTGAAGGCTAAGGTTTTTAAATCATTTCCTGTATTTGTAGGTATTGCTAGATTTGCTCTTGATCTCAGCTTTTTGCACAGCCTTGCTATGTCTGTTTTAGTGTGCTGCCCTCAGTTTTTCGTTTTTGCCTTGGTTTCCTGAATCTTCCTCCCTGTTTCAAGGTTCATTTGAAGTGTAAGGTTTTGAAATCGCTGTCTTCAAGAGTTTTGTGTCATTCCTTAGGTTGTTAGTATTATCGATTTTCTTTCAAAATCTCTCTTTTAGTTCACGGTCCTTGTTTTTGCCTATGGTTTTTCTTTTGTTCCCTAATCTCGGTTGGTTTTTCACTTGTCAACGTTCATGTCTTCGTCTTCCATTCCATTCTAGCCACTTTTTGTTGTTTTTCCAGAACACCGTGGCTTTGTACATTGTCTTTCTACATCTCATTTTAGTTTGCTGCCACTCTTTTGTTTCGTTTGTCCCTTCACTTCCTTCATCCTCCTCCCTACTGAGATCTTCTTGAAGGCTAAGTTTTGGAAATCATTGCCTATATGTGTAGGTATTGCTAGTTTTGCTATAGATCTCCAGCTTTTTTTGCATTGTCTTTCTATGTCTGTTTTAGTGTGCTGCCATCAGATTTTGAGTTTTTGCCTTGACTTCCTTAATCTTCCGCCCTAGTTAAGTTTTCTTTCTAAGTGGAAGCGTTTCCAGACTGGCCTTACTTTCTACATTGTCTTTCCACAGCTTTTCAGTCTGCTGCCACTCTTTGGTTTAGTATTTCCCTTCACTTCCTTCATCCTCCTTTCTATTGAGATCTTCTTGAAGGCTAAGTTTTGGAAATCATTGCCTATATGTGTAGGTATTGCTAGTTTTGCTATAGATCTCCAGCTTTTTGCATTGTTTTGCTATGTCTGTTTTAGTGTGCTGCCCTCAGATTTTGAGTTTTTGCCTTGGTTTCCTCAATCTTCCTCCCTGTTTCAAGGTTCATTTGAAGTGTAAGGTTTTGAAATCGCTGTCTTCAAGAGTTTTGTGTCGTTCCTTAGGTTGTTAGTATTATCGATTTTCTTTCAAAATCTCTCTTTTAGTTCACGGTCCTTGTTTTTGCCTATGGTTTTTCTTTTGTTCCCTAATCTCGGTTGGTTTTTCACTTGTCAACGTTCATGTCTTCGTCTTCCATTCCATTCTAGCCACTTTTTGTTGTTTTTCCAGAACACCGTGGCTTTGTACATTGTCTTTCTACATCTCATTTTAGTTTGCTGCCACTCTTCTGTTTCGTTTGTCCCTTCACTTCCTTCATCCTCCTCCCTACTGAGATCTTCTTGAAGGCTAAGTTTTGGAAATCATTGCCTATATGTGTAGGTATTGCTAGTTTTGCTATAGATCTCCAGCTTTTTGCATTGTCTTGCTATGTCTGTTTTAGTGTGCTGCCCTCAGATTTTGAGGTTTTGCCTTGACTTCCTTAATCTTCCGCCCTAGTTAAGTTTTCTTTCTAAGTGGAAGCGTTTCCAGACTGGCCTTACTTTCTACCTTGTCTTTCCACAGCTTTTCAGTCTGCTGCCACTCTTTGGTTTAGTATTTCCCTTGACTTCCTTCATCCTCCTTTCTATTGAGATCTTATTGAAGGCTAAGTTTTGGAAATCATTCCCTATATGTGTAGGTATTGCTAGTTTTGCTATAGATCTCCAGCTTTTTGCATTGTCTTGCTATGTCTGTTTTAGTGTGCTGCCCTCAGTTTTTCGTTTTTGCCTTGGTTTCCTGAATCTTCCTCCCTGTTTCAAGGTTCATTTCAAGTGTAAGGTTTTGAAATCGCTGTCTTCAAGAGTTTTGTGTCATTCCTTAGGTTGTTAGTATTATCGATTTTCTTTCAAAATCTCTCTTTTAGTTCACGGTCCTTGTTTTTGCCTATGGTTTTTCTTTTGTTCCCTAATCTCGGTTGGTTTTTTACTTGTCAACGTTCATGTCTTCGTCTTCCATTCCATTCTAGCCACTTTTTCTTGTTTTTCCAGAACACCGTGGCTTTGTACATTGTCTTTCTACATCTCATTTTAGTCTGCTGCCACTCTTTGGTTTAGTATTTCCCTTCACTTCCTTCATCCTCCTTTCTATTGAGATCTTCTTGATGCTAAGGTTTTTAATTCATTTCCTGTATTTGTAGGTATTGCTAGATTTGCTCTTGATCTGCAGCTTTTTGCACAGCCTTGCTATGTCTGTTTTAGTGTGCTGCCCTGAGTTTTTCGTTTTTGCCTTGGTTTCCTGAATCTTCCTCCCTGTTTCAAGGTTCATTTGAAGTGTAAGGTTTTGAAATCGCTGTCTTCAAGAGTTTTGTGTCATTCCTTAGGTTGTTAGTATTATCGATTTTCTTTCAAAATCTCTCTTTTAGTTCACGGTCCTTGTTTTTGCCTATGGTTTTTCTTTTGTTCCCTAATCTCGGTTGGTTTTTCACTTGTCAACGTTCATGTCTTCGTCTTCCATTCCATTCTAGCCACTTTTTGTTGTTTTTCCAGAACACCGTGGCTTTGTACATTGTCTTTCTACATCTCATTTTAGTTTGCTGCCACTCTTTTGTTTCGTTTGTCCCTTCACTTCCTTCATCCTCCTCCCTACTGAGATCTTCTTGAAGGCTAAGTTTTGGAAATCATTGCCTATATGTGTAGGTATTGCTAGTTTTGCTATAGATCTCCAGCTTTTTGCATTGTCTTTCTATGTCTGTTTTAGTGTGCTGCCATCAGATTTTGAGTTTTTGCCTTGACTTCCTTAATCTTCCTCCCTAGTTAAGTTTTCTTTCTAAGTGGAAGCGTTTCCAGACTGGCCTTACTTTCCACATTGTCTTTCCACAGCTTTTCAGTCTGCTGCCACTCTTTGGTTTAGTATTTCCCTTGACTTCCTTCATCCTCCTTTCTATTGAGATCTTATTGAAGGCTAAGGTTTTTAAATCATTTCCTGTATTTGTAGGTATTGCTAGATTTGCTCTTGATCTCAGCTTTTTGCACAGCCTTGCTATGTCTGTTTTAGTGTGCTGCCCTCAGTTTTTCGTTTTTGCCTTGGTTTCCTGAATCTTCCTCCCTGTTTCAAGGTTCATTTGAAGTGTAAGGTTTTGAAATCGCTGTCTTCAAGAGTTTTGTGTCATTCCTTAGGTTGTTAGTATTATCGATTTTCTTTCAAAATCTCTCTTTTAGTTCACGGTCCTTGTTTTTGCCTATGGTTTTTCTTTTGTTCCCTAATCTCGGTTGGTTTTTCACTTGTCAACGTTCATGTCTTCGTCTTCCATTCCATTCTAGCCACTTTTTGTTGTTTTTCCAGAACACCGTGGCTTTGTACATTGTCTTTCTACATCTCATTTTAGTTTGCTGCCACTCTTTTGTTTCGTTTGTCCCTTCACTTCCTTCATCCTCCTCCCTACTGAGATCTTCTTGAAGGCTAAGTTTTGGAAATCATTGCCTATATGTGTAGGTATTGCTAGTTTTGCTATAGATCTCCAGCTTTTTTTGCATTGTCTTTCTATGTCTGTTTTAGTGTGCTGCCATCAGATTTTGAGTTTTTGCCTTGACTTCCTTAATCTTCCGCCCTAGTTAAGTTTTCTTTCTAAGTGGAAGCGTTTCCAGACTGGCCTTACTTTCTACATTGTCTTTCCACAGCTTTTCAGTCTGCTGCCACTCTTTGGTTTAGTATTTCCCTTCACTTCCTTCATCCTCCTTTCTATTGAGATCTTCTTGAAGGCTAAGTTTTGGAAATCATTGCCTATATGTGTAGGTATTGCTAGTTTTGCTATAGATCTCCAGCTTTTTGCATTGTCTTGCTATGTCTGTTTTAGTGTGCTGCCCTCAGATTTTGAGTTTTTGCCTTGGTTTCCTCAATCTTCCTCCCTGTTTCAAGGTTCATTTGAAGTGTAAGGTTTTGAAATCGCTGTCTTCAAGAGTTTTGTGTCGTTCCTTAGGTTGTTAGTATTATCGATTTTCTTTCAAAATCTCTCTTTTAGTTCACGGTCCTTGTTTTTGCCTATGGTTTTTCTTTTGTTCCCTAATCTCGGTTGGTTTTTCACTTGTCAACGTTCATGTCTTCGTCTTCCATTCCATTCTAGCCACTTTTTGTTGTTTTTCCAGAACACCGTGGCTTTGTACATTGTCTTTCTACATCTCATTTTAGTTTGCTGCCACTCTTCTGTTTCGTTTGTCCCTTCACTTCCTTCATCCTCCTCCCTACTGAGATCTTCTTGAAGGCTAAGTTTTGGAAATCATTGCCTATATGTGTAGGTATTGCTAGTTTTGCTATAGATCTCCAGCTTTTTGCATTGTCTTGCTATGTCTGTTTTAGTGTGCTGCCCTCAGATTTTGAGGTTTTGCCTTGACTTCCTTAATCTTCCGCCCTAGTTAAGTTTTCTTTCTAAGTGGAAGCGTTTCCAGACTGGCCTTACTTTCTACCTTGTCTTTCCACAGCTTTTCAGTCTGCTGCCACTCTTTGGTTTAGTATTTCCCTTGACTTCCTTCATCCTCCTTTCTATTGAGATCTTATTGAAGGCTAAGTTTTGGAAATCATTGCCTATATGTGTAGTTATTGCTAGTTTTGCTCTTGATCTGCAGCTTTTTGCACAGCCTTGCTATGTCTGTTTTAGTGTGCTGCCCTCAGTTTTTCGTTTTTGCCTTGGTTTCCTGAATCTTCCTCCCTGTTTCAAGGTTCATTTGAAGTGTAAGGTTTTGAAATCGCTGTCTTCAAGAGTTTTGTGTCATTCCTTAGGTTGTTAGTATTATCGATTTTCTTTCAAAATCTCTCTTTTAGTTCACGGTCCTTGTTTTTGCCTATGGTTTTTCTTTTGTTCCCTAATCTCGGTTGGTTTTTCACTTGTCAACGTTCATGTCTTCGTCTTCCATTCCATTCTAGCCACTTTTTGTTGTTTTTCCAGAACACCGTGGATTTGTACATTGTCTTTCTACATCTCATTTTAGTTTGCTGCCACTCTTTTGTTTCGTTTGTCCCTTCACTTCCTTCATCCTCCTCCCTACTGAGATCTTCTTGAAGGCTAAGTTTTGGAAATCATTGCCTATATGTGTAGGTATTGCTAGTTTTGCTATAGATCTCCAGCTTTTTGCATTGTCTTTCTATGTCTGTTTTAGTGTGCTGCCATCAGATTTTGAGTTTTTGCCTTGACTTCCTTAATCTTCCTCCCTAGTTAAGTTTTCTTTCTAAGTGGAAGCGTTTCCAGACTGGCCTTACTTTCTACATTGTCTTTCCACAGCTTTTCAGTCTGCTGCCACTCTTTGGTTTAGTATTTCCCTTGACTTCCTTCATCCTCCTTTCTATTGAGATCTTATTGAAGGCTAAGTTTTGGAAATCATTCCCTATATGTGTAGGTATTGCTAGTTTTGCTATAGATCTCCAGCTTTTTGCACAGCCTTGCTATGTCTGTTTTAGTGTGCTGCCCTCAGTTTTTCGTTTTTGCCTTGGTTTCCTGAATCTTCCTCCCTGTTTCAAGGTTCATTTGAAGTGCAAGGTTTTGAAATCGCTGTCTTCAAGAGTTTTGTGTCATTCCTTAGGTTGTTAGTGTTATCGATTTTCTTTCAAAATCTCTCTTTTAGTTCACGGTCCTTGTTTTTGCCTATGGTTTTTCTTTTGTTCCCTAATCTCGGTTGGTTTTTCACTTGTCAACGTTCATGTCTTCGTCTTCCATTCCATTCTAGCCACTTTTTGTTGTTTTTCCAGAACACCGTGGCTTTGTACATTGTCTTTCTACATCTCATTTTAGTTTGCTGCCACTCTTTTGTTTCGTTTGTCCCTTCACTTCCTTCATCCTCCTCCCTACTGAGATCTTCTTGAAGGCTAAGTTTTGGAAATCATTGCCTATATGTGTAGGTATTGCTAGTTTTGCTATAGATCTCCAGCTTTTTGCATTGTCTTTCTATGTCTGTTTTAGTGTGCTGCCATCAGATTTTGAGTTTTTGCCTTGACTTCCTTAATCTTCCTCCCTAGTTAAGTTTTCTTTCTAAGTGGAAGCGTTTCCAGACTGGCCTTACTTTCTACATTGTCTTTCCACAGCTTTTCAGTCTGCTGCCACTCTTTGGTTTAGTATTTCCCTTGACTTCCTTCATCCTCCTTTCTATTGAGATCTTATTGAAGGCTAAGGTTTTTAAATCATTTCCTGTATTTGTAGGTATTGCTAGATTTGCTCTTGATCTCCAGCTTTTTGCACAGCCTTGCTATGTCTGTTTTAGTGTGCTGCCCTCAGTTTTTCGTTTTTGCCTTGGTTTCCTGAATCTTCCTCCCTGTTTCAAGGTTCATTTGAAGTGTAAGGTTTTGAAATCGCTGTCTTCAAGAGTTTTGTGTCATTCCTTAGGTTGTTAGTATTATCGATTTTCTTTCAAAATCTCTCTTTTAGTTCACGGTCCTTGTTTTTGCCTATGGTTTTTCTTTTGTTCCCTAATCTCGGTTGGTTTTTCACTTGTCAACGTTCATGTCTTCGTCTTCCATTCCATTCTAGCCACTTTTTGTTGTTTTTCCAGAACACCGTGGCTTTGTACATTGTCTTTCTACATCTCATTTTAGTTTGCTGCCACTCTTTTGTTTCGTTTGTCCCTTCACTTCCTTCATCCTCCTCCCTACTGAGATCTTCTTGAAGGCTAAGTTTTGGAAATCATTGCCTATATGTGTAGGTATTGCTAGTTTTGCTATAGATCTCCAGCTTTTTTTGCATTGTCTTTCTATGTCTGTTTTAGTGTGCTGCCATCAGATTTTGAGTTTTTGCCTTGACTTCCTTAATCTTCCGCCCTAGTTAAGTTTTCTTTCTAAGTGGAAGCGTTTCCAGACTGGCCTTACTTTCTACATTGTCTTTCCACAGCTTTTCAGTCTGCTGCCACTCTTTGGTTTAGTATTTCCCTTCACTTCCTTCATCCTCCTTTCTATTGAGATCTTCTTGAAGGCTAAGTTTTGGAAATCATTGCCTATATGTGTAGTTATTGCTAGTTTTGCTCTTGATCTGCAGCTTTTTGCACAGCCTTGCTATGTCTGTTTTAGTGTGCTGCCCTCAGTTTTTCGTTTTTGCCTTGGTTTCCTGAATCTTCCTCCCTGTTTCAAGGTTCATTTGAAGTGTAAGGTTTTGAAATCGCTGTCTTCAAGAGTTTTGTGTCATTCCTTAGGTTGTTAGTATTATCGATTTTCTTTCAAAATCTCTCTTTTAGTTCACGGTCCTTGTTTTTGCCTATGGTTTTTCTTTTGTTCCCTAATCTCGGTTGGTTTTTCACTTGTCAACGTTCATGTCTTCGTCTTCCATTCCATTCTAGCCACTTTTTGTTGTTTTTCCAGAACACCGTGGCTTTGTACATTGTCTTTCTACATCTCATTTTAGTTTGCTGCCACTCTTTTGTTTCGTTTGTCCCTTCACTTCCTTCATCCTCCTCCCTACTGAGATCTTCTTGAAGGCTAAGTTTTGGAAATCATTGCCTATATGTGTAGGTATTGCTAGTTTTGCTATAGATCTCCAGCTTTTTGCATTGTCTTGCTATGTCTGTTTTAGTGTGCTGCCCTCAGATTTTGAGTTTTTGCCTTGGTTTCCTGAATCTTCCTCCCTGTTTCAAGGTTCATTTGAAGTGTAAGGTTTTGAAATCGCTGTCTTCAAGAGTTTTGTGTCATTCCTTAGGTTGTTAGTATTATCGATTTTCTTTCAAAATCTCTCTTTTAGTTCGTGGTCCTTGTTTTTGCCTATGGTTTTTCTTTTGTTCCCTAATCTCGGTTGGTTTTTCACTTGTCAACGTTCATGTCTTCGTCTTCCATTCCATTCTAGCCACTTTTTGTTGTTTTTCCAGAACACCGTGGCTTTGTACATTGTCTTTCTACATCTCATTTTAGTTTGCTGCCACTCTTTTGTTTCGTTTGTCCCTTCACTTCCTTCATCCTCCTCCCTACTGAGATCTTCTTGAAGGCTAAGTTTTGGAAATCATTGCCTATATGTGTAGGTATTGCTAGTTTTGCTATAGATCTCCAGCTTTTTTTGCATTGTCTTTCTATGTCTGTTTTAGTGTGCTGCCATCAGATTTTGAGTTTTTGCCTTGACTTCCTTAATCTTCCGCCCTAGTTAAGTTTTCTTTCTAAGTGGAAGCGTTTCCAGACTGGCCTTACTTTCTACATTGTCTTTCCACAGCTTTTCAGTCTGCTGCCACTCTTTGGTTTAGTATTTCCCTTCACTTCCTTCATCCTCCTTTCTATTGAGATCTTCTTGAAGGCTAAGTTTTGGAAATCATTGCCTATATGTGTAGTTATTGCTAGTTTTGCTCTTGATCTGCAGCTTTTTGCACAGCCTTGCTATGTCTGTTTTAGTGTGCTGCCCTCAGTTTTTCGTTTTTGCCTTGGTTTCCTGAATCTTCCTCCCTGTTTCAAGGTTCATTTGAAGTGTAAGGTTTTGAAATCGCTGTCTTCAAGAGTTTTGTGTCATTCCTTAGGTTGTTAGTATTATCGATTTTCTTTCAAAATCTCTCTTTTAGTTCACGGTCCTTGTTTTTGCCTATGGTTTTTCTTTTGTTCCCTAATCTCGGTTGGTTTTTCACTTGTCAACGTTCATGTCTTCGTCTTCCATTCCATTCTAGCCACTTTTTGTTGTTTTTCCAGAACACCGTGGCTTTGTACATTGTCTTTCTACATCTCATTTTAGTTTGCTGCCACTCTTTTGTTTCGTTTGTCCCTTCACTTCCTTCATCGTCCTCCCTACTGAGATCTTCTTGAAGGCTAAGTTTTGGAAATCATTGCCTATATGTGTAGGTATTGCTAGTTTTGCTATAGATCTCCAGCTTTTTGCATTGTCTTGCTATGTCTGTTTTAGTGTGCTGCCCTCAGATTTTGAGTTTTTGCCTTGGTTTCCTGAATCTTCCTCCCTGTTTCAAGGTTCATTTGAAGTGCAAGGTTTTGAAATCGCTGTCTTCAAGAGTTTTGTGTCATTCCTTAGGTTGTTAGTGTTATCGATTTTCTTTCAAAATCTCTCTTTTAGTTCACGGTCCTTGTTTTTGCCTATGGTTTTTCTTTTGTTCCCTAATCTCGGTTGGTTTTTCACTTGTCAACGTTCATGTCTTCGTCTTCCATTCCATTCTAGCCACTTTTTGTTGTTTTTCCAGAACACCGTGGCTTTGTACATTGTCTTTCTACATCTCATTTTAGTTTGCTGCCACTCTTTTGTTTCGTTTGTCCCTTCACTTCCTTCATCCTCCTCCCTACTGAGATCTTCTTGAAGGCTAAGTTTTGGAAATCATTGCCTATATGTGTAGGTATTGCTAGTTTTGCTATAGATCTCCAGCTTTTTGCATTGTCTTTCTATGTCTGTTTTAGTGTGCTGCCATCAGATTTTGAGTTTTTGCCTTGACTTCCTTAATCTTCCTCCCTAGTTAAGTTTTCTTTCTAAGTGGAAGCGTTTCCAGACTGGCCTTACTTTCTACATTGTCTTTCCACAGCTTTTCAGTCTGCTGCCACTCTTTGGTTTAGTATTTCCCTTGACTTCCTTCATCCTCCTTTCTATTGAGATCTTATTGAAGGCTAAGGTTTTTAAATCATTTCCTGTATTTGTAGGTATTGCTAGATTTGCTCTTGATCTCCAGCTTTTTGCACAGCCTTGCTATGTCTGTTTTAGTGTGCTGCCCTCAGTTTTTCGTTTTTGCCTTGGTTTCCTGAATCTTCCTCCCTGTTTCAAGGTTCATTTGAAGTGTAAGGTTTTGAAATCGCTGTCTTCAAGAGTTTTGTGTCATTCCTTAGGTTGTTAGTATTATCGATTTTCTTTCAAAATCTCTCTTTTAGTTCACGGTCCTTGTTTTTGCCTATGGTTTTTCTTTTGTTCCCTAATCTCGGTTGGTTTTTCACTTGTCAACGTTCATGTCTTCGTCTTCCATTCCATTCTAGCCACTTTTTGTTGTTTTTCCAGAACACCGTGGCTTTGTACATTGTCTTTCTACATCTCATTTTAGTTTGCTGCCACTCTTTTGTTTCGTTTGTCCCTTCACTTCCTTCATCCTCCTCCCTACTGAGATCTTCTTGAAGGCTAAGTTTTGGAAATCATTGCCTATATGTGTAGGTATTGCTAGTTTTGCTATAGATCTCCAGCTTTTTTTGCATTGTCTTTCTATGTCTGTTTTAGTGTGCTGCCATCAGATTTTGAGTTTTTGCCTTGACTTCCTTAATCTTCCGCCCTAGTTAAGTTTTCTTTCTAAGTGGAAGCGTTTCCAGACTGGCCTTACTTTCTACATTGTCTTTCCACAGCTTTTCAGTCTGCTGCCACTCTTTGGTTTAGTATTTCCCTTCACTTCCTTCATCCTCCTTTCTATTGAGATCTTCTTGAAGGCTAAGTTTTGGAAATCATTGCCTATATGTGTAGTTATTGCTAGTTTTGCTCTTGATCTGCAGCTTTTTGCACAGCCTTGCTATGTCTGTTTTAGTGTGCTGCCCTCAGTTTTTCGTTTTTGCCTTGGTTTCCTGAATCTTCCTCCCTGTTTCAAGGTTCATTTGAAGTGTAAGGTTTTGAAATCGCTGTCTTCAAGAGTTTTGTGTCATTCCTTAGGTTGTTAGTATTATCGATTTTCTTTCAAAATCTCTCTTTTAGTTCACGGTCCTTGTTTTTGCCTATGGTTTTTCTTTTGTTCCCTAATCTCGGTTGGTTTTTCACTTGTCAACGTTCATGTCTTCGTCTTCCATTCCATTCTAGCCACTTTTTGTTGTTTTTCCAGAACACCGTGGCTTTGTACATTGTCTTTCTACATCTCATTTTAGTTTGCTGCCACTCTTTTGTTTCGTTTGTCCCTTCACTTCCTTCATCCTCCTCCCTACTGAGATCTTCTTGAAGGCTAAGTTTTGGAAATCATTGCCTATATGTGTAGGTATTGCTAGTTTTGCTATAGATCTCCAGCTTTTTGCATTGTCTTGCTATGTCTGTTTTAGTGTGCTGCCCTCAGATTTTGAGTTTTTGCCTTGGTTTCCTGAATCTTCCTCCCTGTTTCAAGGTTCATTTGAAGTGTAAGGTTTTGAAATCGCTGTCTTCAAGAGTTTTGTGTCATTCCTTAGGTTGTTAGTATTATCGATTTTCTTTCAAAATCTCTCTTTTAGTTCGTGGTCCTTGTTTTTGCCTATGGTTTTTCTTTTGTTCCCTAATCTCGGTTGGTTTTTCACTTGTCAACGTTCATGTCTTCGTCTTCCATTCCATTCTAGCCACTTTTTGTTGTTTTTCCAGAACACCGTGGCTTTGTACATTGTCTTTCTACATCTCATTTTAGTTTGCTGCCACTCTTTTGTTTCGTTTGTCCCTTCACTTCCTTCATCCTCCTCCCTACTGAGATCTTCTTGAAGGCTAAGTTTTGGAAATCATTGCCTATATGTGTAGGTATTGCTAGTTTTGCTATAGATCTCCAGCTTTTTTTGCATTGTCTTTCTATGTCTGTTTTAGTGTGCTGCCATCAGATTTTGAGTTTTTGCCTTGACTTCCTTAATCTTCCGCCCTAGTTAAGTTTTCTTTCTAAGTGGAAGCGTTTCCAGACTGGCCTTACTTTCTACATTGTCTTTCCACAGCTTTTCAGTCTGCTGCCACTCTTTGGTTTAGTATTTCCCTTCACTTCCTTCATCCTCCTTTCTATTGAGATCTTCTTGAAGGCTAAGTTTTGGAAATCATTGCCTATATGTGTAGTTATTGCTAGTTTTGCTCTTGATCTGCAGCTTTTTGCACAGCCTTGCTATGTCTGTTTTAGTGTGCTGCCCTCAGTTTTTCGTTTTTGCCTTGGTTTCCTGAATCTTCCTCCCTGTTTCAAGGTTCATTTGAAGTGTAAGGTTTTGAAATCGCTGTCTTCAAGAGTTTTGTGTCATTCCTTAGGTTGTTAGTATTATCGATTTTCTTTCAAAATCTCTCTTTTAGTTCACGGTCCTTGTTTTTGCCTATGGTTTTTCTTTTGTTCCCTAATCTCGGTTGGTTTTTCACTTGTCAACGTTCATGTCTTCGTCTTCCATTCCATTCTAGCCACTTTTTGTTGTTTTTCCAGAACACCGTGGCTTTGTACATTGTCTTTCTACATCTCATTTTAGTTTGCTGCCACTCTTTTGTTTCGTTTGTCCCTTCACTTCCTTCATCGTCCTCCCTACTGAGATCTTCTTGAAGGCTAAGTTTTGGAAATCATTGCCTATATGTGTAGGTATTGCTAGTTTTGCTATAGATCTCCAGCTTTTTGCATTGTCTTGCTATGTCTGTTTTAGTGTGCTGCCCTCAGATTTTGAGTTTTTGCCTTGGTTTCCTGAATCTTCCTCCCTGTTTCAAGGTTCATTTGAAGTGTAAGGTTTTGAAATCGCTGTCTTCAAGAGTTTTGTGTCATTCCTTAGGTTGTTAGTATTATCGATTTTCTTTCAAAATCTCTCTTTTAGTTCACGGTCCTTGTTTTTGCCTATGGTTTTTCTTTTGTTCCCTAATCTCGGTTGGTTTTTCACTTGTCAACGTTCATGTCTTCGTCTTCCATTCCATTCTAGCCACTTTTTGTTGTTTTTCCAGAACACCGTGGCTTTGTACATTGTCTTTCTACATCTCATTTTAGTTTGCTGCCACTCTTTTGTTTCGTTTGTCCCTTCACTTCCTTCATCCTCCTCCCTACTGAGATCTTCTTGAAGGCTAAGTTTTGGAAATCATTGCCTATATGTGTAGGTATTGCTAGTTTTGCTATAGATCTCCAGCTTTTTGCATTGTCTTGCTATGTCTGTTTTAGTGTGCTGCCCTCAGATTTTGAGTTTTTGCCTTGGTTTCTTGTATCTTCCTCCCTGTTTCAAGGTTCATTTGAAGTGTAAGGTTTTGAAATCGCTGTCTTCAAGACTTTGGTGTCATTCCTTAGGTTGTTAGTGTTATCGATTTTCTTTCAAAATCTCTCTTTTAGTTCACGGTCCTTGTTTTTGCCTATGGTTTTTCTTTTGTTCCCTAATCTCGGTTGGTTTTTCACTTGTCAACGTTCATGTCTTCGTCTTCCATTCCATTCTAGCCACTTTTTGTTGTTTTTCCAGAACACCGTGGCTTTGTACATTGTCTTTCTACATCTCATTTTAGTTTGCTGCCACTCTTTTGTTTCGTTTGTCCCTTGACTTCCTTCATCCTCCTCCCTACTGAGATCTTCTTGAAGGCTAAGTTTTGGAAATCATTGCCTATATGTGTAGGTATTGCTAGTTTTGCTATAGATCTCCAGCTTTTTGCATTGTCTTGCTATGTCTGTTTTAGTGTGCTGCCCTCAGATTTTGAGGTTTTGCCTTGACTTCCTTAATCTTCCGCCCTAGTTAAGTTTTCTTTCTAAGTGGAAGCGTTTCCAGACTGGCCTTACTTTCTACCTTGTCTTTCCACAGCTTTTCAGTCTGCTGCCACTCTTTGGTTTAGTATTTCCCTTGACTTCCTTCATCCTCCTTTCTATTGAGATCTTATTGAAGGCTAAGTTTTGGAAATCATTGCCTATATGTGTAGTTATTGCTAGTTTTGCTCTTGATCTGCAGCTTTTTGCACAGCCTTGCTATGTCTGTTTTAGTGTGCTGCCCTCAGTTTTTCGTTTTTGCCTTGGTTTCCTGAATCTTCCTCCCTGTTTCAAGGTTCATTTGAAGTGTAAGGTTTTGAAATCGCTGTCTTCAAGAGTTTTGTGTCATTCCTTAGGTTGTTAGTATTATCGATTTTCTTTCAAAATCTCTCTTTTAGTTCACGGTCCTTGTTTTTGCCTATGGTTTTTCTTTTGTTCCCTAATCTCGGTTGGTTTTTCACTTGTCAACGTTCATGTCTTCGTCTTCCATTCCATTCTAGCCACTTTTTGTTGTTTTTCCAGAACACCGTGGCTTTGTACATTGTCTTTCTACATCTCATTTTAGTTTGCTGCCACTCTTTTGTTTCGTTTGTCCCTTCACTTCCTTCATCCTCCTCCCTACTGAGATCTTCTTGAAGGCTAAGTTTTGGAAATCATTGCCTATATGTGTAGGTATTGCTAGTTTTGCTATAGATCTCCAGCTTTTTGCATTGTCTTGCTATGTCTGTTTTAGTGTGCTGCCCTCAGATTTTGAGTTTTTGCCTTGGTTTCCTGAATCTTCCTCCCTGTTTCAAGGTTCATTTGAAGTGTAAGGTTTTGAAATCGCTGTCTTCAAGAGTTTTGTGTCATTCCTTAGGTTGTTAGTATTATCGATTTTCTTTCAAAATCTCTCTTTTAGTTCACGGTCCTTGTTTTTGCCTATGGTTTTTCTTTTGTTCCCTAATCTCGGTTGGTTTTTCACTTGTCAACGTTCATGTCTTCGTCTTCCATTCCATTCTAGCCACTTTTTGTTGTTTTTCCAGAACACCGTGGCTTTGTACATTGTCTTTCTACATCTCATTTTAGTTTGCTGCCACTCTTTTGTTTCGTTTGTCCCTTCACTTCCTTCATCCTCCTCCCTACTGAGATCTTCTTGAAGGCTAAGTTTTGGAAATCATTGCCTATATGTGTAGGTAATGCTAGTTTTGCTATAGATCTCCAGCTTTTTTTGCATTGTCTTTCTATGTCTGTTTTAGTGTGCTGCCATCAGATTTTGAGTTTTTGCCTTGACTTCCTTAATCTTCCGCCCTAGTTAAGTTTTCTTTCTAAGTGGAAGCGTTTCCAGACTGGCCTTACTTTCTACATTGTCTTTCCACAGCTTTTCAGTCTGCTGCCACTCTTTGGTTTAGTATTTCCCTTCACTTCCTTCATCCTCCTTTCTATTGAGATCTTCTTGAAGGCTAAGTTTTGGAAATCATTGCCTATATGTGTAGTTATTGCTAGTTTTGCTCTTGATCTGCAGCTTTTTGCACAGCCTTGCTATGTCTGTTTTAGTGTGCTGCCCTCAGTTTTTCGTTTTTGCCTTGGTTTCCTGAATCTTCCTCCCTGTTTCAAGGTTCATTTGAAGTGTAAGGTTTTGAAATCGCTGTCTTCAAGAGTTTTGTGTCATTCCTTAGGTTGTTAGTATTATCGATTTTCTTTCAAAATCTCTCTTTTAGTTCACGGTCCTTGTTTTTGCCTATGGTTTTTCTTTTGTTCCCTAATCTCGGTTGGTTTTTCACTTGTCAACGTTCATGTCTTCGTCTTCCATTCCATTCTAGCCACTTTTTGTTGTTTTTCCAGAACACCGTGGCTTTGTACATTGTCTTTCTACATCTCATTTTAGTTTGCTGCCACTCTTTTGTTTCGTTTGTCCCTTCACTTCCTTCATCGTCCTCCCTACTGAGATCTTCTTGAAGGCTAAGTTTTGGAAATCATTGCCTATATGTGTAGGTATTGCTAGTTTTGCTATAGATCTCCAGCTTTTTGCATTGTCTTGCTATGTCTGTTTTAGTGTGCTGCCCTCAGATTTTGAGTTTTTGCCTTGGTTTCCTGAATCTTCCTCCCTGTTTCAAGGTTCATTTGAAGTGTAAGGTTTTGAAATCGCTGTCTTCAAGAGTTTTGTGTCATTCCTTAGGTTGTTAGTATTATCGATTTTCTTTCAAAATCTCTCTTTTAGTTCACGGTCCTTGTTTTTGCCTATGGTTTTTCTTTTGTTCCCTAATCTCGGTTGGTTTTTCACTTGTCAACGTTCATGTCTTCGTCTTCCATTCCATTCTAGCCACTTTTTGTTGTTTTTCCAGAACACCGTGGCTTTGTACATTGTCTTTCTACATCTCATTTTAGTTTGCTGCCACTCTTTTGTTTCGTTTGTCCCTTCACTTCCTTCATCCTCCTCCCTACTGAGATCTTCTTGAAGGCTAAGTTTTGGAAATCATTGCCTATATGTGTAGGTATTGCTAGTTTTGCTATAGATCTCCAGCTTTTTGCATTGTCTTGCTATGTCTGTTTTAGTGTGCTGCCCTCAGATTTTGAGTTTTTGCCTTGGTTTCTTGTATCTTCCTCCCTGTTTCAAGGTTCATTTGAAGTGTAAGGTTTTGAAATCGCTGTCTTCAAGACTTTGGTGTCATTCCTTAGGTTGTTAGTGTTATCGATTTTCTTTCAAAATCTCTCTTTTAGTTCACGGTCCTTGTTTTTGCCTATGGTTTTTCTTTTGTTCCCTAATCTCGGTTGGTTTTTCACTTGTCAACGTTCATGTCTTCGTCTTCCATTCCATTCTAGCCACTTTTTGTTGTTTTTCCAGAACACCGTGGCTTTGTACATTGTCTTTCTACATCTCATTTTAGTTTGCTGCCACTCTTTTGTTTCGTTTGTCCCTTGACTTCCTTCATCCTCCTCCCTACTGAGATCTTCTTGAAGGCTAAGTTTTGGAAATCATTGCCTATATGTGTAGGTATTGCTAGTTTTGCTATAGATCTCCAGCTTTTTGCATTGTCTTGCTATGTCTGTTTTAGTGTGCTGCCCTCAGATTTTGAGGTTTTGCCTTGACTTCCTTAATCTTCCGCCCTAGTTAAGTTTTCTTTCTAAGTGGAAGCGTTTCCAGACTGGCCTTACTTTCTACCTTGTCTTTCCACAGCTTTTCAGTCTGCTGCCACTCTTTGGTTTAGTATTTCCCTTGACTTCCTTCATCCTCCTTTCTATTGAGATCTTATTGAAGGCTAAGTTTTGGAAATCATTCCCTATATGTGTAGGTATTGCTAGTTTTGCTATAGATCTCCAGCTTTTTGCATTGTCTTGCTATGTCTGTTTTAGTGTGCTGCCCTCAGTTTTTCGTTTTTGCCTTGGTTTCCTGAATCTTCCTCCCTGTTTCAAGGTTCATTTCAAGTGTAAGGTTTTGAAATCGCTGTCTTCAAGAGTTTTGTGTCATTCCTTAGGTTGTTAGTATTATCGATTTTCTTTCAAAATCTCTCTTTTAGTTCACGGTCCTTGTTTTTGCCTATGGTTTTTCTTTTGTTCCCTAATCTCGGTTGGTTTTTCACTTGTCAACGTTCATGTCTTCGTCTTCCATTCCATTCTAGCCACTTTTTCTTGTTTTTCCAGAACACCGTGGCTTTGTACATTGTCTTTCTACATCTCATTTTAGTCTGCTGCCACTCTTTGGTTTAGTATTTCCCTTCACTTCCTTCATCCTCCTTTCTATTGAGATCTTCTTGATGCTAAGGTTTTTAAATCATTTCCTGTATTTGTAGGTATTGCTAGATTTGCTCTTGATCTGCAGCTTTTTGCACAGCCTTGCTATGTCTGTTTTAGTGTGCTGCCCTCAGTTTTTCGTTTTTGCCTTGGTTTCCTGAATCTTCCTCCCTGTTTCAAGGTTCATTTGAAGTGTAAGGTTTTGAAATCGCTGTCTTCAAGAGTTTTGTGTCGTTCCTTAGGTTGTTAGTATTATCGATTTTCTTTCAAAATCTCTCTTTTAGTTCACGGTCCTTGTTTTTGCATATGGTTTTTCTTTTGTTCCCTAATCTCGGTTGGTTTTTCACTTGTCAACGTTCATGTCTTCGTCTTCCATTCCATTCTAGCCACTTTTTGTTGTTTTTCCAGAACACCGTGGCTTTGTACATTGTCTTTCTACATCTCATTTTAGTTTGCTGCCACTCTTTTGTTTCGTTTGTCCCTTCACTTGCTTCATCCTCCTCCCTACTGAGATCTTCTTGAAGGCTAAGTTTTGGAAATCATTGCCTATATGTGTAGGTATTGCTAGTTTTGCTATAGATCTCCAGCTTTTTGCATTGTCTTTCTATGTCTGTTTTAGTGTGCTGCCATCAGATTTTGAGTTTTTGCCTTGACTTCCTTAATCTTCCTCCCTAGTTAAGTTTTCTTTCTAAGTGGAAGCGTTTCCAGACTGGCCTTACTTTCTACCTTGTCTTTCCACAGCTTTTCAGTCTGCTGCCACTCTTTGGTTTAGTATTTCCCTTGACTTCCTTCATCCTCCTTTCTATTGAGATCTTATTGAAGGCTAAGTTTTGGAAATCATTCCCTATATGTGTAGGTATTGCTAGTTTTGCTATAGATCTCCAGCTTTTTGCATTGTCTTGCTATGTCTGTTTTAGTGTGCTGCCCTCAGTTTTTCGTTTTTGCCTTGGTTTCCTGAATCTTCCTCCCTGTTTCAAGGTTCATTTCAAGTGTAAGGTTTTGAAATCGCTGTCTTCAAGAGTTTTGTGTCATTCCTTAGGTTGTTAGTATTATCGATTTTCTTTCAAAATCTCTCTTTTAGTTCACGGTCCTTGTTTTTGCCTATGGTTTTTCTTTTGTTCCCTAATCTCGGTTGGTTTTTTACTTGTCAACGTTCATGTCTTCGTCTTCCATTCCATTCTAGCCACTTTTTCTTGTTTTTCCAGAACACCGTGGCTTTGTACATTGTCTTTCTACATCTCATTTTAGTCTGCTGCCACTCTTTGGTTTAGTATTTCCCTTCACTTCCTTCATCCTCCTTTCTATTGAGATCTTCTTGATGCTAACGTTTTTAATTCATTTCCTGTATTTGTAGGTATTGCTAGATTTGCTCTTGATCTGCAGCTTTTTGCACAGCCTTGCTATGTCTGTTTTAGTGTGCTGCCCTGAGTTTTTCGTTTTTGCCTTGGTTTCCTGAATCTTCCTCCCTGTTTCAAGGTTCATTTGAAGTGTAAGGTTTTGAAATCGCTGTCTTCAAGAGTTTTGTGTCATTCCTTAGGTTGTTAGTATTATCGATTTTCTTTCAAAATCTCTCTTTTAGTTCACGGTCCTTGTTTTTGCCTATGGTTTTTCTTTTGTTCCCTAATCTCGGTTGGTTTTTCACTTGTCAACGTTCATGTCTTCGTCTTCCATTCCATTCTAGCCACTTTTTGTTGTTTTTCCAGAACACCGTGGCTTTGTACATTGTCTTTCTACATCTCATTTTAGTTTGCTGCCACTCTTTTGTTTCGTTTGTCCCTTCACTTCCTTCATCCTCCTCCCTACTGAGATCTTCTTGAAGGCTAAGTTTTGGAAATCATTGCCTATATGTGTAGGTATTGCTAGTTTTGCTATAGATCTCCAGCTTTTTGCATTGTCTTTCTATGTCTGTTTTAGTGTGCTGCCCTCAGATTTTGAGTTTTTGCCTTGGTTTCCTCAATCTTCCTCCCTGTTTCAAGGTTCATTTGAAGTGTAATGTTTTGAAATCTCTGTCTTCAAGAGTTTTGTGTCGTTCCTTAGGTTGTTAGTATTATCGATTTTCTTTCAAAATCTCTCTTTTAGTTCACGGTCCTTGTTTTTGCCTATGGTTTTTCTTTTGTTCCCTAATCTCGGTTGGTTTTTCACTTGTCAACGTTCATGTCTTCGTCTTCCATTCCATTCTAGCCACTTTTTGTTGTTTTTCCAGAACACCGTGGCTTTGTACATTGTCTTTCTACATCTCATTTTAGTTTGCTGCCACTCTTTTGTTTCGTTTGTCCCTTCACTTCCTTCATCCTCCTCCCTACTGAGATCTTCTTGAAGGCTAAGTTTTGGAAATCATCGCCTATATGTGTAGGTATTGCTAGTTTTGCTATAGATCTCCAGCTTTTTGCATTGTCTTTCTATGTCTGTTTTAGTGTGCTGCCATCAGATTTTGAGTTTTTGCCTTGACTTCCTTAATCTTCCTCCCTAGTTAAGTTTTCTTTCTAAGTGGAAGCGTTTCCAGACTGGCCTTACTTTCTACATTGTCTTTCCACAGCTTTTCAGTCTGCTGCCACTCTTTGGTTTAGTATTTCCCTTCACTTCCTTCATCCTCCTTTCTATTGAGATCTTCTTGAAGGCTAAGGTTTTTAAATCATTTCCTGTATTTGTAGTTATTGCTAGATTTGCTCTTGATCTCCAGCTTTTTGCACAGCCTTGCTATGTCTGTTTTAGTGTGCTGCCCTCAGTTTTTCGTTTTTGCCTTGGTTTCCTGAATCTTCCTCCCTGTTTCAAGGTTCATTTGAAGTGTAAGGTTTTGAAATCGCTGTCTTCAAGAGTTTTGTGTCATTCCTTAGGTTGTTAGTATTATCGATTTTCTTTCAAAATCTCTCTTTTAGTTCACGGTCCTTGTTTTTGCCTATGGTTTTTCTTTTGTTCCCTAATCTCGGTTGGTTTTTTACTTGTCAACGTTCATGTCTTCGTCTTCCATTCCATTCTAGCCACTTTTTCTTGTTTTTCCAGAACACCGTGGCTTTGTACATTGTCTTTCTACATCTCATTTTAGTCTGCTGCCACTCTTTGGTTTAGTATTTCCCTTCACTTCCTTCATCCTCCTTTCTATTGAGATCTTCTTGATGCTAAGGTTTTTAATTCATTTCCTGTATTTGTAGGTATTGCTAGATTTGCTCTTGATCTGCAGCTTTTTGCACAGCCTTGCTATGTCTGTTTTAGTGTGCTGCCCTGAGTTTTTCGTTTTTGCCTTGGTTTCCTGAATCTTCCTCCCTGTTTCAAGGTTCATTTGAAGTGTAAGGTTTTGAAATCGCTGTCTTCAAGAGTTTTGTGTCATTCCTTAGGTTGTTAGTATTATCGATTTTCTTTCAAAATCTCTCTTTTAGTTCACGGTCCTTGTTTTTGCCTATGGTTTTTCTTTTGTTCCCTAATCTCGGTTGGTTTTTCACTTGTCAACGTTCATGTCTTCGTCTTCCATTCCATTCTAGCCACTTTTTGTTGTTTTTCCAGAACACCGTGGCTTTGTACATTGTCTTTCTACATCTCATTTTAGTTTGCTGCCACTCTTTTGTTTCGTTTCTCCCTTCACTTCCTTCATCCTCCTCCCTACTGAGATCTTCTTGAAGGCTAAGTTTTGGAAATCATTGCCTATATGTGTAGGTATTGCTAGTTTTGCTATAGATCTCCAGCTTTTTGCATTGTCTTTCTATGTCTGTTTTAGTGTGCTGCCCTCAGATTTTGAGTTTTTGCCTTGGTTTCCTCAATCTTCCTCCCTGTTTCAAGGTTCATTTGAAGTGTAATGTTTTGAAATCTCTGTCTTCAAGAGTTTTGTGTCGTTCCTTAGGTTGTTAGTATTATCGATTTTCTTTCAAAATCTCTCTTTTAGTTCACGGTCCTTGTTTTTGCCTATGGTTTTTCTTTTGTTCCCTAATCTCGGTTGGTTTTTCACTTGTCAACGTTCATGTCTTCGTCTTCCATTCCATTCTAGCCACTTTTTGTTGTTTTTCCAGAACACCGTGGCTTTGTACATTGTCTTTCTACATCTCATTTTAGTTTGCTGCCACTCTTTTGTTTCGTTTGTCCCTTCACTTCCTTCATCCTCCTCCCTACTGAGATCTTCTTGAAGGCTAAGTTTTGGAAATCATTGCCTATATGTGTAGGTATTGCTAGTTTTGCTATAGATCTCCAGCTTTTTTTGCATTGTCTTTCTATGTCTGTTTTAGTGTGCTGCCATCAGATTTTGAGTTTTTGCCTTGACTTCCTTAATCTTCCGCCCTAGTTAAGTTTTCTTTCTAAGTGGAAGCGTTTCCAGACTGGCCTTACTTTCTACATTGTCTTTCCACAGCTTTTCAGTCTGCTGCCACTCTTTGGTTTAGTATTTCCCTTCACTTCCTTCATCCTCCTTTCTATTGAGATCTTCTTGAAGGCTAAGTTTTGGAAATCATTGCCTATATGTGTAGTTATTGCTAGTTTTGCTCTTGATCTGCAGCTTTTTGCACAGCCTTGCTATGTCTGTTTTAGTGTGCTGCCCTCAGTTTTTCGTTTTTGCCTTGGTTTCCTGAATCTTCCTCCCTGTTTCAAGGTTCATTTGAAGTGTAAGGTTTTGAAATCGCTGTCTTCAAGAGTTTTGTGTCGTTCCTTAGGTTGTTAGTATTATCGATTTTCTTTCAAAATCTCTCTTTTAGTTCACGGTCCTTTTTTTTGCCTATGGTTTTTCTTTTGTTCCCTAATCTCGGTTGGTTTTTCACTTGTCAACGTTCATGTCTTCGTCTTCCATTCCATTCTAGCCACTTTTTGTTGTTTTTCCAGAACACCGTGGCTTTGTACATTGTCTTTCTACATCTCATTTTAGTTTGCTGCCACTCTTTTGTTTCGTTTGTCCCTTCACTTCCTTCATCCTCCTCCCTACTGAGATCTTCTTGAAGGCTAAGTTTTGGAAATCATTGCCTATATGTGTAGGTATTGCTAGTTTTGCTATAGATCTCCAGCTTTTTGCATTGTCTTGCTATGTCTGTTTTAGTGTGCTGCCCTCAGATTTTGAGTTTTTGCCTTGGTTTCCTGAATCTTCCTCCCTGTTTCAAGGTTCATTTGAAGTGTAAGGTTTTGAAATCGCTGTCTTCAAGAGTTTTGTGTCATTCCTTAGGTTGTTAGTGTTATCGATTTTCTTTCAAAATCTCTCTTTTAGTTCACGGTCCTTGTTTTTGCCTATGGTTTTTCTTTTGTTCCCTAATCTCGGTTGGTTTTTCACTTGTCAACGTTCATGTCTTCGTCTTCCATTCCATTCTAGCCACTTTTTCTTGTTTTTTCCAGAACACCGTGGCTTTGTACATTGTCTTTCTACATCTCATTTTAGTTTGCTGCCACTCTTTTGTTTCGTTTGTCCCTTCACTTCCTTCATCCTCCTCCCTACTGAGATCTTCTTGAAGGCTAAGTTTTGGAAATCATTGCCTATATGTGTAGGTATTGCTAGTTTTGCTATAGATCTCCAGCTTTTTGCATTGTCTTGCTATGTCTGTTTTAGTGTGCTGCCCTCAGATTTTGAGTTTTTGCCTTGGTTTCTTGTATCTTCCTCCCTGTTTCAAGGTTCATTTGAAGTGTAAGGTTTTGAAATCGCTGTCTTCAAGACTTTCGTGTCATTCCTTAGGTTGTTAGTGTTATCGATTTTCTTTCAAAATCTCTCTTTTAGTTCACGGTCCTTGTTTTTGCCTATGGTTTTTCTTTTGTTCCCTAATCTCAGTTGGTTTTTCACTTGTCAACGTTCATGTCTTCGTCTTCCATTCCATTCTAGCCACTTTTTGTTGTTTTTCCAGAACACCGTGGCTTTGTACATTGTCTTTCTACATCTCATTTTAGTTTGCTGCCACTCTTTTGTTTCGTTTGTCCCTTGACTTCCTTCATCCTCCTCCCTACTTAGATCTTCTTGAAGGCTAAGTTTTGGAAATCATTGCCTATATGTGTAGGTATTGCTAGTTTTGCTATAGATCTCCAGCTTTTTGCATTGTCTTGCTATGTCTGTTTTAGTGTGCTGCCCTCAGATTTTGAGGTTTTGCCTTGACTTCCTTAATCTTCCGCCCTAGTTAAGTTTTCTTTCTAAGTGGAAGCGTTTCCAGACTGGCCTTACTTTCTACCTTGTCTTTCCACAGCTTTTCAGTCTGCTGCCACTCTTTGGTTTAGTATTTCCCTTGACTTCCTTCATCCTCCTTTCTATTGAGATCTTATTGAAGGCTAAGTTTTGGAAATCATTCCCTATATGTGTAGGTATTGCTAGTTTTGCTATAGATCTCCAGCTTTTTGCATTGTCTTGCTATGTCTGTTTTAGTGTGCTGCCCTCAGTTTTTCGTTTTTGCCTTGGTTTCCTGACTCTTCCTCCCTGTTTCAAGGTTCATTTCAAGTGTAAGGTTTTGAAATCGCTGTCTTCAAGAGTTTTGTGTCATTCCTTAGGTTGTTAGTATTATCGATTTTCTTTCAAAATCTCTCTTTTAGTTCACGGTCCTTGTTTTTGCCTATGGTTTTTCTTTTGTTCCCTAATCTCGGTTGGTTTTTTACTTGTCAACGTTCATGTCTTCGTCTTCCATTCCATTCTAGCCACTTTTTCTTGTTTTTCCAGAACACCGTGGCTTTGTACATTGTCTTTCTACATCTCATTTTAGTCTGCTGCCACTCTTTGGTTTAGTATTTCCCTTCACTTCCTTCATCCTCCTTTCTATTGAGATCTTCTTGATGCTAAGGTTTTTAAATCATTTCCTGTATTTGTAGGTATTGCTAGATTTGCTCTTGATCTCCAGCTTTTTGCACAGCCTTGCTATGTCTGTTTTAGTGTGCTGCCCTCAGTTTTTCGTTTTTGCCTTGGTTTCCTGAATCTTCCTCCCTGTTTCAAGGTTCATTTGAAGTGTAAGGTTTTGAAATCGCTGTCTTCAAGAGTTTTGTGTCATTCCTTAGGTTGTTAGTATTATCGATTTTCTTTCAAAATCTCTCTTTTAGTTCACGGTCCTTGTTTTTGCCTATGGTTTTTCTTTTGTTCCCTAATCTCGGTTGGTTTTTCACTTGTCAACGTTCATGTCTTCGTCTTCCATTCCATTCTAGCCACTTTTTGTTGTTTTTCCAGAACACCGTGGATTTGTACATTGTCTTTCTACATCTCATTTTAGTTTGCTGCCACTCTTTTGTTTCGTTTGTCCCTTCACTTCCTTCATCCTCCTCCCTACTGAGATCTTCTTGAAGGCTAAGTTTTGGAAATCATTGCCTATATGTGTAGGTATTGCTAGTTTTGCTATAGATCTCCAGCTTTTTGCATTGTCTTTCTATGTCTGTTTTAGTGTGCTGCCCTCAGTTTTTCGTTTTTGCCTTGGTTTCCTGAATCTTCCTCCCTGTTTCAAGGTTCATTTCAAGTGTAAGGTTTTGAAATCGCTGTCTTCAAGAGTTTTGTGTCATTCCTTAGGTTGTTAGTATTATCGATTTTCTTTCAAAATCTCTCTTTTAGTTCACGGTCCTTGTTTTTGCCTATGGTTTTTCTTTTGTTCCCTAATCTCGGTTGGTTTTTTACTTGTCAACGTTCATGTCTTCGTCTTCCATTCCATTCTAGCCACTTTTTCTTGTTTTTCCAGAACACCGTGGCTTTGTACATTGTCTTTCTACATCTCATTTTAGTCTGCTGCCACTCTTTGGTTTAGTATTTCCCTTCACTTCCTTCATCCTCCTTTCTATTGAGATCTTCTTGATGCTAAGGTTTTTAATTCATTTCCTGTATTTGTAGGTATTGCTAGATTTGCTCTTGATCTCCAGCTTTTTGCACAGCCTTGCTATGTCTGTTTTAGTGTGCTGCCCTCAGTTTTTCGTTTTTGCCTTGGTTTCCTGAATCTTCCTCCCTGTTTCAAGGTTCATTTGAAGTGTAAGGTTTTGAAATCGCTGTCTTCAAGAGTTTTGTGTCATTCCTTAGGTTGTTAGTATTATCGATTTTCTTTCAAAATCTCTCTTTTAGTTCACGGTCCTTGTTTTTGCCTATGGTTTTTCTTTTGTTCCCTAATCTCGGTTGGTTTTTCACTTGTCAACGTTCATGTCTTCGTCTTCCATTCCATTCTAGCCACTTTTTGTTGTTTTTCCAGAACACCGTGGATTTGTACATTGTCTTTCTACATCTCATTTTAGTTTGCTGCCACTCTTTTGTTTCGTTTGTCCCTTCACTTCCTTCATCCTCCTCCCTACTGAGATCTTCTTGAAGGCTAAGTTTTGGAAATCATTGCCTATATGTGTAGGTATTGCTAGTTTTGCTATAGATCTCCAGCTTTTTGCATTGTCTTTCTATGTCTGTTTTAGTGTGCTGCCCTCAGATTTTGAGTTTTTGCCTTGGTTTCCTGAATCTTCCTCCCTGTTTCAAGGTTCATTTGAAGTGTAAGGTTTTGAAATCGCTGTCTTCAAGAGTTTTGTGTCATTCCTTAGGTTGTTAGTATTATCGATTTTCTTTCAAAATCTCTCTTTTAGTTCACGGTCCTTGTTTTTGCCTATGGTTTTTCTTTTGTTCCCTAATCTCAGTTGGTTTTTCACTTGTCAACGTTCATGTCTTCGTCTTCCATTCCATTCTAGCCACTTTTTGTTGTTTTTCCAGAACACCGTGGCTTTGTACATTGTCTTTCTACATCTCATTTTAGTTTGCTGCCACTCTTTTGTTTCGTTTGTCCCTTCACTTCCTTCATCCTCCTCCCTACTGAGATCTTCTTGAAGGCTAAGTTTTGGAAATCATTGCCTATATGTGTAGGTATTGCTAGTTTTGCTATAGATCTCCAGCTTTTTGCATAGTCTTGCTATGTCTGTTTTAGTGTGCTGCCCTCAGATTTTGAGGTTTTGCCTTGACTTCCTTAATCTTCCGCCCTAGTTAAGTTTTCTTTCTAAGTGGAAGCGTTTCCAGACTGGCCTTACTTTCTACATTGTCTTTCCACAGCTTTTCAGTCTGCTGCCACTCTTTGGTTTAGTATTTCCCTTCACTTCCTTCATCCTCCTTTCTATTGAGATCTTCTTGAAGGCTAAGGTTTTTAAATCATTTCCTGTATTTGTAGGTATTGCTAGATTTGCTCTTGATCTCCAACTTTTTGCACAGCCTTGCTATGTCTGTTTTAGTGTGCTGCCCTCAGTTTTTCGTTTTTGCCTTGGTTTCCTGAATCTTCCTCCCTGTTTCAAGGTTCATTTGAAGTGTAAGGTTTTGAAATCGCTGTCTTCAAGAGTTTTGTGTCATTCCTTAGGTTGTTAGTATTATCGATTTTCTTTCAAAATCTCTCTTTTAGTTCACGGTCCTTGTTTTTGCATATGGTTTTTCTTTTGTTCCCTAATCTCGGTTGGTTTTTCACTTGTCAACGTTCATGTCTTCGTCTTCCATTCCATTCTAGCCACTTTTTGTTGTTTTTCCAGAACACCGTGGCTTTGTACATTGTCTTTCTACATCTCATTTTAGTTTGCTGCCACTCTTTTGTTTCGTTTGTCCCTTGACTTCCTTCATCCTCCTCCCTACTGAGATCTTCTTGAAGGCTAAGTTTTGGAAATCATTGCCTATATGTGTAGGTATTGCTAGTTTTGCTATAGATCTCCAGCTTTTTGCATTGTCTTTCTATGTCTGTTTTAGTGTGCTGCCCTCAGATTTTGAGTTTTTGCCTTGGTTTCCTGAATCTTCCTCCCTGTTTCAAGGTTCATTTGAAGTGTAAGGTTTTGAAATCGCTGTCTTCAAGAGTTTTGTGTCGTTCCTTAGGTTGTTAGTATTATCGATTTTCTTTCAAAATCTCTCTTTTAGTTCACGGTCCTTGTTTTTGCCTATGGTTTTTCTTTTGTTCCCTAATCTCGGTTGGTTTTTCACTTGTCAACGTTCATGTCTTCGTCTTCCATTCCATTCTAGCCACTTTTTGTTGTTTTTCCAGAACACCGTGGCTTTGTACATTGTCTTTCTACATCTCATTTTAGTTTGCTGCCACTCCTTTGTTTCGTTTGTCCCTTGACTTCCTTCATCCTCCTCCCTACTGAGATCTTCTTGAAGGCTAAGTTTTGGAAATCATTGCCTATATGTGTAGGTATTGCTAGTTTTGCTATAGATCTCCAGCTTTTTCCATTGTCTTTCTATGTCTGTTTTAGTGTGCTGCCCTCAGTTTTTCGTTTTTGCCTTGGTTTCCTGAATCTTCCTCCCTGTTTCAAGGTTCATTTGAAGTGTAAGGTTTTGAAATCGCTGTCTTCAAGAGTTTTGTGTCATTCCTTAGGTTGTTAGTGTTATCGATTTTCTTTCAAAATCTCTCTTTTAGTTCACGGTCCTTGTTTTTGCATATGGTTTTTCTTTTGTTCCCTAATCTCGGTTGGTTTTTCACTTGTCAACGTTCATGTCTTCGTCTTCCATTCCATTCTAGCCACTTTTTGTTGTTTTTCCAGAACACCGTGGCTTTGTACATTGTCTTTCTACATCTCATTTTAGTTTGCTGCCACTCTTTTGTTTCGTTTGTCCCTTCACTTCCTTCATCCTCCTCCCTACTGAGATCTTCTTGAAGGCTAAGTTTTGGAAATCATTGCCTATATGTGTAGGTATTGCTAGTTTTGCTATAGATCTCCAGCTTTTTGCATTGTCTTGCTATGTCTGTTTTAGTGTGCTGCCCTCAGATTTTGAGGTTTTGCCTTGACTTCCTTAATCTTCCGCCCTAGTTAAGTTTTCTTTCTAATTGGAAGCGTTTCCAGACTGGCCTTACTTTCTACATTGTCTTTCCACAGCTTTTCAGTCTGCTGCCACTCTTTGGTTTAGTATTTCCCTTCACTTCCTTCATCCTCCTTTCTATTGAGATCTTCTTGAAGGCTAAGGTTTTTAAATCATTTCCTGTATTTGTAGGTATTGCTAGATTTGCTCTTGATCTCCAGCTTTTTGCACAGCCTTGCTATGTCTGTTTTAGTGTGCTGCCCTCAGTTTTTCGTTTTTGCCTTGGTTTCCTGAATCTTCCTCCCTGTTTCAAGGTTCATTTGAAGTGTAAGGTTTTGAAATCGCTGTCTTCAAGAGTTTTGTGTCATTCCTTAGGTTGTTAGTATTATCGATTTTCTTTCAAAATCTCTCTTTTAGTTCACGGTCCTTGTTTTTGCCTATGGTTTTTCTTTTGTTCCCTAATCTCGGTTGGTTTTTCACTTGTCAACGTTCATGTCTTCGTCTTCCATTCCATTCTAGCCACTTTTTGTTGTTTTTCCAGAACACCGTGGATTTGTACATTGTCTTTCTACATCTCATTTTAGTTTGCTGCCACTCTTTTGTTTCGTTTGTCCCTTCACTTCCTTCATCCTCCTCCCTACTGAGATCTTCTTGAAGGCTAAGTTTTGGAAATCATTGCCTATATGTGTAGGTATTGCTAGTTTTGCTATAGATCTCCAGCTTTTTGCATTGTCTTTCTATGTCTGTTTTAGTGTGCTGCCCTCAGATTTTGAGTTTTTGCCTTGGTTTCCTGAATCTTCCTCCCTGTTTCAAGGTTCATTTGAAGTGTAAGGTTTTGAAATCGCTGTCTTCAAGAGTTTTGTGTCATTCCTTAGGTTGTTAGTATTATCGATTTTCTTTCAAAATCTCTCTTTTAGTTCACGGTCCTTGTTTTTGCCTATGGTTTTTCTTTTGTTCCCTAATCTCAGTTGGTTTTTCACTTGTCAACGTTCATGTCTTCGTCTTCCATTCCATTCTAGCCACTTTTTGTTGTTTTTCCAGAACACCGTGGCTTTGTACATTGTCTTTCTACATCTCATTTTAGTTTGCTGCCACTCTTTTGTTTCGTTTGTCCCTTCACTTCCTTCATCCTCCTCCCTACTGAGATCTTCTTGAAGGCTAAGTTTTGGAAATCATTGCCTATATGTGTAGGTATTGCTAGTTTTGCTATAGATCTCCAGCTTTTTGCATAGTCTTGCTATGTCTGTTTTAGTGTGCTGCCCTCAGATTTTGAGGTTTTGCCTTGACTTCCTTAATCTTCCGCCCTAGTTAAGTTTTCTTTCTAAGTGGAAGCGTTTCCAGACTGGCCTTACTTTCTACATTGTCTTTCCACAGCTTTTCAGTCTGCTGCCACTCTTTGGTTTAGTATTTCCCTTCACTTCCTTCATCCTCCTTTCTATTGAGATCTTCTTGAAGGCTAAGGTTTTTAAATCATTTCCTGTATTTGTAGGTATTGCTAGATTTGCTCTTGATCTCCAACTTTTTGCACAGCCTTGCTATGTCTGTTTTAGTGTGCTGCCCTCAGTTTTTCGTTTTTGCCTTGGTTTCCTGAATCTTCCTCCCTGTTTCAAGGTTCATTTGAAGTGTAAGGTTTTGAAATCGCTGTCTTCAAGAGTTTTGTGTCATTCCTTAGGTTGTTAGTATTATCGATTTTCTTTCAAAATCTCTCTTTTAGTTCACGGTCCTTGTTTTTGCATATGGTTTTTCTTTTGTTCCCTAATCTCGGTTGGTTTTTCACTTGTCAACGTTCATGTCTTCGTCTTCCATTCCATTCTAGCCACTTTTTGTTGTTTTTCCAGAACACCGTGGCTTTGTACATTGTCTTTCTACATCTCATTTTAGTTTGCTGCCACTCTTTTGTTTCGTTTGTCCCTTGACTTCCTTCATCCTCCTCCCTACTGAGATCTTCTTGAAGGCTAAGTTTTGGAAATCATTGCCTATATGTGTAGGTATTGCTAGTTTTGCTATAGATCTCCAGCTTTTTGCATTGTCTTTCTATGTCTGTTTTAGTGTGCTGCCCTCAGATTTTGAGTTTTTGCCTTGGTTTCCTGAATCTTCCTCCCTGTTTCAAGGTTCATTTGAAGTGTAAGGTTTTGAAATCGCTGTCTTCAAGAGTTTTGTGTCGTTCCTTAGGTTGTTAGTATTATCGATTTTCTTTCAAAATCTCTCTTTTAGTTCACGGTCCTTGTTTTTGCCTATGTTTTTTCTTTTGTTCCCTAATCTCGGTTGGTTTTTCACTTGTCAACGTTCATGTCTTCGTCTTCCATTCCATTCTAGCCACTTTTTGTTGTTTTTCCAGAACACCGTGGCTTTGTACATTGTCTTTCTACATCTCATTTTAGTTTGCTGCCACTCCTTTGTTTCGTTTGTCCCTTGACTTCCTTCATCCTCCTCCCTACTGAGATCTTCTTGAAGGCTAAGTTTTGGAAATCATTGCCTATATGTGTAGGTATTGCTAGTTTTGCTATAGATCTCCAGCTTTTTGCATTGTCTTGCTATGTCTGTTTTAGTGTGCTGCCCTCAGATTTTGAGGTTTTGCCTTGACTTCCTTAATCTTCCGCCCTAGTTAAGTTTTCTTTCTAATTGGAAGCGTTTCCAGACTGGCCTTACTTTCTACATTGTCTTTCCACAGCTTTTCAGTCTGCTGCCACTCTTTGGTTTAGTATTTCCCTTCACTTCCTTCATCCTCCTTTCTATTGAGATCTTCTTGAAGGCTAAGGTTTTTAAATCATTTCCTGTATTTGTAGGTATTGCTAGATTTGCTCTTGATCTCCAACTTTTTGCACAGCCTTGCTATGTCTGTTTTAGTGTGCTGCCCTCAGTTTTTCGTTTTTGCCTTGGTTTCCTGAATCTTCCTCCCTGTTTCAAGGTTCATTTGAAGTGTAAGGTTTTGAAATCGCTGTCTTCAAGAGTTTTGTGTCATTCCTTAGGTTGTTAGTATTATCGATTTTCTTTCAAAATCTCTCTTTTAGTTCACGGTCCTTGTTTTTGCCTATGGTTTTTTTTTTGTTCCCTAATCTCGGTTGGTTTTTCACTTGTCAACGTTCATGTCTTCGTCTTCCATTCCATTCTAGCCACTTTTTGTTGTTTTTCCAGAACACCGTGGCTTTGTACATTGTCTTTCTACATCTCATTTTAGTTTGCTGCCACTCTTTTGTTTCGTTTGTCCCTTGACTTCCTTCATTGTCCTCCCTACTGAGATCTTCTTGAAGGCTAAGTTTTGGAAATCATTGCCTATATGTGTAGGTATTGCTAGTTTTGCTATAGATCTCCAGCTTTTTGCATTGTCTTGCTATGTCTGTTTTAGTGTGCTGCCCTCAGTTTTTCGTTTTTGCCTTGGTTTCCTGACTCTTCCTCCCTGTTTCAAGGTTCATTTGAAGTGTAAGGTTTTGAAATCGCTGTCTTCAAGAGTTTTGTGTCATTCCTTAGGTTGTTAGTATTATCGATTTTCTTTCAAAATCTCTCTTTTAGTTCACGGTCCTTGTTTTTGCATATGGTTTTTCTTTTGTTCCCTAATCTCGGTTGGTTTTTCACTTGTCAACGTTCATGTCTTCGTCTTCCATTCCATTCTAGCCACTTTTTGTTGTTTTTCCAGAACACCGTGGCTTTGTACATTGTCTTTCTACATCTCATTTTAGTTTGCTGCCACTCTTTTGTTTCGTTTGTCCCTTCACTTCCTTCATCCTCCTCCCTACTGAGATCTTCTTGAAGGCTAAGTTTTGGAAATCATTGCCTATATGTGTAGGTATTGCTAGTTTTGCTATAGATCTCCAGCTTTTTTTGCATTGTCTTTCTATGTCTGTTTTAGTGTGCTGCCATCAGATTTTGAGTTTTTGCCTTGACTTCCTTAATCTTCCGCCCTAGTTAAGTTTTCTTTCTAAGTGGAAGCGTTTCCAGACTGGCCTTACTTTCTACCTTGTCTTTCCACAGCTTTTCAGTCTGCTGCCACTCTTTGGTTTAGTATTTCCCTTGACTTCCTTCATCCTCCTTTCTATTGAGATCTTATTGAAGGCTAAGTTTTGGAAATCATTCCCTATATGTGTAGGTATTGCTAGTTTTGCTATAGATCTCCAGCTTTTTGCATTGTCTTGCTATGTCTGTTTTAGTGTGCTGCCCTCAGTTTTTCGTTTTTGCCTTGGTTTCCTGAATCTTCCTCCCTGTTTCAAGGTTCATTTCAAGTGTAAGGTTTTGAAATCGCTGTCTTCAAGAGTTTTGTGTCATTCCTTAGGTTGTTAGTATTATCGATTTTCTTTCAAAATCTCTCTTTTAGTTCACGGTCCTTGTTTTTGCCTATGGTTTTTCTTTTGTTCCCTAATCTCGGTTGGTTTTTTACTTGTCAACGTTTATGTCTTCGTCTTCCATTCCATTCTAGCCACTTTTTCTTGTTTTTCCAGAACACCGTGGCTTTGTACATTGTCTTTCTACATCTCATTTTAGTCTGCTGCCACTCTTTGGTTTAGTATTTCCCTTCACTTCCTTCATCCTCCTTTCTATTGAGATCTTCTTGATGCTAAGGTTTTTAAATCATTTCCTGTATTTGTAGGTATTGCTAGATTTTCTCTTGATCTGCAGCTTTTTGCACAGCCTTGCTATGTCTGTTTTAGTGTGCTGCCCTCAGTTTTTCGTTTTTGCCTTGGTTTCCTGAATCTTCCTCCCTGTTTCAAGGTTCATTTGAAGTGTAAGGTTTTGAAATCGCTGTCTTCAAGAGTTTTGTGTCATTCCTTAGGTTGTTAGTATTATCGATTTTCTTTCAAAATCTCTCTTTTAGTTCACGGTCCTTGTTTTTGCCTATGGTTTTTCTTTTGTTCCCTAATCTCGGTTGGTTTTTCACTTGTCAACGTTCATGTCTTCGTCTTCCATTCCATTCTAGCCACTTTTTGTTGTTTTTCCAGAACACCGTGGCTTTGTACATTGTCTTTCTACATCTCATTTTAGTTTGCTGCCACTCTTTTGTTTCGTTTGTCCCTTCACTTCCTTCATCCTCCTCCCTACTGAGATCTTCTTGAAGGCTAAGTTTTGGAAATCATTGCCTATATGTGTAGGTATTGCTAGTTTTGCTATAGATCTCCAGCTTTTTGCATTGTCTTGCTATGTCTGTTTTAGTGTGCTGCCCTCAGTTTTTCGTTTTTGCCTTGGTTTCCTGACTCTTCCTCCCTGTTTCAAGGTTCATTTGAAGTGTAAGGTTTTGAAATCGCTGTCTTCAAGAGTTTTGTGTCATTCCTTAGGTTGTTAGTATTATCGATTTTCTTTCAAAATCTCTCTTTTAGTTCACGGTCCTTGTTTTTGCATATGGTTTTTCTTTTGTTCCCTAATCTCGGTTGGTTTTTCACTTGTCAACGTTCATGTCTTCGTCTTCCATTCCATTCTAGCCACTTTTTGTTGTTTTTCCAGAACACCGTGGCTTTGTACATTGTCTTTCTACATCTCATTTTAGTTTGCTGCCACTCTTTTGTTTCGTTTGTCCCTTCACTTCCTTCATCCTCCTCCCTACTGAGATCTTCTTGAAGGCTAAGTTTTGGAAATCATTGCCTATATGTGTAGGTATTGCTAGTTTTGCTATAGATCTCCAGCTTTTTTTGCATTGTCTTTCTATGTCTGTTTTAGTGTGCTGCCATCAGATTTTGAGTTTTTGCCTTGACTTCCTTAATCTTCCGCCCTAGTTAAGTTTTCTTTCTAAGTGGAAGCGTTTCCAGACTGGCCTTACTTTCTACCTTGTCTTTCCACAGCTTTTCAGTCTGCTGCCACTCTTTGGTTTAGTATTTCCCTTGACTTCCTTCATCCTCCTTTCTATTGAGATCTTATTGAAGGCTAAGTTTTGGAAATCATTCCCTATATGTGTAGGTATTGCTAGTTTTGCTATAGATCTCCAGCTTTTTGCATTGTCTTGCTATGTCTGTTTTAGTGTGCTGCCCTCAGTTTTTCGTTTTTGCCTTGGTTTCCTGAATCTTCCTCCCTGTTTCAAGGTTCATTTCAAGTGTAAGGTTTTGAAATCGCTGTCTTCAAGAGTTTTGTGTCATTCCTTAGGTTGTTAGTATTATCGATTTTCTTTCAAAATCTCTCTTTTAGTTCACGGTCCTTGTTTTTGCCTATGGTTTTTCTTTTGTTCCCTAATCTCGGTTGGTTTTTTACTTGTCAACGTTTATGTCTTCGTCTTCCATTCCATTCTAGCCACTTTTTCTTGTTTTTCCAGAACACCGTGGCTTTGTACATTGTCTTTCTACATCTCATTTTAGTCTGCTGCCACTCTTTGGTTTAGTATTTCCCTTCACTTCCTTCATCCTCCTTTCTATTGAGATCTTCTTGATGCTAAGGTTTTTAAATCATTTCCTGTATTTGTAGGTATTGCTAGATTTTCTCTTGATCTGCAGCTTTTTGCACAGCCTTGCTATGTCTGTTTTAGTGTGCTGCCCTCAGTTTTTCGTTTTTGCCTTGGTTTCCTGAATCTTCCTCCCTGTTTCAAGGTTCATTTGAAGTGTAAGGTTTTGAAATCGCTGTCTTCAAGAGTTTTGTGTCATTCCTTAGGTTGTTAGTATTATCGATTTTCTTTCAAAATCTCTCTTTTAGTTCACGGTCCTTGTTTTTGCCTATGGTTTTTCTTTTGTTCCCTAATCTCGGTTGGTTTTTCACTTGTCAACGTTCATGTCTTCGTCTTCCATTCCATTCTAGCCACTTTTTGTTGTTTTTCCAGAACACCGTGGCTTTGTACATTGTCTTTCTACATCTCATTTTAGTTTGCTGCCACTCTTTTGTTTCGTTTGTCCCTTCACTTCCTTCATCCTCCTCCCTACTGAGATCTTCTTGAAGGCTAAGTTTTGGAAATCATTGCCTATATGTGTAGGTATTGCTAGTTTTGCTATAGATCTCCAGCTTTTTGCATTGTCTTTCTATGTCTGTTTTAGTGTGCTGCCCTCAGTTTTTCGTTTTTGCCTTGGTTTCCTGAATCTTCCTCCCTGTTTCAAGGTTCATTTGAAGTGTAAGATTTTGAAATCGCTGTCTTCAAGAGTTTTGTGTCGTTCCTTAGGTTGTTAGTATTATCGATTTTCTTTCAAAATCTCTCTTTTAGTTCACGGTCCTTGTTTTTGCCTATGGTTTTTCTTTTGTTCCCTAATCTCGGTTGGTTTTTCACTTGTCAACGTTCATGTCTTCGTCTTCCATTCCATTCTAGCCACTTTTTGTTGTTTTTCCAGAACACCGTGGCTTTGTACATTGTCTTTCTACATCTCATTTTAGTTTGCTGCCACTCTTTTGTTTCGTTTGTCCCTTGACTTCCTTCATCCTCCTCCCTACTGAGATCTTCTTGAAGGCTAAGTTTTGGAAATCATTGCCTATATGTGTAGGTATTGCTAGTTTTGCTATAGATCTCCAGCTTTTTGCATTGTCTTTCTATGTCTGTTTTAGTGTGCTGCCATCAGATTTTGAGTTTTTGCCTTGACTTCCTTAATCTTCCTCCCTAGTTAAGTTTTCTTTCTAAGTGGAAGCGTTTCCAGACTGGCCTTACTTTCCACATTGTCTTTCCACAGCTTTTCAGTCTGCTGCCACTCTTTGGTTTAGTATTTCCCTTGACTTCCTTCATCCTCCTTTCTATTGAGATCTTATTGAAGGCTAAGGTTTTTAAATCATTTCCTGTATTTGTAGGTATTGCTAGATTTGCTCTTGATCTCAGCTTTTTGCACAGCCTTGCTATGTCTGTTTTAGTGTGCTGCCCTCAGTTTTTCGTTTTTGCCTTGGTTTCCTGAATCTTCCTCCCTGTTTCAAGGTTCATTTGAAGTGTAAGGTTTTGAAATCGCTGTCTTCAAGAGTTTTGTGTCATTCCTTAGGTTGTTAGTATTATCGATTTTCTTTCAAAATCTCTCTTTTAGTTCACGGTCCTTGTTTTTGCCTATGGTTTTTCTTTTGTTCCCTAATCTCGGTTGGTTTTTCACTTGTCAACGTTCATGTCTTCGTCTTCCATTCCATTCTAGCCACTTTTTGTTGTTTTTCCAGAACACCGTGGCTTTGTACATTGTCTTTCTACATCTCATTTTAGTTTGCTGCCACTCTTTTGTTTCGTTTGTCCCTTGACTTCCTTCATCGTCCTCCCTACTGAGATCTTCTTGAAGGCTAAGTTTTGGAAATCATTGCCTATATGTGTAGGTATTGCTAGTTTTGCTATAGATCTCCAGCTTTTTGCATTGTCTTTCTATGTCTGTTTTAGTGTGCTGCCCTCAGATTTTGAGTTTTTGCCTTGGTTTCCTGAATCTTCCTCCCTGTTTCAAGGTTCATTTGAAGTGTAAGGTTTTGAAATCGCTGTCTTCAAGAGTTTTGTGTCGTTCCTTAGGTTGTTAGTATTATCGATTTTCTTTCAAAATCTCTCTTTTAGTTCACGGTCCTTGTTTTTGCCTATGGTTTTTCTTTTGTTCCCTAATCTCGGTTGGTTTTTCACTTGTCAACGTTCATGTCTTCGTCTTCCATTCCATTCTAGCCACTTTTTGTTGTTTTTCCAGAACACCGTGGCTTTGTACATTGTCTTTCTACATCTCATTTTAGTTTGCTGCCACTCCTTTGTTTCGTTTGTCCCTTGACTTCCTTCATCCTCCTCCCTACTGAGATCTTCTTGAAGGCTAAGTTTTGGAAATCATTGCCTATATGTGTAGGTATTGCTAGTTTTGCTATAGATCTCCAGCTTTTTGCATTGTCTTTCTATGTCTGTTTTAGTGTGCTGCCCTCAGTTTTTCGTTTTTGCCTTGGTTTCCTGAATCTTCCTCCCTGTTTCAAGTTTCATTTGAAGTGTAAGGTTTTGAAATCGCTGTCTTCAAGAGTTTTGTGTCATTCCTTAGGTTGTTAGTATTATCGATTTTCTTTCAAAATCTCTCTTTTAGTTCACGGTCCTTGTTTTTGCCTATGGTTTTTCTTTTGTTCCCTAATCTCGGTTGGTTTTTCACTTGTCAACGTTCATGTCTTCGTCTTCCATTCCATTCTAGCCACTTTTTGTTGTTTTTCCAGAACACCGTGGCTTTGTACATTGTCTTTCTACATCTCATTTTAGTTTGCTGCCACTCTTTTGTTTCGTTTGTCCCTTCACTTCCTTCATCCTCCTCCCTACTGAGATCTTCTTGAAGGCTAAGTTTTGGAAATCATTGCCTATATGTGTAGGTATTGCTAGTTTTGCTATAGATCTCCAGCTTTTTGCATTGTCTTGCTATGTCTGTTTTAGTGTGCTGCCCTCAGATTTTGAGGTTTTGCCTTGACTTCCTTAATCTTCCGCCCTAGTTAAGTTTTCTTTCTAAGTGGAAGCGTTTCCAGACTGGCCTTACTTTCTACATTGTCTTTCCACAGCTTTTCAGTCTGCTGCCACTCTTTGGTTTAGTATTTCCCTTCACTTCCTTCATCCTCCTTTCTATTGAGATCTTCTTGAAGGCTAAGGTTTTTAAATCATTTCCTGTATTTGTAGGTATTGCTAGATTTGCTCTTGATCTCCAACTTTTTGCACAGCCTTGCTATGTCTGTTTTAGTGTGCTGCCCTCAGTTTTTCGTTTTTGCCTTGGTTTCCTGAATCTTCCTCCCTGTTTCAAGGTTCATTTGAAGTGTAAGGTTTTGAAATCGCTGTCTTCAAGAGTTTTGTGTCATTCCTTAGGTTGTTAGTATTATCGATTTTCTTTCAAAATCTCTCTTTTAGTTCACGGTCCTTGTTTTTGCCTATGGTTTTTCTTTTGTTCCCTAATCTCGGTTGGTTTTTCACTTGTCAACGTTCATGTCTTCGTCTTCCATTCCATTCTAGCCACTTTTTGTTGTTTTTCCAGAACACCGTGGCTTTGTACATTGTCTTTCTACATCTCATTTTAGTTTGCTGCCACTCTTTTGTTTCGTTTGTCCCTTGACTTCCTTCATCCTCCTCCCTACTGAGATCTTCTTGAAGGCTAAGTTTTGGAAATCATTGCCTATATGTGTAGGTATTGCTAGTTTTGCTATAGATCTCCAGCTTTTTGCATTGTCTTTCTGTGTCTGTTTTAGTGTGCTGCCCTCAGTTTTTCGTTTTTGCCTTGGTTTCCTGAATCTTCCTCCCTGTTTCAAGGTTCATTTGAAGTGTAAGGTTTTGAAATCGCTGTCTTCAAGAGTTTTGTGTCGTTCCTTAGGTTGTTAGTATTATCGATTTTCTTTCAAAATCTCTCTTTTAGTTCACGGTCCTTGTTTTTGCATATGGTTTTTCTTTTGTTCCCTAATCTCGGTTGGTTTTTCACTTGTCAACGTTCATGTCTTCGTCTTCCATTCCATTCTAGCCACTTTTTGTTGTTTTTCCAGAACACCGTGGCTTTGTACATTGTCTTTCTACATCTCATTTTAGTTTGCTGCCACTCTTTTGTTTCGTTTGTCCCTTGACTTCCTTCATCCTCCTCCCTACTGAGATCTTCTTGAAGGCTAAGTTTTGGAAATCATTGCCTATATGTGTAGGTATTGCTAGTTTTGCTATAGATCTCCAGCTTTTTGCATTGTCTTTCTATGTCTGTTTTAGTGTGCTGCCCTCAGTTTTTCGTTTTTGCCTTGGTTTCCTGAATCTTCCTCCCTGTTTCAAGGTTCATTTGAAGTGTAAGGTTTTGAAATCGCTGTCTTCAAGAGTTTTGTGTCATTCCTTAGGTTGTTAGTATTATCGATTTTCTTTCAAAATCTCTCTTTTAGTTCACGGTCCTTGTTTTTGCATATGGTTTTTCTTTTGTTCCCTAATCTCGGTTGGTTTTTCACTTGTCAACGTTCATGTCTTCGTCTTCCATTCCATTCTAGCCACTTTTTGTTGTTTTTCCAGAACACCGTGGCTTTGTACATTGTCTTTCTACATCTCATTTTAGTTTGCTGCCACTCTTTTGTTTCGTTTGTCCCTTCACTTCCTTCATCCTCCTCCCTACTGAGATCTTCTTGAAGGCTAAGTTTTGGAAATCATTGCCTATATGTGTAGGTATTGCTAGTTTTGCTATAGATCTCCAGCTTTTTTTGCATTGTCTTTCTATGTCTGTTTTAGTGTGCTGCCATCAGATTTTGAGTTTTTGCCTTGACTTCCTTAATCTTCCGCCCTAGTTAAGTTTTCTTTCTAAGTGGAAGCGTTTCCAGACTGGCCTTACTTTCTACCTTGTCTTTCCACAGCTTTTCAGTCTGCTGCCACTCTTTGGTTTAGTATTTCCCTTGACTTCCTTCATCCTCCTTTCTATTGAGATCTTATTGAAGGCTAAGTTTTGGAAATCATTCCCTATATGTGTAGGTATTGCTAGTTTTGCTATAGATCTCCAGCTTTTTGCATTGTCTTGCTATGTCTGTTTTAGTGTGCTGCCCTCAGTTTTTCGTTTTTGCCTTGGTTTCCTGAATCTTCCTCCCTGTTTCAAGGTTCATTTCAAGTGTAAGGTTTTGAAATCGCTGTCTTCAAGAGTTTTGTGTCATTCCTTAGGTTGTTAGTATTATCGATTTTCTTTCAAAATCTCTCTTTTAGTTCACGGTCCTTGTTTTTGCCTATGGTTTTTCTTTTGTTCCCTAATCTCGGTTGGTTTTTTACTTGTCAACGTTCATGTCTTCGTCTTCCATTCCATTCTAGCCACTTTTTCTTGTTTTTCCAGAACACCGTGGCTTTGTACATTGTCTTTCTACATCTCATTTTAGTCTGCTGCCACTCTTTGGTTTAGTATTTCCCTTCACTTCCTTCATCCTCCTTTCTATTGAGATCTTCTTGATGCTAAGGTTTTTAAATCATTTCCTGTATTTGTAGGTATTGCTAGATTTGCTCTTGATCTGCAGCTTTTTGCACAGCCTTGCTATGTCTGTTTTAGTGTGCTGCCCTCAGTTTTTCGTTTTTGCCTTGGTTTCCTGAATCTTCCTCCCTGTTTCAAGGTTCATTTCAAGTGTAAGGTTTTGAAATCGCTGTCTTCAAGAGTTTTGTGTCATTCCTTAGGTTGTTAGTATTATCGATTTTCTTTCAAAATCTCTCTTTTAGTTCACGGTCCTTGTTTTTGCCTATGGTTTTTCTTTTGTTCCCTAATCTCGGTTGGTTTTTCACTTGTCAACGTTCATGTCTTCGTCTTCCATTCCATTCTAGCCACTTTTTGTTGTTTTTCCAGAACACCGTGGCTTTGTACATTGTCTTTCTACATCTCATTTTAGTTTGCTGCCACTCTTTTGTTTCGTTTGTCCCTTCACTTCCTTCATCCTCCTCCCTACTGAGATCTTCTTGAAGGCTAAGTTTTGGAAATCATTGCCTATATGTGTAGGTATTGCTAGTTTTGCTATAGATCTCCAGCTTTTTCCATTGTCTTTCTATGTCTGTTTTAGTGTGCTGCCCTCAGTTTTTCGTTTTTGCCTTGGTTTCCTGAATCTTCCTCCCTGTTTCAAGGTTCATTTGAAGTGTAAGGTTTTGAAATCGCTGTCTTCAAGAGTTTTGTGTCATTCCTTAGGTTGTTAGTATTATCGATTTTCTTTCAAAATCTCTCTTTTAGTTCACGGTCCTTGTTTTTGCATATGGTTTTTCTTTTGTTCCCTAATCTCGGTTGGTTTTTCACTTGTCAACGTTCATGTCTTCGTCTTCCATTCCATTCTAGCCACTTTTTGTTGTTTTTCCAGAACACCGTGGCTTTGTACATTGTCTTTCTACATCTCATTTTAGTTTGCTGCCACTCTTTTGTTTCGTTTGTCCCTTCACTTCCTTCATCCTCCTCCCTACTGAGATCTTCTTGAAGGCTAAGTTTTGGAAATCATTGCCTATATGTGTAGGTATTGCTAGTTTTGCTATAGATCTCCAGCTTTTTGCATTGTCTTGCTATGTCTGTTTTAGTGTGCTGCCCTCAGATTTTGAGGTTTTGCCTTGACTTCCTTAATCTTCCGCCCTAGTTAAGTTTTCTTTCTAATTGGAAGCGTTTCCAGACTGGCCTTACTTTCTACATTGTCTTTCCACAGCTTTTCAGTCTGCTGCCACTCTTTGGTTTAGTATTTCCCTTCACTTCCTTCATCCTCCTTTCTATTGAGATCTTCTTGAAGGCTAAGGTTTTTAAATCATTTCCTGTATTTGTAGGTATTGCTAGATTTGCTCTTGATCTCCAACTTTTTGCACAGCCTTGCTATGTCTGTTTTAGTGTGCTGCCCTCAGTTTTTCGTTTTTGCCTTGGTTTCCTGAATCTTCCTCCCTGTTTCAAGGTTCATTTGAAGTGTAAGGTTTTGAAATCGCTGTCTTCAAGAGTTTTGTGTCATTCCTTAGGTTGTTAGTATTATCGATTTTCTTTCAAAATCTCTCTTTTAGTTCACGGTCCTTGTTTTTGCCTATGGTTTTTTTTTTGTTCCCTAATCTCGGTTGGTTTTTCACTTGTCAACGTTCATGTCTTCGTCTTCCATTCCATTCTAGCCACTTTTTGTTGTTTTTCCAGAACACCGTGGCTTTGTACATTGTCTTTCTACATCTCATTTTAGTTTGCTGCCACTCTTTTGTTTCGTTTGTCCCTTGACTTCCTTCATCGTCCTCCCTACTGAGATCTTCTTGAAGGCTAAGTTTTGGAAATCATTGCCTATATGTGTAGGTATTGCTAGTTTTGCTATAGATCTCCAGCTTTTTGCATTGTCTTGCTATGTCTGTTTTAGTGTGCTGCCCTCAGATTTTGAGTTTTTGCCTTGGTTTCCTGAATCTTCCTCCCTGTTTCAAGGTTCATTTGAAGTGTAAGGTTTTGAAATCGCTGTCTTCAAGAGTTTTGTGTCGTTCCTTAGGTTGTTAGTATTATCGATTTTCTTTCAAAATCTCTCTTTTAGTTCACGGTCCTTGTTTTTGCCTATGGTTTTTCTTTTGTTCCCTAATCTCGGTTGGTTTTTCACTTGTCAACGTTCATGTCTTCGTCTTCCATTCCATTCTAGCCACTTTTTGTTGTTTTTCCAGAACACCGTGGCTTTGTACATTGTCTTTCTACATCTCATTTTAGTTTGCTGCCACTCTTTTGTTTCGTTTGTCCCTTGACTTCCTTCATCCTCCTCCCTACTGAGATCTTCTTGAAGGCTAAGTTTTGGAAATCATTGCCTATATGTGTAGGTATTGCTAGTTTTGCTATAGATCTCCAGCTTTTTGCATTGTCTTTCTATGTCTGTTTTAGTGTGCTGCCCTCAGTTTTTCGTTTTTGCCTTGGTTTCCTGAATCTTCCTCCCTGTTTCAAGGTTCATTTGAAGTGTAAGGTTTTGAAATCGCTGTCTTCAAGAGTTTTGTGTCATTCCTTAGGTTGTTAGTATTATCGATTTTCTTTCAAAATCTCTCTTTTAGTTCACGGTCCTTGTTTTTGCATATGGTTTTTCTTTTGTTCCCTAATCTCGGTTGGTTTTTCACTTGTCAACGTTCATGTCTTCGTCTTCCATTCCATTCTAGCCACTTTTTGTTGTTTTTCCAGAACACCGTGGCTTTGTACATTGTCTTTCTACATCTCATTTTAGTTTGCTGCCACTCTTTTGTTTCGTTTGTCCCTTCACTTCCTTCATCCTCCTCCCTACTGAGATCTTCTTGAAGGCTAAGTTTTGGAAATCATTGCCTATATGTGTAGGTATTGCTAGTTTTGCTATAGATCTCCAGCTTTTTTTGCATTGTCTTTCTATGTCTGTTTTAGTGTGCTGCCATCAGATTTTGAGTTTTTGCCTTGACTTCCTTAATCTTCCGCCCTAGTTAAGTTTTCTTTCTAAGTGGAAGCGTTTCCAGACTGGCCTTACTTTCTACCTTGTCTTTCCACAGCTTTTCAGTCTGCTGCCACTCTTTGGTTTAGTATTTCCCTTGACTTCCTTCATCCTCCTTTCTATTGAGATCTTATTGAAGGCTAAGTTTTGGAAATCATTCCCTATATGTGTAGGTATTGCTAGTTTTGCTATAGATCTCCAGCTTTTTGCATTGTCTTGCTATGTCTGTTTTAGTGTGCTGCCCTCAGTTTTTCGTTTTTGCCTTGGTTTCCTGAATCTTCCTCCCTGTTTCAAGGTTCATTTCAAGTGTAAGGTTTTGAAATCGCTGTCTTCAAGAGTTTTGTGTCATTCCTTAGGTTGTTAGTATTATCGATTTTCTTTCAAAATCTCTCTTTTAGTTCACGGTCCTTGTTTTTGCCTATGGTTTTTCTTTTGTTCCCTAATCTCGGTTGGTTTTTTACTTGTCAACGTTTATGTCTTCGTCTTCCATTCCATTCTAGCCACTTTTTCTTGTTTTTCCAGAACACCGTGGCTTTGTACATTGTCTTTCTACATCTCATTTTAGTCTGCTGCCACTCTTTGGTTTAGTATTTCCCTTCACTTCCTTCATCCTCCTTTCTATTGAGATCTTCTTGATGCTAAGGTTTTTAAATCATTTCCTGTATTTGTAGGTATTGCTAGATTTTCTCTTGATCTGCAGCTTTTTGCACAGCCTTGCTATGTCTGTTTTAGTGTGCTGCCCTCAGTTTTTCGTTTTTGCCTTGGTTTCCTGAATCTTCCTCCCTGTTTCAAGGTTCATTTGAAGTGTAAGGTTTTGAAATCGCTGTCTTCAAGAGTTTTGTGTCATTCCTTAGGTTGTTAGTATTATCGATTTTCTTTCAAAATCTCTCTTTTAGTTCACGGTCCTTGTTTTTGCCTATGGTTTTTCTTTTGTTCCCTAATCTCGGTTGGTTTTTCACTTGTCAACGTTCATGTCTTCGTCTTCCATTCCATTCTAGCCACTTTTTGTTGTTTTTCCAGAACACCGTGGCTTTGTACATTGTCTTTCTACATCTCATTTTAGTTTGCTGCCACTCTTTTGTTTCGTTTGTCCCTTCACTTCCTTCATCCTCCTCCCTACTGAGATCTTCTTGAAGGCTAAGTTTTGGAAATCATTGCCTATATGTGTAGGTATTGCTAGTTTTGCTATAGATCTCCAGCTTTTTGCATTGTCTTTCTATGTCTGTTTTAGTGTGCTGCCCTCAGTTTTTCGTTTTTGCCTTGGTTTCCTGAATCTTCCTCCCTGTTTCAAGGTTCATTTGAAGTGTAAGGTTTTGAAATCGCTGTCTTCAAGAGTTTTGTGTCGTTCCTTAGGTTGTTAGTATTATCGATTTTCTTTCAAAATCTCTCTTTTAGTTCACGGTCCTTGTTTTTGCATATGGTTTTTCTTTTGTTCCCTAATCTCGGTTGGTTTTTCACTTGTCAACGTTCATGTCTTCGTCTTCCATTCCATTCTAGCCACTTTTTGTTGTTTTTCCAGAACACCGTGGCTTTGTACATTGTCTTTCTACATCTCATTTTAGTTTGCTGCCACTCTTTTGTTTCGTTTGTCCCTTCACTTCCTTCATCCTCCTCCCTACTGAGATCTTCTTGAAGGCTAAGTTTTGGAAATCATTGCCTATATGTGTAGGTATTGCTAGTTTTGCTATAGATCTCCAGCTTTTTGCATTGTCTTTCTATGTCTGTTTTAGTGTGCTGCCATCAGATTTTGAGTTTTTGCCTTGACTTCCTTAATCTTCCTCCCTAGTTAAGTTTTCTTTCTAAGTGGAAGCGTTTCCAGACTGGCCTTACTTTCCACATTGTCTTTCCACAGCTTTTCAGTCTGCTGCCACTCTTTGGTTTAGTATTTCCCTTGACTTCCTTCATCCTCCTTTCTATTGAGATCTTATTGAAGGCTAAGGTTTTTAAATCATTTCCTGTATTTGTAGGTATTGCTAGATTTGCTCTTGATCTCAGCTTTTTGCACAGCCTTGCTATGTCTGTTTTAGTGTGCTGCCCTCAGTTTTTCGTTTTTGCCTTGGTTTCCTGAATCTTCCTCCCTGTTTCAAGGTTCATTTGAAGTGTAAGGTTTTGAAATCGCTGTCTTCAAGAGTTTTGTGTCATTCCTTAGGTTGTTAGTATTATCGATTTTCTTTCAAAATCTCTCTTTTAGTTCACGGTCCTTGTTTTTGCCTATGGTTTTTCTTTTGTTCCCTAATCTCGGTTGGTTTTTCACTTGTCAACGTTCATGTCTTCGTCTTCCATTCCATTCTAGCCACTTTTTGTTGTTTTTCCAGAACACCGTGGCTTTGTACATTGTCTTTCTACATCTCATTTTAGTTTGCTGCCACTCTTTTGTTTCGTTTGTCCCTTGACTTCCTTCATCGTCCTCCCTACTGAGATCTTCTTGAAGGCTAAGTTTTGGAAATCATTGCCTATATGTGTAGGTATTGCTAGTTTTGCTATAGATCTCCAGCTTTTTGCATTGTCTTTCTATGTCTGTTTTAGTGTGCTGCCCTCAGATTTTGAGTTTTTGCCTTGGTTTCCTGAATCTTCCTCCCTGTTTCAAGGTTCATTTGAAGTGTAAGGTTTTGAAATCGCTGTCTTCAAGAGTTTTGTGTCATTCCTTAGGTTGTTAGTGTTATCGATTTTCTTTCAAAATCTCTCTTTTAGTTCACGGTCCTTGTTTTTGCCTATGGTTTTTCTTTTGTTCCCTAATCTCGGTTGGTTTTTCACTTGTCAACGTTCATGTCTTCGTCTTCCATTCCATTCTAGCCACTTTTTGTTGTTTTTCCAGAACACCGTGGCTTTGTACATTGTCTTTCTACATCTCATTTTAGTTTGCTGCCACTCCTTTGTTTCGTTTGTCCCTTGACTTCCTTCATCCTCCTCCCTACTGAGATCTTCTTGAAGGCTAAGTTTTGGAAATCATTGCCTATATGTGTAGGTATTGCTAGTTTTGCTATAGATCTCCAGCTTTTTGCATTGTCTTTCTATGTCTGTTTTAGTGTGCTGCCCTCAGTTTTTCGTTTTTGCCTTGGTTTCCTGAATCTTCCTCCCTGTTTCAAGTTTCATTTGAAGTGTAAGGTTTTGAAATCGCTGTCTTCAAGAGTTTTGTGTCATTCCTTAGGTTGTTAGTATTATCGATTTTCTTTCAAAATCTCTCTTTTAGTTCACGGTCCTTGTTTTTGCCTATGGTTTTTCTTTTGTTCCCTAATCTCGGTTGGTTTTTCACTTGTCAACGTTCATGTCTTCGTCTTCCATTCCATTCTAGCCACTTTTTGTTGTTTTTCCAGAACACCGTGGCTTTGTACATTGTCTTTCTACATCTCATTTTAGTTTGCTGCCACTCTTTTGTTTCGTTTGTCCCTTCACTTCCTTCATCCTCCTCCCTACTGAGATCTTCTTGAAGGCTAAGTTTTGGAAATCATTGCCTATATGTGTAGGTATTGCTAGTTTTGCTATAGATCTCCAGCTTTTTGCATTGTCTTGCTATGTCTGTTTTAGTGTGCTGCCCTCAGATTTTGAGTTTTTGCCTTGACTTCCTTAATCTTCCGCCCTAGTTAAGTTTTCTTTCTAAGTGGAAGCGTTTCCAGACTGGCCTTACTTTCTACATTGTCTTTCCACAGCTTTTCAGTCTGCTGCCACTCTTTGGTTTAGTATTTCCCTTCACTTCCTTCATCCTCCTTTCTATTGAGATCTTCTTGAAGGCTAAGGTTTTTAAATCATTTCCTGTATTTGTAGGTATTGCTAGATTTGCTCTTGATCTCCAACTTTTTGCACAGCCTTGCTATGTCTGTTTTAGTGTGCTGCCCTCAGTTTTTCGTTTTTGCCTTGGTTTCCTGAATCTTCCTCCCTGTTTCAAGGTTCATTTGAAGTGTAAGGTTTTGAAATCGCTGTCTTCAAGAGTTTTGTGTCATTCCTTAGGTTGTTAGTATTATCGATTTTCTTTCAAAATCTCTCTTTTAGTTCACGGTCCTTGTTTTTGCCTATGGTTTTTCTTTTGTTCCCTAATCTCGGTTGGTTTTTCACTTGTCAACGTTCATGTCTTCGTCTTCCATTCCATTCTAGCCACTTTTTGTTGTTTTTCCAGAACACCGTGGCTTTGTACATTGTCTTTCTACATCTCATTTTAGTTTGCTGCCACTCTTTTGTTTCGTTTGTCCCTTGACTTCCTTCATCCTCCTCCCTACTGAGATCTTCTTGAAGGCTAAGTTTTGGAAATCATTGCCTATATGTGTAGGTATTGCTAGTTTTGCTATAGATCTCCAGCTTTTTGCATTGTCTTTCTATGTCTGTTTTAGTGTGCTGCCCTCAGTTTTTCGTTTTTGCCTTGGTTTCCTGAATCTTCCTCCCTGTTTCAAGGTTCATTTGAAGTGTAAGGTTTTGAAATCGCTGTCTTCAAGAGTTTTGTGTCGTTCCTTAGGTTGTTAGTATTATCGATTTTCTTTCAAAATCTCTCTTTTAGTTCACGGTCCTTGTTTTTGCATATGGTTTTTCTTTTGTTCCCTAATCTCGGTTGGTTTTTCACTTGTCAACGTTCATGTCTTCGTCTTCCATTCCATTCTAGCCACTTTTTGTTGTTTTTCCAGAACACCGTGGCTTTGTACATTGTCTTTCTACATCTCATTTTAGTTTGCTGCCACTCTTTTGTTTCGTTTGTCCCTTGACTTCCTTCATCCTCCTCCCTACTGAGATCTTCTTGAAGGCTAAGTTTTGGAAATCATTGCCTATATGTGTAGGTATTGCTAGTTTTGCTATAGATCTCCAGCTTTTTGCATTGTCTTTCTATGTCTGTTTTAGTGTGCTGCCCTCAGTTTTTCGTTTTTGCCTTGGTTTCCTGAATCTTCCTCCCTGTTTCAAGGTTCATTTGAAGTGTAAGGTTTTGAAATCGCTGTCTTCAAGAGTTTTGTGTCGTTCCTTAGGTTGTTAGTATTATCGATTTTCTTTCAAAATCTCTCTTTTAGTTCACGGTCCTTGTTTTTGCATATGGTTTTTCTTTTGTTCCCTAATCTCGGTTGGTTTTTCACTTGTCAACGTTCATGTCTTCGTCTTCCATTCCATTCTAGCCACTTTTTGTTGTTTTTCCAGAACACCGTGGCTTTGTACATTGTCTTTCTACATCTCATTTTAGTTTGCTGCCACTCTTTTGTTTCGTTTGTCCCTTCACTTCCTTCATCCTCCTCCCTACTGAGATCTTCTTGAAGGCTAAGTTTTGGAAATCATTGCCTATATGTGTAGGTATTGCTAGTTTTGCTATAGATCTCCAGCTTTTTGCATTGTCTTTCTATGTCTGTTTTAGTGTGCTGCCATCAGATTTTGAGTTTTTGCCTTGACTTCCTTAATCTTCCTCCCTAGTTAAGTTTTCTTTCTAAGTGGAAGCGTTTCCAGACTGGCCTTACTTTCTACCTTGTCTTTCCACAGCTTTTCAGTCTGCTGCCACTCTTTGGTTTAGTATTTCCCTTGACTTCCTTCATCCTCCTTTCTATTGAGATCTTATTGAAGGCTAAGTTTTGGAAATCATTCCCTATATGTGTAGGTATTGCTAGTTTTGCTATAGATCTCCAGCTTTTTGCATTGTCTTGCTATGTCTGTTTTAGTGTGCTGCCCTCAGTTTTTCGTTTTTGCCTTGGTTTCCTGAATCTTCCTCCCTGTTTCAAGGTTCATTTCAAGTGTAAGGTTTTGAAATCGCTGTCTTCAAGAGTTTTGTGTCATTCCTTAGGTTGTTAGTATTATCGATTTTCTTTCAAAATCTCTCTTTTAGTTCACGGTCCTTGTTTTTGCCTATGGTTTTTCTTTTGTTCCCTAATCTCGGTTGGTTTTTTACTTGTCAACGTTCATGTCTTCGTCTTCCATTCCATTCTAGCCACTTTTTCTTGTTTTTCCAGAACACCGTGGCTTTGTACATTGTCTTTCTACATCTCATTTTAGTCTGCTGCCACTCTTTGGTTTAGTATTTCCCTTCACTTCCTTCATCCTCCTTTCTATTGAGATCTTCTTGATGCTAAGGTTTTTAATTCATTTCCTGTATTTGTAGGTATTGCTAGATTTGCTCTTGATCTCCAGCTTTTTGCACAGCCTTGCTATGTCTGTTTTAGTGTGCTGCCCTGAGTTTTTCGTTTTTGCCTTGGTTTCCTGAATCTTCCTCCCTGTTTCAAGGTTCATTTGAAGTGTAAGGTTTTGAAATCGCTGTCTTCAAGAGTTTTGTGTCATTCCTTAGGTTGTTAGTATTATCGATTTTCTTTCAAAATCTCTCTTTTAGTTCACGGTCCTTGTTTTTGCCTATGGTTTTTCTTTTGTTCCCTAATCTCGGTTGGTTTTTCACTTGTCAACGTTCATGTCTTCGTCTTCCATTCCATTCTAGCCACTTTTTGTTGTTTTTCCAGAACACCGTGGCTTTGTACATTGTCTTTCTACATCTCATTTTAGTTTGCTGCCACTCTTTTGTTTCGTTTCTCCCTTCACTTCCTTCATCCTCCTCCCTACTGAGATCTTCTTGAAGGCTAAGTTTTGGAAATCATTGCCTATATGTGTAGGTATTGCTAGTTTTGCTATAGATCTCCAGCTTTTTGCATTGTCTTTCTATGTCTGTTTTAGTGTGCTGCCCTCAGATTTTGAGTTTTTGCCTTGGTTTCCTCAATCTTCCTCCCTGTTTCAAGGTTCATTTGAAGTGTAATGTTTTGAAATCTCTGTCTTCAAGAGTTTTGTGTCGTTCCTTAGGTTGTTAGTATTATCGATTTTCTTTCAAAATCTCTCTTTTAGTTCACGGTCCTTGTTTTTGCCTATGGTTTTTCTTTTG